>NC_090923.1:1473898093-1474201123 GCF_040938575.1 Ambystoma mexicanum | reverse complement strand
CTAGCAATAGTGAAATGCGAGGCACATAAAAGGGTAACATGCAAAGTGGGAGAGGGAAACGCATTTGCAGACAGAATTGCGAAACAAACTGCCACTGATTTGAATAATAAAATGATGACAGTCCAGACTGAGGAAGTACCCTGTATGATAGAAGATGGAATTGCCACTGTCAAAGAGATGCAGGCCGAAGCCACGGCCGATGAGATACAAGGGTGGGCAGAGGGCTCTGCTGAGTTAGATTTAGAGGGTTGTTGGGTGGACAAGGGAACTAAAAACTGGATGTTGCCAAATTCTTATGTAACTGCAATGGTCTGCAATGGTCACAATGGCTCACAGCCCTACCCACATCTGTGCAAGAAAAATAATACAGCACCTATCTACGGTATGGCAGAATGTAAACATAAAGAAGAATGCAGAGAGGTTGGTGCAGAACTGCATTACGTGTTTACAACACAATGTAGGAAAGGGAACAGTGACTCCAATAGGCAGTTTTGGCCCGCCCTCTATGCCTTTTGAGGTAATCCATTTTGATTTCATAGAGATGGCGAGGTGCCAAAACTTGAAATGTGTCTTAGTGGTGATCTGTGCATTCAGCAAGTGGGTGGAGGCATATCCCTTAAAAGACTGCAAAGCAATGAGTACGACTAAAGTAATGCTTAAAGAATACTTTTCCCGTTTTGGCTTGCCCCGTGTCATATGGTCAGATAACGGTCCACATTTTGTGGGCGCAGTGGTATTACAGATATGTGCAGGTCTTCAGATTGATAAGAGATTTCATAGTTCGAGGCATCCGAGTTCGGCAGGTCTTGTTGAGAGGCACAACGGAATCCTCAAGTCAAAAATTAGCAAGATATGTGTAGGAAGCAAGTTGAGTTGGGTGGATGCATTACCGATAGCGCTATTGTGCATGCGTACATCTGTACAGGCTAGAACTGGGCTCTCCCTGTATGAGATTGTGATGGGGAAGCCGGTGAATGTTTGGTGCGCACCTCAGCCAAAACGATTGAGTGAAGTGGAACATCCTGTACTTAGCACTTATTGTGGCCTTTTAATGCAGAAATTGTATTTGATTCATCAGCAGGTGCAGGAGGCTCTACCCGTAAGATATACTGGTCCGGGGCACGCCCTGGAGCCAGGAGACTGGGTGCTGCTTAAGAACTTTGAGAGAAAATTGTTGTTAGCACCCAGGTGGCGCGGCCCCTATCAAGTGCTTCTGGCAACGCAGACGGCAATACGGGTGGATGGGAGGAAGTTGTGGATCCATGCCACCCATGCCAAAAAAATCCCATCTTCACTGAAAGACTTGCCCAATCCGGACGTCCGGAAAGAGACAGCGGTCCCAGAAACGAAAGAAACTGCTGCCAGTCCACCGCGGCTAAATCTGTCCGAGCGAGAAATGAAACTTGAAACAAAGCCTGAAAAGATGGCCAAAAAGGGGGAAGGGCAAAGAGTGCCCCAACGTTGCCCAGCAGAACCTACATCACTGTTGGCCGACACGAAATCTGCATTGCAAATAACGACAGATACTAAATGTGTACCCCTTTGGCGCCCACCAGCACTTGCCATTGCGCCAGAGCCAAAGACCGAATCCGCATCACTGTCGCGGTGCACACCAGCATCTGCCTTTGCGCCACAGGCTGACTCTGAGCCTGGATCTGGAAGTGCACTGGCACTGTTCACAGATCACACAATACCAGGAGTGAGGCGATATGATTTGCGGCCTAGAAAGACAGAGTGATCCACAGTTCTTTGGTGTTTATGCTAACCTCTGGTTCCGCTCATGGACGGAGAAGGAACTGGAGGTGTAGAGGAGAGAAGCGTGAGAATTGTGCAAGTCGGACAATTCAAGACTTGCGGCTCCTCCATGCGATCATAAAAAGTACATGTGTCCTGAACCAGAGCGGACAAGCTGGGCGCACATGGTACAAAGGCAATAGAGAACTGTTCAGAAGTCCTCTGAGCAGTATGAGAGAGGATAAGTGATCTTGCCTAGAGCGAATAAGCATACCAGGCTGCAAAGGGCTGGCAGACTAAACTGTTGACAATTCCTTTGAACTTATTGACATCCGGATAAGTGCGACGAAGAGAGATATCCACAACGAACTTTGTCAGGAAGAAGAAGGACGGTGAGAAAAATGTCGGAACCGGTTTCAGCCTCCTCCTGCACCACTGCTGAGAATGAGTTAGTTATAAAGACTGTAAACTTAGGGAAAATGCATGAAAAAAAAATGGTATGCTGGCTTTGACGATAATCATGTGCTTCATGAGTGTGGTGGCACCAATAACGACAGCCTTTGTGTTATGGTATGTGGAGTCTATACACCCATTGGGAATGTTTTTACCAATAGTTAATATATCCACTACTGAAAGCCCGGTTCAGGTGATTACTTATACCTTGTCCCCAATGGAAGAGAGACACAGAGAAGGGTATGGGAACAATATGCTATTACTCATCATGAACATGACGCATGCAATTCTAAAGAAAAATAATTGTTGGGTATGCGCCCACTTACCGCAGCATGCGGGGAAAGGAATAGGCTGGTATGTACAACCATTACCATTAAGTTCTGCATGCAGTGCATCTTTAAGTGCAATGTTTTATGGGAAGTGGAATAAGAGTAGTACGAGTCAATTAGATAGAACAAACATGAATGAGTTTGAGGAAATAATTATGAGGCCTGTGGGTTGTTCCATATTCCATAAAGCGCAAGTGATGACCCCAGAACCTACGTTTAGAAGTGCGCAAAAAATAACACGACAAAATAGACAAGATGGATTGTCCCCGCCAGTTAAAACATCTGTGATGACGTTTGGTGTAAGAACAGACGGGAACAAAGATGCAATTCCCCCTTCTTACACGGTGAATTACAACAAGAGAACTGTCCCTTTTTGTCTAAAAAAGAAAGGCTCCTATTCAGTAGGAACATTTACTGGATGCATGAATACAGCGGTACTAAAATGGGAAATAGAACCAGTATATGTGGGAGATCCAGTCTATTTTATATGTGGAGAAAAAGCATATGCTTGGTTGCCCAGAAACTGGGGAGGTACATGTTACCTAGGTCTACTGTTCCCGGGAGTGTTCCTCTTAGAAACAGCAGACATGGCCAGGCTATCCAGATCTAGAACCCAAAGGAGTAGCGAAAGTGTTTTGATAGCAAAGGACGTAGCAAAATCATTCATACCATTCTTGTCCCAGATAGTGAACTCTTATAACATAAGGCAGCTGTCCAGAATACTAAAAGATACCATAAACACAACGACAGATATACTATTTAACATGACGTTGGAAGAAAAAGGAATTAGGTTAATGACGCTGCAAAATAGAACGGCTCTCGATGTAATCCTGGTTGATCGTGGGGGAATTTGCAAGATTGTGGGATCAGCGTGCTGCGTATTCGTAGATGACTACTCCCCTACGATTTTTGAAGCAATAAAAAAAAATGCATGTCCTAAGCTCCGAACTCCCTACTGAAGAAGGAGGCTGGGGAATAGGGTCCTGGTTTTGGGGAATACTGCGTTCTTGCGGTTGGAAGTTGATTGCGATATTAGTAGTAGTGTTTGGAATATTCATAACGTGCTGTTGTTGCATACACTGCCTACCGATAGTTTGCACTGAGATAACTGAGGGATGTACTAAGGGATGTATGCATATGATAACAAAAAGAAAACAAATTTATGGCCAGGATGACAGAGACACAAATGAAATGAAAACAGTGAAAGAATTAATGGCTATAGATATTAATGACGATGATGATGCTTATAATAGCATGCAACATTCAGACATAAGTACTTCAGACTTATCGTCATCAGAGGAGGATACAACGAATAAATGAGACGCTTGGCATACGGCCAAAAGGAGGGTTTGTCGGCCTAGGATAAATGGACACCTCTCACGATGGACGGCAAACGCATTTTGGTGGCCAAAGGCCAACCGTCTCATGTACGTAACGGTAGAAATACAGGTTTCCGAGTTTGACCAATAAACGGCCATTTTGATGTAACAAGGATCGCCATTTTGTTTTCTAACGATTGCTCATTGCTTTCTGTTAAAATTGCTTCGCAGCACATTTCTGCTTACACTGCTCGACTGTTAACATTGTTGTCTGAACGTGAAAGGACAAGGCCGCAAGGCCGCGAGGTGTAACGCTCACCTGGTTCCCACGGAGGCGCGGCGTCGAAGGCGCAGAACTCTGAAGATGGACAGGAAGGGCCCCTCTATTCTGGCTTCCCTGGCTCGTTGGATACCCTCCTGTGCGTGAAAAGGGAGTATTACCAACTGTGGAACAATGCTCAAGCCTCCCACTCCCTTCCAACCCTCCACGATACCTCCTCCACGATTCCCCGTGAAGCCTCACCTTAGGGTTTGGAAGGATGAGCTCTCCATCCTGCTTCTGATGCAGGGGCGCGTTGAAACCCAGTTACTTCACTGGATTGAGGATTGATGGGAGTTCAGGTAAGCTTCAGGTAAGGCGCTGTAAAAGTTCTGTTCAAAAGTTCAAGCTTAATAATAATGTTCGTTGTCTAATTGCAGCAAGCGCTAATGCTTATGTCTTTTTCCCCTTAGGGGCCGGGGTTCGGAGTGCCGGAGATATGGCGCCGACCCGAAGTGAAACAGTTCTGGATGAGCGCTCAGGTAATGTCTTTGCATTCGCTCATTCAATGTCTTTGTCTTTTTTCCCCATAGGGGCCGGGGTCCGGAGATGCCAGGAAGCGGCAGGACCCGAAATGCAGTGGGAATAATCCAACAGGTAAGACTTAAAAGGAAACTGAGCTTTCCTTATTCCTTTTCTCCCTCTCACCTTTGTTCTTGTCTTTTTTCCTCTAGGCGCCGGGGCGTAGCTGAATCCGGAAGATCGCTGAAGATGGAAGCGCCGTGCAAAGGTGAGTAAAATGCAGCGCTGCAGCGATCGAAACGAAATGCCTTTAAAATGATGTCTTCCTTTTCAGGGCCGTTGGAGAAATGACTCCGGAATGCAGATTTAGCAGGTAAGGGCTTTTCTTCTCCTATTCTCTTCCTTTCTCCCCTTGCAGGTGTTCCAGGGTGCTGGCAGGCGTGGCTGAAGTCAGGATGCAGGAGCTGACACGGTGAGCGTCCAGCTGCTAGGTGCAGAACAACGCGAAGCATGTGTGGCTGTTCGGGTGGGGTTTAAATAGCCTTGGAAGAAGTTCCTGGTATGTATCCTTCCACCAATCAGGTATGTATCCTTCCCCGACCACACCCGGGTGGTGAAGTAGTCCTACAGGTTAAGTAGTCCCATTCAGGCCTCAAGAGGGCCTGGATGAAGCAGCAAGGTCTGCATCAGGTAAGTGTGCACCCAAGCACTTAAACACATATCCTCTTCTATGAGCCTGGCGCCTAAGGCGCCAGGACTGGGGTCCGCTATGAGCCTGGCGCCTAAGGCGCCAGGACTGAGTCCAAAGGGCCCCGACTTGGGCCCGCTGAGACTTCCCTGGGGAAAATGATGTCTGCCTCTGGGGTTGCTGGGCCCGGCCTGGCTCCTTAGAGGTAGGCATCATGACAGTACCCCCCCTCAAGGCCCCTCCCAAGGTCTTTTCCTCCGGGGGTTTTGGTTTGTGCGGGAATCTTCGATGGAATCTTTGAATTAATCATGGTGCGTCAACATAGTTACTGGGTTCCCAAGATCTTTCCTGAGGTCCATATCCTTTCCAATCAACAAGATAGAAGAGTTTCGACTTAACTATCTTGGAATCTAAAATGTCTTTCACTTCGAATTCAAATTCTCCATCAATTTGGACAGGGCCTGGGGGCTCAGACAGTCTGGTTCCAGGTTGGACTGGTTTTAGAAGAGATGCGTGAAAAACGGGATGAATCCGCATGTTGGATGGTAAATCGAGTTTAAAGGCCACTGGGTTGATAATAGCTTTGATGGGGTAAGGCCCAATGAATCTGGGATTAAAAGTTCGCTGACCCTTGAGGGGTAGATGTTTAGTTGCTAGCCATACCTGATCTCCTACTTGGTAAGGAGGAGTTTTACTTCGGTGCAAATCAGCGTTTTCTTTATACTTTTTCTTGGCTTGCTGTAAGTGGGTTGTAGCTTCTTTGAAGGCTTGGGTTATTGTGGAATGTAGGTGATTTACTGCAGGCATCTCCAGGGTCAGAGGTGGATCTAGGTCAGAGGTCCGAGGATGGTGACCATACAGGGTATAAAAAGGAGTCTGTCCGGTTCCAGAATGCACTGAGTTGTATGCATACTCTGCAATCCAAAGGATGTCCTTCCAATTCAACTCGGATTGGTGTAACATGCACCGCAGATATTGCTCGAGAGTCTGATTCGTTCTCTCGGTTTGTCCGTCGGTCTGGGGGTGGTGGCTGGTGGATAACCGCACGTCTATTTGTGCTAGCTGGCAACATTTCTTCCAAAAGTGGGAAATAAATTGACTTCCACGGTCTGAGACTAATATGGAAGGGAAACCATGTAACCGCACTATATTTTCCATAAATTCCTTGGCCAAGGTGGAAGCTGACGGCAATCCTTTTAAAGGAATAAAATGGGCCATTTTGGAGAATAGATCCACTATTACGAGAATCGTGTTGTAACCACCACAAGGAGGCAGGTCAGTTATAAAGTCCATTGACAAGGTGTGCCAAGGTGCTGGTGGAATGTCCAAAGGTTGAAGTAGGCCGGCTGGCCTTTTCTTTTGACTCTTATTTTGGGCACAGATTCCGCAAGACAACACAAATGACTTTATGTCTTTTCTCCAAGAAGGCCGCCAGAAGTGGCGTTTGATCTTTTCTTCTGTTTTCGCGATACCGGGGTGTCCTTCCATTAATGATTCATGATGACGGGTAATGACAAGTTCCTGCAATTCTTTACTTGGCAGAAATAACCGCTCTTGGAAGTAGGGTAAATCATCCTTAACGGTGTAGTGAGGACCCTTTTGACTCCATTCCAGTAAGGCAGAAGAGTCAAAAAGCTGTTTTACTTGAGCTTGGATGTCCTCAATGGTTTGCAATGAAGTCAAGCCCAGAATTCTTTGTTCCGGTATGATTGGCACAGGTTCTAAACTCGAATTGGGTTCTTCCATGCCTATCCGGGATAAGGCATCTGCCTTACCATTCTTGCAGCCAGGGCGATAGGTAATTACAAAATCAAATTCCGCAAAGAATAAAGCCCATCGGAGTTGTCGCGAAGATTGAGCTTTGGCCGTCTTTAAATACTGCAAATTTCTGTGGTCCGTGATTACGGTGATGGTGTGTCTTGCACCGAGAAGATAGTGACGCCAAGCCTTGAAAGCTGATTTAATAGCCAGTAGTTCTTTGTCGGTAATTGCGTAATTGAGTTCAGGTGGAGAGAATTTTCTGGACCAAAAGGCTACAGGGTGTAGTTGGTTAGTTTCTGGGTCTCTTTGCGACAGGACAGCTCCCATGGCCGAACTGGATGCATCGGTTTCCACGATGTAAGGGAGATCTGAGCGCGGGTGCTTCAATACAGGTGCAGAGGTGAATTTGGTTTTCAGGTCCTGAAAGGCTTGTTCAGCCTCAAGAGTCCATTCAAAGCGTTTATTTTTCTTTAGGAGAGCTGTGATGGGTTGAACAGTTCGAGAAAATTCCGGGATGAACCTTCGATAGAAATTGGCAAAGCCAAGCATGCTTTGCACTCCCTTCACAGAGCTAGGAGATGGCCATTTGAGAATGGCGTCCACTTTCCGCGAGTCCATTCGGATTCCTTGAGGTGTCAGGATGAATCCGAGAAACTCCACTTCTGTGGTATGAAAAACGCATTTTTCGAGCTTGGAAAATAATTTGTGCTGGCGCAATTTCTCAAGAACTGCCCTAACATGGTTTCTGTGATCAGATTCTGAGGAGGAATACACCAGGATGTCGTCAATATAAACGATGACACAAACATCGATAAGTTCCCGAAGAACATCATTCATGAAGTACTGAAAGGCGGCAGGTGCGTTGCACAAACCGAAGGGCATTACTTGATATTCGAAGAGCCCAAATTTGGTGCGGAATGCAGTCTTCCACTCGTCGCCCTCTTTTATACGTACCAGGTGGTAAGCTCCTCGGAGATCTAGCTTGGTGTACACACGAGCATCTTTTACTTGGTCGATAAGCTCAGGTATCAGGGGCAAAGGGTAACGATTCTTAATCGTTATCTGATTTAGGGTGCGGTAGTCAATACAGGCCCTAAGGTCTCCTTCCTTTTTAGGTACGAAGAACAAAGCGGAAGAGACTGGTGACTTTGATGGGCGAATGAAACCATTGGCCAGGTATTGATCCAAATACTGGCGCAAATGCAGGTTCTCAGGTTCAGTAAGAGCATAAATCCTACTACAAGGTAGTTGTGCATTGGGTACCAAGTCGATTTGGCAATCGTAAGATCGATGGGGAGGTAAGGTGTTAGCCTGCTCTTTCTGAAAAATGTCTTGGAATTCTTGGTATTCAGATGGTAGCTGTACAGGGGTGGAAGTTACAGAGGCTAGACCCATAGCTGGATTCCTTGGGTAACAGGTTGGTTCACAATCAGGAAAAGTTATCTTCTTTGCTCGCCAGTCTATTCTCGGATTATGTGTTTCTAACCAAGGGATTCCAAGAAGTACTTGAAATTGTGGGGCCTTGATCACATCAAACACGATTGCTTCCCGATGTCCGTCCTGACCCACCAGAGTGATTTCAACTGTGGAATGCGTTACAGGCCCTGAGGCTATTTCAGTTCCATCAACTGTAGTAATTACATCTTGGGTTACTTTCGGGCGGAGAGGAAGCTTAATCCTAGAAGCCAATTCACGGTCTATGTAATTTCCAATAGCTCCACTGTCTATGTATGCTTTTATAGCATGCAACTGCTGAGGCTGTTTTGGGTTCACAAGCACCATTGGCATGACAAAATGCGAGGTCAAAGAGTTTGTTTTCAAGCTCGGCAAGCGGACCCCTACGCTTGTCGGGCTAGGTCGTTTCCCGAACCAGGTGTCAATAACTCGTTATCAGTGGCTCCAACCACCTTCTTGGGTGGTTTAACTGGACAACTTTGAAGAAAGTGACCGGAAGTTCCGCAATACAGACAAAGTTGCATTTGTCGCCTTCTCTCTCGTTCCTTCTGCGTTAATGGTCCTTTAACACTGCCAATTTGCATAGGTTCGGAAACGTCAGTACTCTTGGAGTTAACGTGGGTCTTGATAGGTACTCTGGTTTCATACTTGAGCCG
This sequence comes from Ambystoma mexicanum, assembly GCF_040938575.1. NCBI lineage: Eukaryota > Metazoa > Chordata > Amphibia > Caudata > Ambystomatidae > Ambystoma > Ambystoma mexicanum. The sequence goes on along the minus strand of NC_090923.1, from coordinate 1,474,191,947 downwards.
ATCTGCTTTTCTATTTTGAAGTCTGTGATCAAGTTGAACCACTAAGTCTATGTAGTCTGCGCAGGCCTGGGGTGGATCTACTATCTGAGCTATAACATCTTTAAGCTCTCCGCGCAGGCCTCGATGAAACAATGTGATCCTTTTATTTTCAGGCCATCCGGTTTCCACAACTAGTCTATTAAAGGTGGCGATATAGGACAAAAGATCCTGATTACCTTGTCGTAAGGATAGCAGTTCGTTGTCAAGGGCCTGTCCCTGCGAGTGTCGAGCGAACAATCTTTCCATGCTGGCCTGGAAGCCCTGGAAATCCCGGAGAATGGGATCATCCTGATTTACCAATGGAATAGACCAATCGGCAGCACAGCCACTGAGGTAAGATAGTACAAAGGCTACTTTGGTCTGGTCGTTGGGGAAGGCCCCGGGCCTGCATAAAAAGTGTAAACGGCATTGGTTCATAAAAACGGCATATTTCTTGGGATCCCCCGCAAAACGTTCCGGCGGGGCCAAAGGCATGTGTCCAGGTAGATTGATTTGTACCGGGTTATTCAAACCCATTGTTGTAGAAATATCTCCGGAAACAGGTAAAGGAGTGTGCTCTGCCTGGCCCTGCAATAACCTTTTGGCCAGATCATCAGTTCTTTCCTTGGATAGGATTAGTTCCCTTCTGAGAGCATTAGTCTCCTGGCGGGCTGAGTGCACTTCTGCCTGTAATTCCCCTAAAAGATGGGCCAGCTGATCTGTCTCGGAAGTCTCCATAGCGCCCAGGTGGGAAATTGTGGTATGGCTTCGCGTTCTGTAACGCTCACCTGGTTCCCACGGAGGCGCGGCGTCGAAGGCGCAGAACTCTGAAGATGGACAGGAAGGGCCCCTCTATTCTGGCTTCCCTGGCTCGTTGGATACCCTCCTGTGCGTGAAAAGGGAGTATTACCAACTGTGGAACAATGCTCAAGCCTCCCACTCCCTTCCAACCCTCCACGATACCTCCTCCACGATTCCCCGTGAAGCCTCACCTTAGGGTTTGGAAGGATGAGCTCTCCATCCTGCTTCTGATGCAGGGGCGCGTTGAAACCCAGTTACTTCACTGGATTGAGGATTGATGGGAGTTCAGGTAAGCTTCAGGTAAGGCGCTGTAAAAGTTCTGTTCAAAAGTTCAAGCTTAATAATAATGTTCGTTGTCTAATTGCAGCAAGCGCTAATGCTTATGTCTTTTTCCCCTTAGGGGCCGGGGTTCGGAGTGCCGGAGATATGGCGCCGACCCGAAGTGAAACAGTTCTGGATGAGCGCTCAGGTAATGTCTTTGCATTCGCTCATTCAATGTCTTTGTCTTTTTTCCCCATAGGGGCCGGGGTCCGGAGATGCCAGGAAGCGGCAGGACCCGAAATGCAGTGGGAATAATCCAACAGGTAAGACTTAAAAGGTAACTGAGCGTTCCTTATTCCTTTTCTCCCTCTCACCTTTGTTCTTGTCTTTTTTCCTCTAGGCGCCGGGGCGTAGCTGAATCCGGAAGATCGCTGAAGATGGAAGCGCCTTGCAAAGGTGAGTAAAATGCAGCGCTGCAGCGATCGAAACGAAATGCCTTTAAAATGATGTCTTCCTTTTCAGGGCCGTTGGAGAAATGACTCCGGGATGCAGATTTAGCAGGTAAGGGCTTTTCTTCTCCTATTCTCTTCCTTTCTCCCCTTGCAGGTGTTCCAGGGTGCTGGCAGGCGTGGCTGAAGTCAGGATGCAGGAGCTGACACGGCGAGCGTCCAGCTGCTAGGTGCAGAACAACGCGAAGCATGTGTGGCTGTTCGGGTGGGGTTTAAATAGCCTTGGAAGAAGTTCCTGGTATGTATCCTTCCACCAATCAGGTATGTATCCTTCCCCGACCACACCCGGGTGGTGAAGTAGTCCTACAGGTTAAGTAGTCCCATTCAGGCCTCAAGAGGGCCTGGATGAAGCAGCAAGGTCTGCATCAGGTAAGTGTGCACCCAAGCACTTAAACACATATCCTCTTCTATGAGCCTGGCGCCTAAGGCGCCAGGACTGGGGTCCGCTATGAGCCTGGCGCCTAAGGCGCCAGGACTGAGTCCAAAGGGCCTCGACTTGGGCCCGCTGAGACTTCCCTGGGGAAAATGATGTCTGCCTCTGGGGTTGCTGGGCCCGGCCTGGCTCCTTAGAGGTAGGCATCATGACACGAGGCTAATAAGAGTTTGTTGAACACAATGTAGGCAGCTCCGGAGAGGAATGCCCGGCTCCCTCCCGAATTTAGCCTTGAAGCAGAGCCGCAGGGTATTTAATCATTTCACAGCTGCCAGCCAGTCTCGTGATATGGTCGAATATGTTAGAATAAAGCAGCTAAAGGCTTGAATTATGCTTTTCTTACGGCCCCCTTTTCCAAGCTCTGTAGAGCGTGTCGGCTCCCAGGACACGAATAGCACCTCATAGATAGCAAGGTCTGGAATGTGACTCTTCCCCCGTATGTAGCTCACTTACAAGAACAGAAGCAGTGTGTTCTGTTCAACAATGAAAAGATGTCTCCACATTTGCAAGGTTGCATACTGTTGCTAGAATAGATATTTGAAGGTGTCATATTCGTCGAAATTGTCCATCATCAAAACGACTTCAAATAAATCCAATAAAGGGGGATGTTAAACATGTCACAGCTGATTGTATGATATGCATTTTGTATATATGTAACTGATGCACTTAATTCACTCTCTTGCGTCCCTTGCGGGGCGTGAGACTGAGTTGGCCATCTGAGACTATTTGCTTTGCAATAAACCCTAGCTTTCGGAATACAACCTCGTGTCTGGCCTATCTATCGTGTGTGGTGACTTGCCTTGTTTCCATAACGCGAGGGACCCCTAGGGGCCCCTTTCAAGCTCTGCTATTGTACCTAGTGGGAACATCCATTATTTTACTGACTTCAATATATATGTACATATTGGCGCATGCCGCACTCTATTCACTATAAAGCTAGCCTTAAGAATACTTCATCTGCTTGTGTTTCTTTTGCATGTGTACACGTGTGAAATAGTTTGATATCTTCATTATTTCTGTAGCATAGTTTTCTTCATCTTGATCCCAAGATGTCATTTATCTCGATACTTTCTTGATGTCTTATCGAATTGCCTGCATTCTCTAGTCTCTGCCTCTCTTCTCTATACGTCAGCTTTGCTCTGCATGACGTCACCTTTCTTTTTCATCATTCATTTGCTCTGTTTCTGAAGGAATTTTCTTCAAATGGCCATCGTATTGTCTCGTATGCAAGTACAGTTTTCTCAATTGGAACCCTGCTTCCCAGATTCTCCTTGGTATCGGTATCTTCACTGGTACTACACATGTCTCACACTCTGGCATCCAACATAAAGGTGCTGTCGGCGAGATGATTGAGGGGGGGTACTTAGCTCCTTCTCTACAAGCACGTTATAAATAACCCATTACAGTACCATTCTACCCCACACAGCAAAGTCATGTATGTGCCCTATTCATCAAAAACATATTATGCTCACTAGAAACACTGCATTCAAATATTTGCTTTTTATTGCGGGCAGAATGTCCTAAATATGGTCCTGATACCTCCCTAAATCAAAATGATTCATTCTACAGAACATTTTTCAGGTGGTATAGGAAAAGAGTTGCAGGATTTAAATGCAGCTTTTGCCATGTAACGTCTTAGTAACAGTGTCTCAACCTGCTCAGCTACCTTTGTAGCTTTCTGCTTTAGGATTAGTTACTCACAAAGAATTCTCCACATCACTGCACTATCAGCACTACAGTTTTTTGTACATCACTTGGAATCCTCTTTTTTACCTCTAAGTGCGATCTTGGTGGCCATCATTTTATCAGGATATTACATTAAGACAAAATGCACCTACTCTGAGTTACTGAAACAACCTCTGCCTGACCACAGACGAAAAATAAATGCCTTGCATTATTCATTTACCTCAAATAAAAATGCAGAGCTCATTTAATATCAGAGTTACAAAAATGGATAATTCTGTTCAATTAATTTTTGTTTTTTTGAAGAAAATCTCAGCGCTTTTTATTCTGACATTCAATGATTATAATACAGGTACCTTATAAAGTACGTTTGGGAACTATAAGGCAGAAAAGTTTGATCTGCACTGTAAAGTAGGCTTCAGATGTTTGCAAATCGACTGTGACTAACAAAGTTTCATTTTTTTCAAAAATACGTGTTTATAGATTTTATGTAACCCTAGACTGTCCAGTTCTACCAGCTCCTGAATCCCTGCTTTTCTGCTGTATATCAGTTTGGAAATAGAATTCTAGGGTACATTGTGGATCAGTTATTCCCAAAACCTCACAGAAGGGCTTCAACACAAGGCTTCACTGAAGAATTTGTGTTTTCGGATTGCAGTCAGTGTGAAGTCCAGGAGCGAGGACTGAATCCAGTGTAAACTACTGCAGGAGCATACATTCTCCAAAAATAGTCTTGTGCTGTTGTGACCTAAAGAAACATATGGAGGAGTGAATTTTGGGACATGTAGTCCTTCTCAACAAATGTTCTTTTTATACTTAAATTCAGTTCACTTCTGGGGCATTTGGATGAGATCTTGTCAGAATCGGAAACTACCACCCCCGAAGACTCCTCACCTAACTCCTTAGAGGAATCCTCCTTAGTAGATGTCTTTGGTCTTCTTCTCTCCTCCTTCTTGATCTCCTGCGGGTCCTCGTCTGTCTTGGTGCTCTTCCTTCCCTTCTTGTCCTTCTTGCGCTCGTAGAGATAGGGACGAGCTCCGCTTGAGGCCACCCTGACAGTGGTAGGAACAAGCTGTCAGGTGGACCCAGGGGAGCCAGTCCCGTAACGTCAGGGAAAAAGCCAGTGACGGCAGAAAAAACCCTGTTAGATGGTGAGTCCTTGCTGGCAGGGAGTGTGTCGGAAGTGGAGGGCTGATGTCGAAAAGGATTGGAAGAGAGTCCACTGCGATCCAAGGAAGGCTAAGCGGAGGCTGTACACGAGTAGTCAGGAGGAATGGTAAGGTTATAATGCAGGTAAGAGAGAGAGAGGGAGAGAGAGAGAGAGAGAGAGAGAGAGCTGGTACAGGAGAGCGAGAGAGAGAGAAGAAGGAGAGCATGAACAGAAGCGGGAGCGAGCAAGGAGGGGAGAGAGCGAAATAGTAAGGAGAGTGAGCGGGAGCGAAAGCGTATGCACAAGAGTCAGGTATCTAGCGAAAGTGAGAGAGAGAGCAAGCGGAGCGAAAGCATATGCACAAGAGTCAGGTATCTAGCGAAAGCGATAGAGAGAGCAAGCGGGAGCGAAAGCGTATGCACAAGAGTCAGGTATCTAGCGAAAGCGAGAGAGAGAGCAAGCGGGAGAGAAGTAACAGAGGGGCACAAAGGATGGCTTTACAGTACGGAGCCCGAACAAAAGGAAAGAGCCGAGAAAACAGGGAAGCCAAGGCGGGCTGAGTACTAGGTAGATAAAGTATCAAGGGACCGAGCTCAAAGAGCGGCACTGCAGGCGATGTTAGCGAAAGGCTGACAATGCGAGTTGCAACGCACAGCGTTGTGGGCGTGGCTACCTTTTAAAGGAAAAAGGACCAAAAAGACTAGAACGGTAAGGACCGCAAGGTGCCTAAGTAAGCCTCCATCTTTTCCACAGTGTCCAGGGTCGCGTTGTGACAGATCTTTTGGCTACTCCGATCAGTAAACTGTAATCAGAACATATCAACCTATAGGGATCCTAAGCACACTCCAACTGGGTTAATACCCTTCCCAACTGTATTAAATCACTCTAAACTTGTTTTACAACGTTCTTTCAATACACAACATCTAAAATCAATGTAATTCTAATTCTACTATAAACAAATCAATTCAAATACTTCTCCAACATGTTCTGTTAGAATACATATACAACATACATGTCTTAACACAATTTTCCAATATCACATTGCTTAACAAAAAGCTTCTTGTAATTTACAAAGCTTTCATCAAGATAAATTGCATTCAGTCCATTTAATCTGGTCCTTCACAGATCAAAGCTGTTAGCACAAATCTCTAATTCTAATGTTTGCTCATAGTTGTGACTGACAAGAAGCTTTTTGTTAAACAATTTGATATTGTAAAATAGATTTTTATGAAATGAAGTTGTGATAATGGTTTAGCACATAAACTAGTTGTATTAACGTTATTAAAAATAATGTTAACTTCTTCTGATATGATGAACAATTTTATCTCCAGATATCAGGTGCTTCAATGGGTTCAGAACGGTACCTGCTTATGCCAATACATTCTTGTTACAGTTTGAGATCAGGAATGTTTTGATGTAAGAACCATGGAAACATTATTTAAGATGTTACTTGAAATTCATAGATTATATTTTTGGAATTTGGCATGGTATGTTAGATCAACTTCTTGAAAGGTTTGGTTCTGTACCAAATGGAAATTCGTTTTTTGGATGCAGAAGTCTACTGTGCTAATGGGAAATTGGAAACAACTGTTTATTCAAAACCGACAGACAGGAACAGTGTATTATTAGCAAGTAGTTTTCATCCACAGAAGATGATAGAAAGTATTCCCTACACTACATTTTTAAGATACAAAAGAATAATTTTGAATCAATGGAATATGCACTTAAGAGTTGAAAGAAAGTATGTGACAAAAGGGTTACAATGATGATAACATTACAATGGCAATGGAAAAAGTAGACTTCATGGACAACATTATTGGAATCGAAACATACAAAGATTGCCCCAAATTTGGTCTAAAAACTGGGGAGGTTTGAAATCAGATGTAACACTGAGAAAGGTATTTCCAGAACCACCTATTTTTGCATATAGGAAGAGCCAGTAGTATTTGGTACATGCAGACACCACATCACATGTACAGGAGAATAATCTGTGGAGAGGTACACATGTGGCAATTGGAAACATTGCCACAACCCCATAAAAGGAAACATGATCATTCATCATTATACTGGTTAGGCAGTTCTATTGAATCATTCATTAACTTATGTTGAACAGAATGTCATCTACGGTATACGTTGCTCGTGTGGCATCTTGTACGTAGTAATGAACATGAGTAATGTGAAAATACTGTGGACAAAGTATGAATCCAATATAAGAACAGGGAATGAAAGATCTCCAGTAGCATTACAGTTTGTACGCTAGAGGCATTCCTTTATTCAATTACCATTTGTTATCTTGGAACAGGTGAATTTGACAAAAAGAGGGAGTAATCTAGAATGACTACTAGCAAGAAGAGAGATTTTTGGATAAGGAAAATTAATGTTTTGGCACCAACGAGACTGAACGTTGAATGGGACTTATCTTGTTACCTTTGAATAAGGTTAAGATTAAAACAATGTTGGTCTGGTTTCTAATAGCTTCAAATAATACTGACATTAACTTAGTTAGACTATTAGATATAAACATAGAGTTGATTGAATTTTGTCGCCATCTCAGTCTGTGCCATCTTTCTCCTCTTGAACTACCGTGATGAGTCAGCTCTCACGTTGTGCGGTCTACCTTGCCCATACTGTGCTCTCTTGCTCCACTTTTTATCCCTGTGGGGAAGGGAAAGGGCCACCAGGGGTGTATGATTCTGGTCAATGGCCTGACTTTGCCTGACCCTTGTATCGGGACATGTCAGGTAAACGGCTCTGGTGTTAGATGGTTGCCTTTTGTGTTGTGCGAAAGTGTTTGTGTCGGGAAAGGCGGGCAGTGTTTTGGAATATCGTATGTGGCAGGATGGGGAAAAGGTGTCAGAAGAAGGGGGATATGGCATCTCACCCGTCAGTGTCCCACTCCCAGTCCCCAAGGACCCTGCATCCAGGTGATCCTCCCTCACTGGTCCACCCCAGCAACTGGATCCAATAGCGATGGCCATGTCCTGGCCACCTGGGTGATAGATCCCTGGATACTAGCCAGGGAGACACCTTCAGGTTTCTTACAGGGGTCATACAAGGGACAATCCAAACCCCTTCTACAATCGAAAGTCCATGACACGTCGCAGAAGTTTTGACGATTGTGAAATCGTGAACCCGACTGAGGGAATTGTGAAACATGCGTTTGCGCCCGGCAGAGGGGAACTCTGTGCGAACTGTGATTTTGTGAAGCCTGCACTTTCCATAGGCTAACAGAGTGATCCAGCAAGACAAGATTGCCCTTCGGAAGTCTCTGTTTAAATCGGCATGTGCTTTGGGAGGTTGACGCTGAAAGAAGGATCAGAGTCCGGCTGAGGGGGATCCAAGGGTGAAGGGTAATCACTCGATGTGAAGGTTAACAGGAGGAACTTTTGTTTTGTTGTTTTTGAATATCAGGCCCTCTGAAGCAAGAGACTTTGCATGAGAAGAGACTTGGGCACAGAAGCCCCTGATATAGAGAAAAGGAACTGTGAGGTTGTGCCTGAGAAGACCAGGAGTGTGCTGTGCTCAAGAGTCCCGCCTTGTCCCGTGCTAAAAACGTGGGGAAGAGAGACCCCGGCCATAACATCCTGACTTATCATTTTGTGAGGACTTCTTTCTTTTCTTGTGAACATTATCCCACACTATTTTGTAGCATAGCAGTAAGGATTGGCAATCGTTTTTTAAGTAAAGGTCCTTTTTATTTCACTAGACTCCACAAGAACTGTATTATTATTATTTGATGGTCGTAGCTTGCTCCCATTTTAGGTTTAGGTTAAGATTAGGTGTTTATCTCACCCATTTTACAGTTTAATAAACACCCTTGACCTGTGGTCACTTGTGTCGTCTTACTTTATTACCACGCCTTCCATACATCTATCATCCAGATTGTGTCCTGCTGCAGTAAACGTCTGTGCAGTGCATGCCCTAGGCCAATGTTCTGCAACCTGTGGCTCTCCAGATGTTTTCAACTACAACTGCCATGATCCCTCACCATTGACTGTGCTGGCTAGGGCTGTTGGGGGTTGTAGACCAAAACACCTAGAGAGCCAAAGGTTACAGACTCCTGCCCTAGGCATTTAACAATGGCCACGCACAAGGAAGAGAAATTGTAAAATACAGATTGACTACCCCACTCTTTTAGTCTTGTATGGATCCCAGGTCAGGAATCAGAACAACCTGTGTATTACATTGACTAGGTTATCGCTTAGTTGAGAGAAATTGCGCAACAACTGCAATTTTATTACAAAATATGTATCTTTTATACAAATATGTGTAGGAAAATCTAATGTCTTTTTCCAATGTCAATTTAGACATTGGAAAAAGACATTAGATTTTCCTTAGGCATAATTTGCCTAAGGAAAATCTAATGTCTTTTTCCAATGTCTAAATTGCATACATTGAACAACTGTTATGCACAAGTCTTTTCCTCAGTTGTAGAACTCCCCTGTTAGAATGTATGTATGATGAATGAATGGAATGATTGATAATCATGTCTGAAATGTTTTTTAAGATATTTTTATGACTATTAAAAAGATACATATTTTGTAATAAAATTGCAGTTGTTGCGCAATTTCTCTCAACTAAGCGATAACCTAGGCAATGTAATACACAGGTTGTTCTGATTCCTGACCTGGGATCCATACAAGACTAAATGAGAGGGGTAGTCAATCTGTATTTCACAATTTCCCTTCACAGATCGTCCCTTCCATCAGATTAGACCCCCCCGTCAACAAAAAATAGGGATTACCCTTTATTCAAACCCACGCACAAGGAAGCAACACAGCTTTCAATAGAGCAGACACATAGGAACTAGGAGGATATGGGTACCAGCAGAGATCAAATAACCTTTTTGTTGCCAAAGGACACAGAAATCATGCACTACCCCATGCACGTAACAGGCATTGTTGTAAATAGTAGCAATCAGTTCAACTACCTGGGCTGAATTCACATTCGGCAATTGGTATGTGTCTAGACCTTTATGTGGGGTTACACACAGAATAAGCATCAGCAATGTCATATTTCTCATTATTGCGTAAACAAGACCCTTCAGCAAACAGAATGATTTCTAGATTTTGGAAGGGTACAGCTTTCAGATCAACTCTGGGAGTCATGGGATTTTCAATGAAACAAGACAGTCATGGGGTTCCCTTTGAGAAGAGGTAAGAAGCATAAAGTTAAGATTTAAAATAGAGCACCAGCTGAGGGTAACATTAGCAGCATAAATGAGTAGTTTCTCGTATCAGGTGAATATGTTGTGTTTTACCTTTTAGTTACAAAGCCAGTACTGCATGTGACACTGCAACATTATCTAACTGTCCCTGTACCACCGTTTCTGCCTTTCAAACAATAATGCAGTATCTGCAAAAGCTCATAAACATGAGGGTAACCCAGCAGCCACAGAATCTAACGCAGCAGTGCAGTATGCAATGGGACAATGTTAATTACTTTGTGGCTGTGTCAATACCCTTTGAGCAAACCTATCTCGTTCATCACAAAAGTCTACATTGTCTTATTCTTTCCCTATTCGAAGTTCTATTGTGAAGCAAAAGGGTTGCAGATCTAAAAACCACATCCTGTTCCTGCCTTTGGTGTCATTTTAAGAATGTCCACCCTGTCAAGTATTATTGCAAACAGGCGATGGCCTACTTGGTAACCAGAGCCTCAAACTATGCAGTTGCATAACTTTGCTGAAGAGTGAACCGTTTTCAGCTGGTGTATAGAACCAGGTGTACTTGGTCATCTTGCAACTGGAATAAGATGCCCCTTTGGCCTACCTTGGATGCACCAGTCCGTAAGATGAATTCCCTTTTGAAGTCAGGCATCTTGAGGATGGGTTAATTACTAAGAATTGTTTTCAGTTCCTCAAAGCTGTTTTGGTCATGGTGGGTTTAGACAAGTTTGCTGGATTGGGCATTCTTAAGCTTCTTGGTAAGATGTACCCCAATGGTGGAAACGTTTGGAATGAACTGGTGGTAATAGCTTGCTACCCCTAGGAAGGATCTGCATTCCCTTTTGGTCTTTGGTGGAGATCACAATGCCATGGCCTTGACTTTCTCCATCTGGGGCTGGGTGAGACCATTACCTATGAAATAGCATAGGTATTTCAATGCATTCTGGGCTAGATTACATTTCTTCAAATTGTCTCGGAGTCCCGCCCTTCGCAAGGCTCCAGTGATCTTGTAGCGGTGGTAGAGCTGTTCTTCCTAACTATTACTATGGATCACTATGTCGTGTAAGTATTCCCAGCGAAGGCAGAATAGGGCTGAATGATTTTATCTATATGCCTTTGGAAGGTAGCCGGGGACCGATGTAGGCTGAATAGGAGAACAGTGAATTGAAATAGACCCTGGGGCGTACTTAAGGCAGTTTTCTCTTTATCTGAGGGGTTCAATGGAACTTGCTAATAACCCTTGGGCAAGTCCAAGGTGGTAATGAACTGTGCGTTCCCCAGTCGCTCGGCTAATTATTCGACTCTGGGCATTGGGTAGTTATCAAAGACTAAGATTGATTTCAGTCTTTGGAAGTCGTTACAGAATCGCCAAGAATCATCAGGTTTGGCAACAAGGACAATTGAGGATGGCCAGGGGCTCTCAGAGGGTTTTATCAAGTCTAGTTTCAGAATCTTGGTTATTTCTTCCTCTATAATTTTCCTTCAAACCTCAGGAATTCTATAATGTAGTGAACTCTCCGTGCTTCTTCGGAGAAGACTTTGGGAAATTGTGCCAGAAATTCACAGAGGTCCTTCTGTTTTCTCTCGCTCAGGATCTCAGGGATCAGGTTTGATTTATTTTCATTCTCTACCAAGTAGGTTACAATGGTGACTGTACTTTGTTGACAGGGTCTGATTTCCAAATCTCTAACAGGTGGATATGGTAGATTTGGTTATTTTGTCTCCTGTCATGCTGGGAGACCAGGTAGTTAAGCAAACCTTTACGTTCAAGGATTTTATATTGTTCATAACATCTCAAGGTCATCTTATTTCTGGAGGTAGGTAATAAGACTAGCACCTGGTCGCCTAACGAGAAAGTCCTTGTCGCTGCCTGTTGACCATATGCTCTTTTCTGGTGTTCTTGAGCCTTGGAGAGTTAACTGCTGAAAATGTCCGTCACTGCCTTCATGTGGTACTTTAGATTGTTGGCTGCCTGAGCTACTGGAAGCAGAGATTCATTTATTTTATTTGTTTATTTGGATTTGTATAGCATACATCTGCCCGGGGGATCGTGGCACTGAAAGTAGGCTTACTTGGTACATAGCATACATGGAGCATAGATTACAGCAGGTGAATAGTAGAGGGTGTTACTTACAAATATTGGGTACAGTACTTTTGTGAAGTCATATCATAGATACATACAGTTGTACCATACAGTCGTAAGGGAGGAGGGTGGAGAGGGTTAGTTGAAGAGAGTGGTTTTGAGTAGTCTGCGGTAACTGTAAACCCATGCCTCACTTATAACATGGAGTCAATTGCTGACATTACTTTGAGTACCTCGAGGTCCGAGACACTAAGAAAGATTTATGCAGAAAGAGGCCTGTCGGCCACTGGCACCAAATCGGAAATGATCCAAAAGATCATGTATTGGCAGGAAAAACGAATTACACTTTTACCCTCTTACGATATTGCAGAAGGTGCTGGGGCTGCTCCCAGTAACAGTAAGGAAATAACTGTTGCTGCCATCATAGAAGGGGTTGTTACGCTCACCTGGTTCCCACAGGGGCGTCGATCGGACCCGGACAGCTGCGGTCTCCACAAACGTGATGCGTAGTGAAGAGATGACAGTCTGGACTGGCCCGCCTAATCTTGTCTGCTGGACTCGTAGAAGTATTCTCCTGCAAGTGGAGAAAGGGATTTAGCCACCCGTGTACTTTAGTGATGGCCCCCCCTAACTGTTCTCGTTCTCCCCACTAATCACCTCCGATATCCCCTCTTGGTAACGTCACCTTATGTTTTTAAATGATGAGCTCTCCATCCTTCATGGCATGCAGGGGCGCATAGATACCAGTTACTTCACTGGTTTGAAGGTACTGGAGGAGTTCTGGAGGAATATTGACTCCAGTGTCTATAAAGTTCAAAGAATTCAATATGTCCGATGTTCACTCTTGTTCCATTCCCTCGTTAGGTTGCAGCTGGGTCCAAAAGAATATTGCCTGGAGGCAGCTGATGGCGTTCAGGTAAGAGTCTGTATTACCAAACACTGTCTGGTAAAAGTTGCATGAGTTTAACTTGCTGTTTTCTCTCCCTTTATAGGTGCGGCATAGAAAGATGCGGTGAATTAAAGGATAATACCTCCGGTGGTAAAGCAGGTGAGCCTATGGTGGCAAAGAGATTGTCTTTGTCGGTTTTCTCGGCTCACCTTGTTATTCCTTTTGTTTTCCCCCAGGTGCTGGGTTTCGACGAAGAAAATGATGGTGGCAGCGCCGAGTTGAAAAATGCGGTGGACTGGTGAGTATAACGCGGCGCTGCTGCTGGCGAAGCGACGCATGCTGAAATAATGTCCTTTCCAGGCTTGGAGATGTGCTGGGTCCGGAATCAGGTAAGGAATCAAATAATGTCCGTGATCTAACCTCTTCTCCTTTCTTTTCCTTTTGTCTAGGAGCTCCGGATTCAAGGCGGGCGTGGCAGAAGACTGGATGCTGACTTGCAGACACGGTGAGCGTTACGCTGCTGGATGCAGAATAACACGAAGCATGAGCTGCTGTTCGGGCGTGGTTTAAATAGCCTGCAAATTAGTCCCAGGTAAGAAGTTCCCCAGGACCACACCTGAGTAAAAAATAGTCCCTGTAATAAAATAGTCCCATCCAGGCCTCACGTTGGCTTGAACTCATTTGCAGCATGGTCTGCATAAGGTAAGTAAAGTCTATGAGCCTGACGCCTATGGCGCCAGGACTGATCTCTATGATGAGCCTGGCGCCTAAGGCGCCAGGACTGAATCCAAACAGCCCCCAGCCGGGGCTGTTGGGGTTTTAATGAGTATCTGGATGCCTGCTCCCGGGGCTGATGGACTCGATCCGGATGCCCGGGGATAGGCATCATGACAGCACTCCCCCACAAGGCCCCTCCTAAAGTTATTATTCCCCTTGGCCCTGGCTTGTCTGGGAAGTCCCGATGGAATTTTTTCACCAATCGAGGAGCATGAACGTGGTCACTAGGTTTTCATGACCTTTCTTGTGGTCCGTAACCCTCCCAGTCAATTAAATAAAAAAGTCTTGATTTAACCATTTTAGAGTCCAGGATGTTTTTTACCTCGAATTCAGGTTCTCCATTTATTAGGATGGGGTCAGGTGGTTTGGTTAATCTTGTCCCGGGTTGAACTGGTTTTAGAAGTGAAACATGAAAGACAGGATGAATCCACATATTAGAGGGTAATTCTAATTTGACGCCACCGGGTTGATAATGGCCTTAATGGTGTAAGGTCCCAAACATCTAGGATTAAAAGTCTGAGTTCCTTTCAGAGGTATATGTCTTGTAGCCAGCCAAACTTGGTCTCCGATTCGATATGGTGGGATCTCACTTCTATGTTGATCAGCATTTTTCTTGTATTTCTCTTTTGCTTGTTTCAAATGTTTTGTTGCCTCTTTAAAAGCTTGTGTAATAGTAGAATGCAGATGAGTTACTGCCGGCATTTCTAAATGCTGGGGAGAATCGAGTTCTGAGGTTCGAGGATGATTTCCATATATGGTATAAAAGGGGCTTTTTCCGGTTCCTGAATGTACAGAGTTATTGTATGCGTATTCAGAAATCCATAAAATGTCCTTCCAATTACTTTCGGTTTGGTGGAGCATACAACTAGGTATTGTTCAAGAGTCTGGTTGGTTCTCTCCGTCTGACCATCGGTTTGGGGATGGTGACTGGTTGATAACCTTACGTCGATTTGTGCCAATTGACAACACTTCTGCCAAAATTGCGAAATTAACTGACTACCTCGGTCAGAGATCAATACGGAAGGAAATCCATGTATTCGGACAATATTTTCGAGAAATTCCTTGGCAAAGATTGAAGCAGAAGGTAATCCTTTTAAAGGAATAAAGTGGGCCATCTTGGAAAAAAGATCCACAATAACTAGAATGGTGTTGAATCCATTACATGGCAGAAGATCTGTAATAAAGTCTAAAGACAAAGTGTGCCATGGTGTGGGTGGAATATCTAAAGGTTGTAAAAGACCAGCTGGTTTCTTCTTTTGACTTTTGTTCTGGGCGCAGATGCCACAAGACAGTACAAATGACTTTACATCTTTTCGCCAGGTGGGCCACCAGAATTGTCTTTTAATTTTAGCTTCAGTTTTTGCAATACCTGGGTGCCCTTCCATCAGAGCTTCATGGTAATTGGAGATGACTTGTTCTTGTAGTTCCTTGTGTGGTAGAAATAGACGCCCTTGATAGTAAGGTAGGTCATTGACAACGGAATAATCTGGGCCCTTTTTAACCCAGTCCTGCAGGGCTGCTGAATCGAAAAGTTGTTGGATCTTTAAATGAATATCTTCTAAGGTCTGTAGAGTAGTTATCCCAAGAATTCTTTGTTCAGGAATTATAGGCACCGAGTCCGGGTTCGAATATGCTTCTCCCATTCCAATTCGGGATAAAGCGTCTGCCTTACCATTCTTACAACCTGGTCGATAAGTGATCACGAAATCGAATTCGGCAACGAATAAGGCCCATCGAAGTTGACACGATGATTGGGCCTTGGCTGTTTTTAAATACTGCAAGTTCCTTTGATCGGTGATTACAGTAATGGTATGCCTAGCACCGAGAAGATAATGCCGCCAAGCCTTGAAGGCGGATTTGATGGCTAACAACTCTTTATCGGTAACCGCATAGTTTAATTCGGGGGCAGAGAATTTTCTGGACCAAAATGCTACTGGATGAAGTTGACCGGTTTCCGGATCCTTCTGGGACAGGACAGCCCCCATGGCTAAACTGGATGCATCGGTTTCAACTATGTATGGGAGCTCGGGCGTGGATGCTTTAATACAGGTGCCGACGTGAATTTCAATTTCAGTTCTTGGAAGGCTTATTCAGCCTCTTCGGTCCACAAGAAGCGTTTGTTTTTTTGCAAAAGTGCTGTGATGGGGTGTACAACATTTGAGAAGTCAGGAATAAATCTGCGGCAGAAATTAGCAAATCCAAGCATGCTTTGCAACCCTTTAACTGAACTGGGTGATGGCCACTTGAGAATTGCGTCCTCCTTTCGAGAGTCCATTCGGACTCCTTTTGGAGTCCGGATAAATCCAAGGAATTCAACTTCTGTAGCATGAAAAACACATTTTTCCAATTTTGCATATAACTTGTGCTGGCGTAGTTTCTCAAGGACTGCACGAACGTGCTTAACATGGTCTGATTCTGAGGAGGAGTACACTAGAATATCGTCTATGTATACGACAACACAGACATCAATGAGTTCACGAAGGACATCGTTCATAAAATACTGGAAGGCTGCTGGTGCATTGCACAACCCGAAGGGCATCACCTGATATTCGAATAATCCGTACTTGGTACGAAAAGCGGTCTTCCATTCAGCGCCCTTCTTTACACGTACCAGATGATATGCCCCTCGAAGATCTAATTTAGTGTAGATGCAAGCATCCTTTACTTGGTCCAGTAGTTCGGGGATCAGAGGCAATGGATATTGGTTCTTCACCGTGATCTGGTTTAATGCGCGGTAGTCTATGCACGTTCTGAGGTCACCTTCCTTTTTGGGCACGAAGAATAAAGCTGAAGATGCGGGGGACTTAGATGGACGAATGAAGCCATTAGCAAGGTATTGGTCAAAGTATTGTCGTAGGTGACGGTTTTCGGGTTCCGTAAGGGGGTAGATCCTACTGCATGGAGATTGTGCACCAGGTATGAGGTCGATTTGACAATCGTATGATCTATGAGGTGGTAAGGTGTTTGCCTGTTCTTTTTGGAAAACATCCTGGAATTCTTGATATTCCTGAGGTAACTGCATGACTGGATTAGCGACTGTGGCCAGGCTTTTGTTCAAGGTTTTTTCCGGGTAACAGGTGTGTGCACACTCCGGGAAGGTTACTCTCGTCTCTCGCCAATCAATACAAGAAATATATGTTTCCAACCAAGGTATCCCCAGTATTATTTGGAACTGCGGGGCTTTGATTAAGTCAAACACAATAGTCTCTCGATGCCCATCTTGACCCAACAGTGTCATCTCTGTGGTGGAATGAGTTACAGGCCCAGAAGCAATTTCAGTTCCATCGACTGTGGTGATAACATCCAAAGTGGACTTTTTGCAGAGAGGTATATTCATCCTAGAAGCCAATTCGTGGTCCACATAGTTTCCTACGGCCCGCTATCAATGTATGCCCTAACTGCGTGCATACTTGATGGCTGCCTTGGATCAATAAGGACCATTGGTATGATTAGGTGCGAGGTCTGAGTGTCCTTCTTTAAGCTCGGCAAGCGGACTTCTACGCTTGTCGGGCGTGGTCATTTCCCGAATCAGGCTCTGTTTGATTTCTATCAGCAACTCCGACTACTTTCTTGGATGGTTTTATAGGGCAATCCCGTAGAAAATGTCCTGAGGCCCCACAGTACAGACACAACTGCATCTGTCGTCTCCTTTGTCTTTCTTTTTGAGTTAAGGGTCCCTTAACCCCCCCGATCTGCATTGGTTCTGATGCATCTGTTCCTTTGGGAGTAACATTGGGTTTAACCAATACCCGATTCTCGAACTTAGCTCGATCAGCTTTTCTATTCTGAAGTCGGTGGTCTAGCTGGACCACTAAGTCTATATATTCTGTGCAATCCTGAGGTGGGTTCACAACTTGGGCCAAAACATCTTTGAGTTCACCCCGAAGTCCACGATGAAATAATGTAATTCGCTTTACCTCTGGCCATCCGGTTTCCACCACCAACCTATTGAAGGTTGCAATATAAGTTAGCAGGTCCTGGTTTCCTTGTCGTAGGGATACAAGTTCGTTATCCAGGGCCTGTCCCTGTGAATGTCTGGCAAATAGTCTTTCCATGCTCAATTGAAAACCCTGAAAATCCCGAAGAAGAGGGTCATCCTGGTTGACTAATGGAATTGACCAATCCGCTGCGCTGCCACTAAGGTATGACAGTACAAAGGCTACTTTGGCTTGGTTGTTTGGAAAAGCTCCTGGTCTGCATAAAAAGTGCAAGCGGCATTGGTTCATGAACACGGCGAACGTTTTCGGGTCCCCAGCAAAGCGTTCGGGTGGAGCTAAAGGAATGCTCCCTGGTAGAAGCACTTGCACAGGGCTGCTCGATGAAACGGGGGATGAATTCCCCCCAAGTCCAGGTAGTGGTGTTTTCCCGGCTTGGTTTTGCAGCAGTTGTCTGGCAAGATCATCAGTGCACTCTTTTGACGCAATCAGTTCTCTCCTGAGGGCATTAGTTTCTTGGCGCGCGGAGTGCACTTCTGCCCTAAGTTCTCCTAAAATTGGGGTAGTTGGTCGGTTTCTGAGGTCTCCATTACGCCCGGGTGGGGATTTGTAGATAGGCTTCGTGTTCTGTTACGCTCACCTGGTTCCCACAGGGGCGTCGATCGGACCCGGACAGCTGCGGTCTCCACCAACGTGATGCGTAGTGAAGAGATGACAGTCTCGCCTAATCTTGTCTGCTGGACTCGTAGAAGTATTCTCCTGCAAGTGGAGAAAGGGATTTAGCCACCCGTGGACTTTAGTGATGGCCCCGCCAACTGTTCTCGTTCTCCCCACTAATCACCTCCGATATCCCCTCTTGGTAACCTCACCTTATGTTTTTAAATGATGAGCTCTCCATCTTGCATGGCATGCAGGGGCGCGTAGATACCAGTTACTTCACTGGTTTGAAGGTACTGGAGGAGTTCCGGAGGAATATTGACTCCAGTGTCTATAAAGTTGAAAGAGTTCAATATGTCCGATGTTCACTCTTGTTCCATTCCCTCTTTAGGTTGCACCTGGGTCCAAAAGAATATTGCCTGGAGGCAGCTGATGGCGTTCAGGTAAGATTCTGTATTACCAAACACTGTCCGGTAAAAGTTGCATGAGTTTTTAACTTTCGGTTTTCTCTCCCTTTATAGGTGCGGCATAGAAAGATGCGGTGAATTAAAGGATAATACCTCCGGTGGTAAAGCAGGTAAGCCTATGGTGGCAAAGAGATTGTCTTTGTCGTTTTTCTCGGCTCACCTTGTTATTCCTTTTGTTTTCCCCCCAGGTGCTGGGTTTCGACGAAGAAAATGATGGAGGCAGCGCCGAGTTGAAAGATGCGGTGGACTGGTGAGTATAACGCGGCGCTGCTGCTGGCGAAGCGACGCGTGCTGAAATAATGTCCTTTCCAGGCTCGGAGATGTGCTGGGTCCGGAATCAGGTAAGGAATCAAATAATGTCCGTGATCTAACCTCTTCTCCTTTCTTTTCCTTTTGTCTAGGAGCTCCAGATTTGAGGCGGGCGTGGCAGAAGACTGGATGCTGACTTGCAGACATGGTGAGCGTTACGCTGCTGGATGCAGAATAACACGAAGCATGAGCTGCTGTTCGAGCGTGGTTTAAATAGGCTGCAAAGTAGTCCCAGGTAAGAAGTTCCCCAGAACCACACCCGAGTAAAAAATAGTCCCTGTAATAAAATAGTCCCATCCAGGCCTCACATTGGCTTGGACTCATTTGCAGCATGGTCTGCATAAGGTAAGTAAAGTCTATGAGCCTGGCGCCTATGGCACCACAACTGATTTCTATGATGAGCCTGGCACCTAAGGCGCCAGGACTGAATCCAAACAGCCCCCAGCCAGGGCTGTTGGGGTTTTAATGAGTATCTGGATGCCTGCTGCCGGGGCTGATGGACTCGATCCAGATGCCCGGTGGTAGGCATCATGACAGGGGTTGGTGTAGATATGGATGAAGTAGATTCCCAAGTCTCTTTTGCTGGCTCTGAGGCTGAGGCCCTATTGGGAATTCAAGAGAAAATAACTGCAGTTTAAGCAGAGAGAGCTTGCAATTACTAAGCTAGAACTGGAGAAAGCAGAAAGGCAAAATAATAGGGATCACCAATTGGAGCTTACAAAGCTGCAAGCTACAAATGGCTCCTCTAGAGGATCTGGTAATGGGTCTAGCTCCTCCTCTCATCCAAGATTTCCTAAATATCTGCTTTGTATGTATGATGACAAGAATTACATCAGGGACTGATTAACTGCATTTCAGTATACATGTGAGGTAAAAGAGGTTGTGGATGCTGATATGATTGCATGGTTGCTCAGTCGACGACCCCATTCTGGCTGCAGTGCTATTATGGAAATGTCTAAGGCTAACAGAAAAGACTTTGCAAAATTAAAGCAAACTCTGATCTTGAAGTTTGGGAAGACTCCTGTCCAATACTTGAAAAGATTTAGAGAATACAGAAAAAAGAAGGTAATAATGTGATTTTGTATGTGACTCATTCCTTGAAAAGCTTGAATGTTTCGGTGAAAGGTTACAAGGTCACCACCCTTGAGGGTATGATTTGTTTAGTCATGCTTGAACACATTTTTGCTTCTTGTTCCGTTGAGCTTAAGCAGCATTTGGCTGATTCTAAGGAGATAGATCCTAAGAAGTTGGCCATTGTAGCAGATTTATGTGTGTCACACAAAGTGTCCCATAAGGACAAGCCTGTTTCTGGTAAGCATGAGGAGGGGAAGAAACACAAAGATAAAGAGCATGGGGTACTAATAAAGCTTCCTCCCATAAGGGCTACAAAAAGTGTAACATGGGTAAATCCCATGAAAATGTTCAGGGTAGTGGGAGTCATCCTCCCAAGCATAGCTCTGGTTACAGAACCCTCCCTATGTCCCAATACACAGTGGATCTAGTTTGGCTTGTGGAGCAAGTGACCATATGAAGGGGGACCCCAGATGTAAGGTCAAAACCTTGGGGTCCACTCAGTGAATCTGGCCTTCCCCTACTATGAGGAAGAAGAAATAGTCACAGGGGCATCCATGTCTTCAGACTCCTTCCTCTGTGTGGTAGAGGCTGAAGTTGTCTTAGTATCCCTGGGATCCTGGGAACCTTGAGTAGCTGAGGCCTATGCCCGTATACCTGACAATACCAAGCACTACTTTAAAGACAGTTTGCTAGTGAATGGGGTTGACACCCCTGCCTTTAGGGATATGGGGGCCAGCAGAACTGTGGTGGATTCCACATTGGTAAACCAGGAAGAGCTTGCCAGAGCTCCCTTGATGCCCACCAAGTTAGCTGATGGCCCTCCTCTCATGTATGGTCCCAGTAATGCCTGTTACTCTAACTGTGAACGGATGAGTGGTAAGGATAGCTGTGAGTGTACAGAGGCAATTCCAGGAAAATTGCTGTTGGCGAAGATCTCATAGACCTAGATCTTGTGGGAGACTGCGCAGACAGACCCTGGACAGGTCACAAACCAAGGATGCATTGGCCAAGACCAAAGCTGAGCCAAAGCCAAATGGGAAACCCAAAGATAAGGAAGTCAAGAAAACCAAAAGAGAGAAAGAAAATATTCCCCCCAAACTCACCTACTGCTGAGGTGGAGGTAGTTGGCCAAGCACCTGAACCTGGCAAGGAAGTGGTGCTGCCTGAAATTCTTCAGCCACATGACCATCCTGAACTCTAACGTTTGTTAGCTGAAGGTGGTCCTGATAGGGAAGAGTTTAGTAAGGGCCAACGTGAGTGCCCATCTTTATAAGGCCTAAGGGGATAGGCCTGTACCCAGCTTGAGGGTGAACCTCCTAGGAAACATAGAATTTATTGGGAAGGTGGACTCCTGTACAGTGAACCCACAGAGTCTATTGAAGGTGACCATATGAGGTTGGTGGTCCCCCTTCAAGTAAGACGCTTCCTCCCACATTTGGCACATGACGTTGCCCTTACTGGTCACATTGGGACCAAGAGAACCAAGCAAGGGTTATCCATTCATTTCTACTGGCCCAAGGTGGAGATCCAAGCAGAAGGCCATTGTAGGAGTTGTGCTACTTGCCAGATTTCTGGGAAGAGTGGTACAACAATCCAGGCTCCATTGGTGCTACTCCCTGTTGTGGGAGTGCCCTTTGAGAGGGCAGTGTAAGAAAGGCATGGTATCAAAGCAAGACAGATCGAAGTGATCACAGTTCAAGGTTGTTTATTAAACTGTTAAATGGGTGAGATAAACGCCTAATCTAAACCTAAATCTAAGATGGGTGCAAGCTACGACCATCAAATAATAATAATAATAATACAGTCCTGGTGGAGTCTAGTCAAATAAAAAGTGCCTATACTAAGAAAACCTATTGCCAATCCTTACCGCTATGCTACAAAATAGTGTGGGATAATGTTCACAAGAAAAGAAAGAAGTGTTCACAAAATGATAAATCAGGATGTTATGGCTGGGGTTTCCCTTCCCCACGTGTTTACCATGGTACAAGGTGGGATTTTTGAACACAGCACACTCCTGGGCTTCTCTGGCATGAGATTACAGTTCCTTTTCTTTATATCAGGGCCGTCTGTGCCCGTCTCTTCTCATGGCAAGGCTCTTGCTTCAGAGGGCCTGATATGCCAAAACAACAAAACAAAAGTTCCTTCTTTTAACCTTTACATCAGGTGATTACCCTTCACTCGTTGGATCCCCCTCAGCCGGACTCAGATCCTTCTCTTACTCATCAGCCTCCCTCAATCGGACTCAGACCAACCATTCACTGTGGACATCCTTCAGCTGGGTTCATACTTGCCGTCACAATGTTGTTCACTAAGCTTCTTCACAACTTTTCTCTTGATGTCCCTCGTTCTTGTTCACTATCGCCTTTTCAATCACAATCTCCTTGTAATATTCAAAAGTCTTAATGTATTTTTAAACAGCTACTTTTTAGTTAGGTTACTCTCATCCAGGCTCAGACCTTCCACAGCACTTGCCAAGTTTAAACAAAGATTTCCGAAGGGCGATCACGTCTCGCTGGGTCACTTTGTTAGCCTATGGCAAGTACGTGTTTATTCACAAAAAACACAGTTAGCACAGCATTCCCCTTTGCCGGGTGCAAACGCCTGTTGCACAATTTTGCACTCGTCAAGAACCTCTGCAATGTGTCAAGGACTTTCCATTGTACAAGGGGTTTGGCTGAACCCTTGTATGACCACATTGACACCTCACGCTGGCCTTCCCTATGGCCTCTTGGTATTTGTAGTAACTTTTACTTCAATACAGTCTCTTTGTTCAGGAGAGGGGTACCAACTAGAGACCTTTGAACGAGCGCCCAAGTGGTGTTGACCACTCTATCTCTGGTACCGAGTTTGTTCACAAAAGAGCTTTGTATCTTAATCTTCTTCATGTTGCCACTGCAAGCTTGAGCCCAACACAGTCTGGCCTACTATCTGGTTCTTCCGATTCACTGGCTGTGCTGAACTTGTTAGCTTTTCTTTTTCCACTGGAGTCAAGGACAGTACCATGATGGCAACCACGTCCCGACCCCCCCGGCTATCAGTGCAGGAGGGTTCCATGTACCATTGACATCCGTCACACCATTCACCAACTGCGATTCCCAGTTTTATGCTTCTTTTGTCTGAGGTTTTGCGGGTCTGGGTTGAAAAGGACAAGGGCAACTCCCTCCTTGACGTCCTTTCAGGTGTCGCCGCCTTTCTCCTCCACTTGGACTGCCATCCTGGAATAGCGGTTTCCTTGTGTGTTCTGCCTTGCTCAAAATGTGCTCTTGTGCTCTGCCTTTTATCCCAGTGGGGAAGGGAAAGGGCTGTCAGGTGTATGTAGTTGTCAGCAATTGCCTGACTCTGCCTGACCCTTGTGTTGGGACGTATCAGGTAAACAGCTCTGGTATTTGTCCGTTGTCGCTCATGGTGTGAGAAAGTGTTAGTGTTCGAAAAGGGGATGGGGTAGAGTTTCTAAATATCCTACTGGACAGGATGGGGAAAAGGTGTCATAAGGAATGGGATAACACGTCTCAACCTTCGGTGTCCCACTTTTCACTCCCCGAAGACCCCTCTTCCAGGTGATCCTTCCGCACTGGTCCACCTCCAGGAACTAGATCCAATAGCAATGGCTGTGTCCTGGCCACCTGGATGACAGATCCCCAGGGACTAGTAGGTGAGACATCTTCAGGTTTCTCACAGTAGGGATCAACAATGTTGGTCTCCTTGATCCTCAGACATCCTCTGGCAACAGGTTTATCTTGCTGTTGGTTGACCATGCCACCAGATATACTGAGGCCATCCCACTGAAGACAGTGACCACCAAGTCAGTTGCTAAAGCGTTACTTGGAATCTTTACTAGGGTTGGCGTCCCTAAAGATGTTGTGTCAGAGAGAGGCAGCAGCTTCATGTCCAAGTACATGCAAGCCATGTGGGAGGAGTGTGGTGTGACGTATACTTTTTCCTCTGCTTACCATCAACAGTTAGTTGAGAGGTTTTTTTTTTTGGACAACTTTTTAGTAAGGTCTCAGCAGTTACAGTGGCACCCAATCAATACATCACATGGTCTTACATACAACAATGTCTTCATCAGAAGTTCAATAATTTACAGTCTACATAGCTGTTTCGTCATCCGAGGGCAGGTCACATAGATACGCCCTGAAGGGGCTCCAGATGTTCTTTGGTCGGCTCATGCTCGGTTGGGTTAGCACATATTGTTCCTCGCATTCATTTGCATAAGTTAATTCGCGTGAAAAGGTATTCATGGTAGGGGAGTTTGGGCTTTTCCATGATTGCAGTGTACATTTTTTGGCGATAGCACATGACACATTAAACAGCCTTCTGATTTTTTCGGAGCATTTCCCAATATCCCCGAACAAGTATTTTTGCTGGGACAAAAACGGGGGGATTTGTGTAAATTCTGTCAGCGTAGCTGCAACCCTCTCCCAGAATCGAACCACAACCGGGCACTCCCAGTACATATGATAGGATCCCGCATGCAGGGACTTACATTTGGGGCAGTCACCTGTATCACCCGGCGTAAATTTAGCAATTCTGGCCGGGGTATAGTACAGTCTGCTAAGGATTTTAAACTGTATTTGGCGCAATCCCGCATTGAGGGACACCCTTCTTGTAAGCATACAGTACCTTACCCGTTTCTCTTCAGGAATAAGCATTTTCATATCAGCTTCCCATTTCTCTTTCACTCGGTTGGTCGTAGGAGTGTGGGTCTGTATCGTCGTATACAACTTGGAGATTCCCAGCCCCCCTTGTGTTGTAACCAGTTGTGTGCACGGGTGGGAGGGGGGATCATCAGGGAAGGATGGCCTGTGTGCTTGAAATGCGGACCTCATCCGATCGTACTGTAATGTTCAGAGGGATCCTCCTCCCACACCCCTCAAGAATACTGCAAAGGTCACGAACTTCCCGTCTATGTATATATCTCCCACCTTCATCTCTGTATCGGGCTCCCAGGCTTCCTGGATGCTGATGTCGAATGTGGGGGGAATATATGGGTATTTCCATAACGGGGCCTCGGGGTTATAGGGGATCTCAATGTCCAGTTTATTGTATATGGCCCCCCAGGCTTTCACTGCGCAGCTAACAGGGTCAAATTCACATGAGTCCTTGTGTCTTGTATCAAAGATAACTGATCTAACGTCTGTGGGTGTAGTAGTGTACTCTTCTATCCACCTGTGGGGTGAATTGTCCGTCTCATCATACCAATGTTTTGCGAACTGCGCCTGTGCCGCCATGTAATAGAGCTCAAAATCTGGTGCTGCTATTCCCCCTTTTTCATATGGTTCTATCATCTTTTCCCACCCAATCCTAGCCACCTTCCCGTTCCAAAGGAATGAAACTGCCATGGATCGAAGTTTAGAGAAAAATTCCTTACCCGGCCATATAGGTATGTTTACAAATAGATATAGCAATTTTGGGAGTACAATCATTTTAAGAATGGCAATTCTACCGTGTAGTGAGATTGGTAGGTGTCTCCAGGTCTGTAATTTGGTATGGAGTGTTTGTAGCGCCTAGTCATGGTTGTCAGCATACAGGGTCTGTCTATTACTTGAAACCAGGACTCCCAGGTATCTGATGTGTCGCTCCGACCACTTAAGGCCGCACATCCGAGCCGGGCGGTTTGTGGATGGGGTGAGCGGGAACATTTCTGATTTAGCACTGTTCACCTTGTACCCAGGGTACTCAGCGAATTCGTTGATGTCTGCCATAATAGGAACAATGTTTTTGTCTGGTTCGCGGACGTACAGCAAGGTATCGTCCGCGTATAGGGATATTATTTGAGTGGCACCTTTCAGTGGTACACCCTTGTTAATATGTCTCAGACGAACCGCAGCCGCCATGGGCTCTATTGTCAAAGCAAATAGGATAGGGGAGAAGGGGCACCCCTGTCTGGTGCCACGTCCCAGCTGAAACAGCTCGGATATAGTTCTATTCGTGCACACCCTTGCACCCGGGGCCGTGTACAGCAGCCTGACGTACTTGATATAGTTGGGGCCCACCCCAAACGCCTCCAGCACCAAAAAGAGGTACTCCCAGGAGACCGAGTCAAATGCCTTCTCGGCGTCAAGGGACACTGCGACTGCTTGCTTGCTCGGGTTGATTTGTGACATTATGCCGAATAGCCTATGCAAATTTAGGGCAGTGGACCTATGGGGAATAAACCCACTTTGATCTGCATGAACCAGCGTAGGTGTTAACAGTTAGTTGAGACGTTTAATAGAACTCTGAAGAACATGATTGGGGCTCTGGAAGAACCCCAATGGAGAAAGTGGGATTGCCTGTTACCATGCATACTCCTTGCATACAGAAGGGTACCTCAAGAGGGTGTTGTTTTCAGCCAATTTGAGCTTCTTTTTGGACACCCTCTGAGAGGACCTCTGGCCATAGTCAATGAAGGGTGGGAGTTCCCCACTCCTCCTGAGACTACCAATGTAGTAGATTATGTGCTAGTCTAAGGAAGAGAATGGTGCACATGATGGCTCAAACTAGTGACAAGCGGAAGGCTGGTCAACCATTGGTACGACCAGAAGGCTTTTCTTGTTCACTTTAACCCAGGCCAGAAAGTCCTCATCATGAATCTTATCCGGCCTAGAGCCCTCCACGATACATGGCCAGGCCCTCACACAGTTGTGGAGCAACTGGGCGAGGTCAATTATTTAGTGGACCTTAGGAGGCCTGGTCAAGCCCCCAAAGTGTTTCATATAAATAGACTGAAGGCTTTCTTCAAGAGGGTTGAAATAGCTGCACTACTTATGGCATCTGACGTAGAATAGGAGGAATCAGAACCTATTCCTGACTTATTCCACGATAGTCCTTCAGATGGCTCCATTGAGGGTGTCAAAGTGCCCCCACACCTTACTCCTAACCAACAACATGAAGTAAGAACTTTGCTGAGGCAGTTCTCCCTTTTGTTTTCACTTACTCTAGGTTTGACACGTTAGTGCAAACATGACATTGACACTTGGGATAGTGTTCCTACCAAAAGTAGGGGTTATAGGATGTCAGATAAAGTGAGATCCTACATCAAAACAGAGGCCAATAAAATGTTGGATCTAGGGGTGATTGCGCCCTCCAGTAGTCCATGGTCCAGTCCAGTGGTTCTGGTGCCAAAGGCAGGTACTTCCGAATTGAGGTTCTGTGTGGATTACAGGGCTCTGAATGCTCTCACCAGGACAGATGCTCACCCTCTGCCAAGAACTGATAAGTTGGTGGACACGCTGGGTGCTACCAACTACCTCAGCATGTTTGTATTTGTATTTGTATTTTATTGAATTTATATAGCGTTTTAATCCGAAATGCTTTACAAGATTAACAAGCAAGATAAAACAAGCATTAAATAACAATTGAATTAAACCAGAAATCAATACAAAAAACAATTTACATCATATAAGAGGATTAGTGAGAGTAGAGAGGGACCAAAGTGTGAGAGAAAGTAGGAGGTATGAGTAGTGGTGAAAGCAGAAGTAAGAGAGGAAGCAGAGGGTGTAAGGGAGAAGAATGGAAGAGATGAGAATTAGAGAAGTGCAGGAATTGGGGTAGGAGGGAGTAGAGTGAAAGGAGAGGGTGAGGTGGTATAGAAGTAGGAAAGGGAGTAGGAGGTGTGGGTAGAAGTAGTAGCATACGTAAGCAAAGAAGCAAAGGGTTTTAGGGAGGTGAATGGAAGAGATAAGATTTTAGAGAGATGCGGAAGGTAGGGAAGGAGGGAGTAGAGTGGATGGAGAGGGGGAGGCGGTTCCCGTGGAAAGGGCGGAACAGGGAAGGAGCACAGGGTGAGGAAGGAGGAGAGAGTAGGAAGAGATCGGCAGAGCGGAGAGAACGAGAAGGAGTATAGAAAGTGAGAAGGGATGTTTGACCTCACTGCAGGGTACTGGCAAATTGCTGCAGCAGAACATGCCAAGGAGACAGCATTCTCAATTCCAGATGGGCTTTACCAGTTAAGGGTAATGCCATTTAGGTTGAAGAATCCACCTGCCACTTTTCAAAGGCTAGTTAATCATGTTCTAAATGGCTTGGATGATTTCTGCCTGGCATATCTGGACGATACTGGGAAGACCATGTGAACACCTGAGAGTAGTGTTGAAAGCTCATCTGACCATAAAGGCCACCAAGTGTCAAATTGGTCAGGGCTCAGTGGTCTATCTTAGGAATGAAGTAGCTAGAGGGAGGATACAGCATCTACCCAGCAAGTACAAGCAGTACAAGACTTGCCTATCCCCCACTACACAAACCCAAGTAAGAGCCTTTTTTGGGTCTCACTGGGTATTACTAGAATTTCATGGCAGACTATGGGACCATAGCTGCCCCTCTGACTGCTCTCACTACTCCAAAGAAACCCAAGAAGGTCTCTTGGTCTGGGCATATTTGCGAATGCAGCCTCCCACGAAAACCGCATCTTTCGCGGCTCCTGCATGTCACGTGTGCTAGTGCCCAGGAAGAGGACTGGGACTGTCTCGTTCCAATCCACACTACTGGTGCCAGGATGTCTGCTGTGCCTGAATGACTGAGACCACCGTGGGCTATGATTAGCCCACACCTGGCATGCATGCAAGAGAGCAGATCTTCAATTGGTTGTCCCAAATTTGAGAGCGAAACAAATCTTGGATAAGAGAAGGACTCTGCATCCATCCCAGGCCGATCAACTAAAGATTCACTCCGAAATACATAAGGAGCCAAGCATCCTGAAATGCTGAAGCAGAACCATGGAACCGCCGGAAACGCACTGGAATATTTGGCACCCTGAGCCTGCTGCTGTACTGTCGGATACCCTGCTTTTGTCATCGATCCTGAAGGGCTGCAAGGGCGCTTTGACCCTTTGGAGTAGTGGGAACAACTACTCTCGGCACCTCCTGATTACCCGCCAAAAGAGCCTTCTTGGAAGTGTTCCTGGGTTGTACAGTAAACTGACTAGTGCTATCTTAGGGTATCGCAGAGGAGTGCCACCATCCTGAGTTGACATTCGAGACTTGGGGAATCATTAGCTTGTGGGACTCAGTCCTCTCCTGCCAAATTTCGTAGTCCTACCTCCTCTGGGTTGTGAACAAAGAGAGTGCGCTACGCTGCAAGCCTTTGTGATTCCTCCATCACTATGTTGTGGGGGCGGTCTCTTTACCTATCTGCCCTCCTGTGTCCTGAAGCCTGCTGCATTGGAATTTTCTTGCTCTCTTCTTCGTGAGCTGAGAAAAGCCTACTGTCCTGTCACGTCCTGATCACCGAGAAACTGCAGAGCTCAAACCATCAAGCAACCTTGGCTAAACTGGCAAAGTTTGGTCCGACCTGTGCCGAGCAGCGGTGAGTACTTGCTTCACTTACCGGCAGCCCCTGGCACAGCTGATACATTTTTACACACAAGAATCCCTTAAAAGATCCTTACTTGGCTGGGCTAGCCTGCACTCCCTAGCTCTTCCCGAACAACGAACATCGCTCGACTTGCAAGGGTAGACCCTCCTTGAATAAAGCAACCTTATTCTTTATCACCTCAAACCACTTCCTGAACAGCTACAGCTCCCTGAAGAAGTACAACTATCGCTCTCGAGCATGGCCGCACGTTGTAAATGCACTGGTGTGCTTTTAAGCGCAAGGCTCCCCACTTCGTAGGGTTGGACTGCTTAAGTTAGGGTTTGGATACTGAAGATCGCACCAATGCAATACTTGTGTTAACCCCCTTCTCTTACAGGTTGTGGATGTGTTTTTCCCCATCTTGCATTAGGTTAAAAGCAATTGTATATATGTAAATTAGTGATACACTTGTGTAGTAATTGTTTCTTATTACTCTGGTTATTCGTGTTTGATTATAAGGCCTATAAGAAATGTATATGTATTTTTGATGTACACCTGTCTAAGAGTAATCTGTGGCTCGATACTGTGTGTGCTCATTGTGGGCTTCCGATCACTCTCACCCCTCCTGAGGCTTAGTCTTTACCACAGCCAAGCTACCTTGATTGGTCTGGCTTGTCCAGAAGGTTTCCCTTTTCCACTAAACTAGGGTGGCCTCCTGAACCTCTGCCCAACAGGTCAGAGTTTAGAATTGGTCTGCAGCGGTGGGATAAGATCAGAGGTACCCAGTGTTGCACACTTTTAAAGGACCTGGGTTACACTTACACAGAAAACACAGTGACCTTTAGTGAATTTGTAACTGTAAACCCATGCCTCACTTATAACATGGAATCAATTGCTGACATTACTTTGAGTGCCTCGAGGTCCGAGACACTAAGAAAGATTTATGCAGAAAGAGGCCTGTCGGCCACTGGAACCAAATTGGAAATGATCCAAATGAGCATGGATTGGCAGGAAAGACGAATTACAGCTTTACCCTCCCACGATAGTGTAGAAGGTGCTGGAGCTGCTCCCAGTAACAGTAACGAAATAACTGTTGCTGCCATCGGGGAAGGGGTTGGTGTAGATAGGGATGATGTAGATTCCCAAGTGTCTTTTTCTGGCTCTGAGGCTGAGGCCCTATTGGAATTCAAGAGAAACAAACTGAAGTTTAAGTAGGGAGAGCTTGAAATTAATATGGCTAAGCTAGAACTGGAGAAGGCAGAAAGGCAAAATGATAGGGATCACCAATTGGAGCTTGCAAAGCTGCAAGCTGCAAATGGCTCCTCTAGAGGATCTGTTAATGGGTCTAGCTCCTCCACTCATCCAGGATATCTGGAAGATCTGCTTAGTATGTATGATGACAAGAATGACATCATGGACTGGTTAACTGCATTTGATTATGCATGTGAGGTAAACAAGGTTTTGAATGCTAACATGATTGCATAGTTGCTCAGTTGACTACCCCATTCTGGCTGCAGTGCTATTATGGAAATGTCTAAGGCTGACAGAAAAGACTTTGCAAAATTAAAGCAAACTCTGATCTTGAAGTTTGGGAAGACTCCTGTTCAATACTTGAAAATATTTAGACAATACAGAAAAAAGAAGGTAATACTTGGATTTAGTATCTGACTGATTCCTTGAAAAACTTGAATTGTTTGGTAGAAGGTTACAAGGTCACCACCCTTGAGGGTATGATTTGTGTAGACATGCTTAAACATATTTTTGCTGCTTGTTCCGTTGAGCTGAAGCAGCATTTGGCTGATTCTAAGGAGATAGACCCTAAGAGGTTGGCCATTGTAGCAGATTTATGGGTGTCACACAGAGTGTCCCATTAGGACAAGCCTGCTTCTGGTAAGCAGGAGGAGGCGAAGAAACACAAAGAGAAAGAGGGTGGGGGTACCGATAAAGCTTCCTCCCATAAGGGCCACAAAAACTGTAACACAGGTAAATCCAATGAAAATGTTCAGGGTAGTGGGAGTCCTCCTCCCAAGCCTAGCTGTAGTTACAGTAACCCTCCCTACATCCCAAGACCCAGTGCCTCTTTTTTTTAATTTTTTTTATTTATTTATTGTTTGGCTGTATAAAACAACCTTTCAATAATTACAAAAATGAATAAAAACATATAAACATATTACAAATCAATTCATCAGTATATAACAACATCTCACAATTGATAAAAACCAATGTATATACAACTTAATAGCAGCATTTTTTTATCTCCTTCCCCTCATAAAACCATTCACAATTACTTTGGATATAATTCATTTAAAAAACCCGTTGTTGCTAATCTAATTGACATTCTCTTTGCACCAAAAATCAATAGCCATAATTCTTCCATATTGGTTATCATTTGCGCTTTAAAGCAATGAAAATAATATTTACGACGTATAGCATATAATGCAGGACAGTAAGCGGTGACATGTTTCAAAGTTTCTGTGGTCTCAGGCTCCTTACAAAATCGACAGATGTTCTGACTGGCATCTATTAGTTTTCGCCTAAATAGTATATCCTTTGTATGCCACAGATTTAAACGAAAACGAATATAGTCATCTCTAAATTTTGGAGACGGATATTTTAAGATATAAGATTCTGTAACTCTAAATTTTTTATGGCCAAACTGGGCAATATTCCAGTCTTTAGAGTAGGAGCATTTTTCCAAAGTATATATCCAATCTTGCAGATACAGTTTAATTTTAGCTTGCGTCGGATTGTGGATTAAAGTATCTAAGGAGATGTCCGCATCAGAAAGAATATTTATAACTGTATTTAACCAGTGTTTAGGGTATTGATGATCTGAATATAATAGATATTTACCTAAAATGCAGGATATGTCTACACATTGTAATGACAGAATACATTTCCTCAACAGAGCTATCAATTTCCATGCAATAGTACTGTATAACGATAGCAGCCCTAATTCAAAACGAATCACTGCAATGGGGACACATGTAGGCAAGTTAAAAATTGAGCGCCAGTATTTACCCTCCAATCGATTCCACACTAAGCGGGGCAACATCGACACAGCTTCAGAACCATACAAGATAATGGGGTTGACTTTCATGGAATAAAATGATATTATATGATTGCATGTAAACTTTCCAAACTTATATAATATAACCTTAGATTGGGAGATTAGGGTTTGCAGTTTCAATTCAAGTTCTTTTTGAAACACTTTATCATTGTTACCCTGGCTAATCATAATACCTAAATATCTATATGTTGAGGTTGAGAGAATTTGCTCCTTTTTTATATACCACTTGAATTGAAAGTATTTTGTCATTTTACGATTTTGGCACATCATAATTTGTGTTTTCGTTAAGTTTATGGTCATAGCATTTTCTACCGTATACTCCGATAACCCATTAATCAAGCGTTGCAAATCTGCTGGAGTTTTTGACAATAAAACAAGATCGTCTGCATAAAGGATCCATGGTATCTGTTCTTGATCTAGTTTGGGGGCGTCAGAGTTAACATTCTGAAATTTTTGACCCATATCAAGGATAAATAAGTTAAATATAGTAGCCGCCAGGATGCACCCTTGCTTCAGTCCTCGATATGTTAAGATGGGAGGAGTTAACATCCCATCGCGAGTAAGGCGGATATAAACTGATGTGTTTTCATGAAAGATAGAAATCAACTTGACCAGTGAATAAGGGCAGCCCAATAACAGCAGTTTATGCAACATTAGATTGCGGTCTATAGAATCAAATGCTTCCTTGAAGTCTACAAAGGCAACGAATAGCGGTTGCCTTTGCTGACAACAGAGAGCCTTGATTGCAATCAAAGAGACGATATTTATAGTCGTTCCCTTACCAGCCACAAATCCTGTCTGAAACCTATCTCTCATGTTCGATGAGTTAATCCATTGTTGGAGATCTCTTAAAATTAATGAAGCAAAGATTTTCCCTGGAACGTCTAATAAGGCGATTGGCCTAAAATTTGCGGGGTTTTGTCTATTGCCTTTTTTATAGATGGGTACAATCAATGAGGTACACCACGATTTAGGGATCTTTTTGGTAATTACAACTTGAGAGAAGATTTCAAACAGGATGGGAGCCCATAGGTCCGGAAATTCTTTCAACATGGCATTAGAAAGCCCATCAGGGCCTGGAGCACGGGATCTACTAGCCTTGTGAATAAAATAAAGAATATCGTCTATTGTGAAAGCTATTGAGAAAGGTCCCTCAAGTTTTACAGAAGGTATGCAGTTGGTAGGAGGGAGAAGAGCATAAAGACAAGAAAAATGAGAGAGCCATACGGAAGAAGCAACATCATTAATCTGCATTTGACATTGGGTGGTGTTATATGTGTCTGTTATTAATGACCAACATCCTGCAGAGTTTTTTGTTAAGACGTTAACCAACATTGCCTCACCATCTTTTTGATATAATAGCGAACGATAAGTTCTTCTCCAATTCCTATGTTTGGTCTTAATTGCTTTAAGAGCAGCCCAGCGCTGATCAACTGGTAGAGATTGGACCGATTTCTTGTTTTTTCGAAATAGAGCTTTCGCTTTCTGCATATTTTGATTATAAGAATGTGAGGCAACTGAAGATCTTGTTATCTTAGTAAGACCAGCAAATTGATACATTAGTTTTGTATAATCAAAATCGGAATTCCAATAATTTAGCAAGCTTTTACATGATATTTTAAGGCGATCCGTGAAATGCAATAGTTTGGTGCTGGTCCATCGTAAACGGTTTCGACCAGAATTTACATCAAAAGTACCTTCCATTGTTATAGAAGACACAAGCGGAGTAATTCCTTGGTTACCAGAATTCAATGACCATTGGAGATGCAACATATTATGATCACTAGCCGAAGATGGCAAAACCTGAAACCCCTTCAAAAGATGGAACAATGAACGGCTAACATAAATGAAGTCAATGGTAGCCACAGAACTACCCCTTTTCCATGTCGGGTGGGGAGGAGAATCCTCAGGAAATGAACCATTCACCATAAACATATCTTTCGACTGTATAAACGCATTCCAGCATCGCAGTCGATCGTCAGATAATGCTTTACTATTATTTAAACAATGGAGGTTTAAATCTCCCGCTAAAATTATATGCGATTGTTTCTTATATTGATATATTTTTTCCCATAAACGCTCAAGAGAGCGCAAATAGGAGTCAGTAGAGAAAGCAGATGGGTTCCAGTATGTATTAATAAGAAAATACTGACAATCGTCAATAGGTAATTGGGCTAACTGGTTATACGGGGTCAAGGTTTCATGTGAGATAACACTCATGGATGGAGTTGTTTTCAACATCATCAGCAGACCAGACGTTGGGAGACCCTTAATAGCAGAAATAGCAGGATTTAAAATGGGGTAATAACCATCCCAAAACGGGCAATTAGATAGCCATGTTTCCTGTAGCAGTATAAAATCGTACTCTCTTAGTTTAATAGCAACATCAGCAAAAAGATGTTTGAAGCCTCTAGTATTCCAGCTTAATAATGAGAGCTGCTTACCGAGGGGAACGTTAAGCTTGGGAGGCAGAGCACCGACATTTACACTGTTGTTTGCATTGTTGATCGCTAGAATCCGCTTTAGTAGAGTCGCCCAATGTTACTTGCTTATCTTTACATGAGACCGAAATTGCAGAGCTTCTTTGATGGTCAATTGCAAGATCGAAACCCAAATCCCACAAGGCTGAGCGAGCGGCCCAAAGAGTATTTAAAACCACTCTTGAGCGGAGCCAGAACCGCACTGAAGACAGGTCATTATTATTTAAAAATTCAACTTGTTCAATGTCACCCGAATTAATATCCTCCAAAGCATATATGTCACCAAAAATGGCTAAAAGGCTAGCACGATTCAAATCATAAGAATGATACGGCGAGGGCCTATATTTAATAATTAGTGAATGGAGATTTTTTTTTACATCAGGTTTTTTCTGTCTGTTTTGAGTACTCTCCGAATTCGTAATGGGTATGGCATGAGAGCTCACCTGTTCAGTGAGTCCAGACGGAATTTGTTTTGAGTTAGGGGCAGCAAATATAGTTTGTTTTAGATTAGAAGTAGCAATAGATGAAGGTAATTTCTGCCAGCCCTCATTACACGTAACAGCACTATCACCAGAAGTCTGGTGATATTTTAACATGTATTGTTCAATGGCTGACGCTATGATACAATCTAAGGTTGGAGGCATGGAAGAAAAGTTACGTTGATCCATTTTATTCGCAACCGCCAAAGGAGGGAGGGATGGTAGCTGCGGTACAGAGTTTAGGATAGAAGCAATCTAGGTTGAGATAGCTTATTTGCTTCAATTTGAGAAAGAGACTATCTTTAAGTTTAGATCCATCAGAGACATTAGTTTCAGCTAGAGGAAGTTTCATACTTTTGACGTCCAGATAAAGGTCTATTTCTTTGCGCAACTCTGCACGTTTTAAACACAGTTCAGCATCCGATAGATCGTTCACTCTTGGAGCAGTAATTAATTTCGGGTGATTATCCAATACAACAGAATCATTGTCAATCAAAGCCACAATGTTATTTAAAGGCGAGTGTTCAACTGAAAGTTGTACATTTACAAGCCCTTTTAGGCTTTTCTCAGCAGCGATTTTTGCATATTTTTCCCAAACTACTTTAGCAGCCATGGTCATTTTATTTTTGGCAGGTAGCTTTAATCCTTTCAAAAATGATTTAGCAATAGAGGAGG
This sequence comes from Ambystoma mexicanum, assembly GCF_040938575.1. Classification (NCBI taxonomy): domain Eukaryota; kingdom Metazoa; phylum Chordata; class Amphibia; order Caudata; family Ambystomatidae; genus Ambystoma; species Ambystoma mexicanum. Next base: position 1,474,155,757 of record NC_090923.1, on the reverse strand, counting down.
GAATATGCTGCTTTGGCCGATTTTTAGTTTTCTTTCTTAAGGGGCTTGTATGAGTCTGTTTAGAAGGGGCAGCACCCGAAAAGATTGTAAATAGTTCTTTAGAAGATTGTAGTTCATTCACTGAAGCTGTAGGCAACACAGTATTAGATAATGGGCATACAGGAGCACAATTCTGAACAGGGGAGGGAAGTTCTTGAATAATTTGTGGAAATAAAGGCAGGGCAAACAAGGCAGCTGCAGCCACATTTTCTATGGCCAATTTAGGTTTCTCCAATTGGTTAAAAGGAGAGTCCTTGGTTGCTTTCTGCTGTAATTATTTAACAGGAGATAACTTTGATTTTTTTGGAGGAATGAGAGTAATTCCACTTAATGATTTCAACTGCTGTAAGTGTAACTGTTATTGCCATCTAATTAATTTAGTAAGTTGTTTATCCTGGATTTTAAGTTTTTCATCCAAGGTCTCAAATAATTTAAACAGCGATGATATAGCCAAATTCATAGCATGCAGGGTGGTTTCAACCAGTATTGTGGAAGACAGACATGCAGCAGATGGAAGTGGCGAAGGAGGAAGGGGCATGGAAGGAAGAGGGGTGGGTTTCGGTGTAATATGAGACCGTCTGGGAGTAGGCGCTATATACGAGGATACTGACATATGTTTCTCATCATGAGAGTAGATGTGAGAAATTTCAGGTAGCTCGTAGTTTGTCTCAGGTGCCACATTATTATCAATAAAAGATGAATTAGAACAGTGATCAAGTTCACCTTGATCCTTTATAGACTCATCAACCAATGCTATAGCCGTAGGATTAAAAGATGTACCAAACATAGAAGCAACACACGGAGCAGCTGGAGTTACTAAGCAATGTGACCCAGGTATAGCAGAAGGCTTGCTAGCAGGCATAAGATTATCTATCCGCGGCAGCGGTGTGATCACTTCTTTTATAGCCTGTATATCTTTATCACATGGTAATTTTCTCAGATCAATATTGGAATCAAGCAAAAGAACTGGTTGTATTGGAATTTCGCTATCCTTCAGCATTGTTATATCCGAAATAGAGCACATGGATTTGGGCGGGATTGTGGCAGATGGAATATCAGTAGCAGCAAAATTACAGGGAAGGTCATTGCTACATACCCTTTTGTCTTTACCCATAGTGGAGAGCATCTCCTGTATATCGCGCAATGCTACCGTTGCTTTAAATCTTGCAATTTTAGGAACTCGGGAAGCTGAAGCTGCATGCGGACGCAGTGTACTACCCATTACTTTCCTTTTCTGAGGGGCAAGAGGTGGGGAGGAAGGGACTGCAGCCAGCTTGCTTGATCTAAGATAGTAAAAGCGTCGGCACATTTAAGGCGCCACCCAAAAGACACTTGAATTAGATTTCACTTAAAAAGGGTACATTTGATGATGGTTTTAAAAGAAAAAATAAAATAAAAAGGGGGACTTTGGCGTTGCATGCAGTTTGCTGCACAGACTAATGACAAATGTATTAAAAACTTGAATTGATAGTATTCTTAGTCAATACGTAATTAAATAAATAATTTTTTAGAAGTGGCCACATTCATCAAAGGAAACTAGGACAAATGTTCAGTTTCAGGGAAGGGAACGCCCGACAGCTTGTGGAGCTGCCAGAGTCCGACTCTCCACCCCAATCCCTGAGAACTAGAAAAATACTTGTGAGGAAAGTTAGCAGCTAAAGGCCTCGATTCAGGTTACTCACAGGTCAAAGCCAAACAGCACAACAGCGGCTCCAGCCCTTACTGCTTCCAGGGCTTAATGCCGCAAGGGTGGCTGTGCAGTGCTTTTCTGTGGAGTCCGTGTCACGTGATGCGTCACGTGTCGAATTCAAGCTCTGCCTCCTTGGGGAAGCGGACTGCAGCAAGAGCAGAGGCTCGCAGTGCTGCTCGGCAAAAACACGTGTGGCACAGGAACGAATTCAGGAAACAAAGCACTTTTAGTCCAACAGCAGAAGCGCCACTCAGGCGGCTGTGCAGTGCTTTTCTGTGGAGTCCGTGTCACGTGATGCGTCATGTGTCGAATTCAAGCTCCGCCTCCGGGGAAGCAGACTGCAGCAAGAGCAGAGGCTTGCAGTGCTGCTTGGCAAAAACACGTGTGGCACAAGAACGAATTCAGGAAACAAAAGCACTTTTAGTCCAACAGCAGAAGCGCCACTCAGGCGGCTGTGCAGTGTTTTCTGTGAAGTCCGTGTCACGTGATGCGTCACGTGTCGAATTCAAGCTCCGCCTCCGGGGAAGCGGACTGCAGCAAGAGCAGAGACTCGCAGTGCTGCTTGGCAAAAACACGTGTGGCACAGGAACGAATTCAGGAAACAAAAGCACTTTTAGTCCAACAGCAGAAGCCCAGTGCCTCTTGTGTGGCTTGGGGAGCAAGTGACCATGTGAAGGGGGACCCCAGATGTAAGCTCAAAACCTTGGAGGTCCACTGTGTGAATCTGCTCTTCCACTACTATGAGGAAGAAGAAATAGTCACAGGGGCATCCATCTCTTCAGACTCCTTCCCCTGTGTGGTAGAGGCTGAAGAAGTCTTAGTATCCCTTGGATCATGGGAACCTAGAGTAGCTGAGGCCTATGCCCTTATACCTGACAATATCAAGCACTACTGTAAAGACAGTGTGCTAGTGAATGGGGTTGACACCCCTGCCATTAGGGATATGGGGGCCAGCAGAACTTTGGTGGATTCCACATTGGTAAACCAGGAGGAGCTTGCCAGAGCTCCCTTGATGCCCGCCAAGTTAGCTGATGGCCCCCCTCTCATGTATGGTCTCAGTAATGCCTGTTACTCTAACTGTGAATAGATGAGTGGTAAGGATACCTGTGAGTGTACAGAGGCAATTCCAGGAAAAGTGCCTTTGGGGAAGATCCCAGAGACCTAGGTCTTGTAGGTGTCTCAGCAAACAGACGCTGCACAAGGTCACAAACCAAGGCTGCATTGGCCAAGACCAAAGCTGAGCCACAGCCAAAGGGGAAACCCAAGGATAAGGGACTCAAGAAAACCAAAAGAGAGAAAGAAAATATTCCCCCCAAACTCACCTACCGCTTAAGTTGGAGGTAGTTGGCCAAGCACCTGAACCTAACAAGCAAGAGGTGCTGCCTGAAATGTTTCACCCACATGACCATCCTGAACTCCAAAGTTTGTTGGTTGAAGGTGGTCCTGATAGGGAACAGTTTAGTAAGGGCCAACGTGAGTGCCCACCTTTATAAGGCCTAAGGAGATAGGCCTGTGCCGAGCTTGAGGGTGAATCTCCTGGGAAACACAGAATGTACTGGCAAGGTGGGCTCCTGTACAGTGAACCCACAGAGTCTATTGAAGGTGACCATATGAGGTTGATGGTCCCCCCTCAAGTAAGACGCTTCCTCCTATATTTGACGCATAACGTTGCCCTTGCTGGTCACCTTGAGACCAAGAGAACCAAGCAAGGGTTATCCATTCATTCCTACTGACCCAAGATGGAGGTCTGGCAGAAGGCCATTATAGGATTTGTGCCACCTGCCAGATTTCTGGGAAGAGTGGTACAACAATCCAGGCTCCATTGGTGCTACTCCCTGTTGTGGGAGTGCCCTTTGAGAGGGCAGTGTAAGAATGGCATGGTATCAAAGCAAGACAGACACAAGTGATCACAGTTCAAGGTTGTTTATTAAACTGTTAAATGGGTGAGATAAACGCCTAATCTAAATCTAAGATGGGAGCAAGCTATGACCATCAAATAACAATAATAATAATAATACAGTCCTAGTGGAGTCTACTCAAATAAAAAGGGCCTATACTAAGAAAACCTATTGCCAATCCTTACCGCTATGCTACAAAATAGTGTGGGATAATGTTCACAAGAAAAGAAAGAAGTGTTCACAAAATGATAAATAAGGATGTTATGGCTGGGGTCTCCCTTCCCCACGTTTTTAGCATGGGACAAGGCGGGACTCTTGAACACAGCACACTCCTGGGCTTCTCTGGCACAAGCTTACAGTTCCTTTTCTTTATATCAGGGCCTTCTGTGCCCAAGTCTCTTCTCATGCCAAGTCTCTTTCTTCAGAGGGCCTGATATGCCAAAACAACAAAACAAAAGTTCCTTCTTTTAACCTTTACAAAGGGTGATTACCCTTCACCCCTTGGATCCCCTCAGCCGGGCTCTGATCGTTCTCTTACTCGTGAGCCTCCCTCTATCACTCAGGCCAACCATTCACCGCTGGACATCCCTCAGCGGGTTCATACTTGCTGTCACAATGTTGTTCACTTAGCTTCTTCACAACATGTCTCTTGATGTCCCTCGTTTGGGTTCACTATCGCCTTTTTAATCACAATCTCCTTACTTGTAATATTCAAAAGTCTTAATGTCTTTTTAAACAACAATTTTTTAGTTAGGTACCACTCAACCAGGCTCAGAACATCCACAGCACTTGCCAAGTTTAACCAAAGACTTCCGAAGGGCGATTATGTCTCGCTGGGTCACTTTGTTAGCCTATGGCAAGTATGCGTTTATTCACAAAAAATACAGTTGGCACAGCGTTCCCCTTTGCCAGGCGCAAACGCCTGTTTCCCAATTTCGCACTTGTCAAAAGCCTCTGCAACGTGTCAAGGACATTCGATTATACAAGGGGTTTGGCTGAGCCCTTGTATGACCACCTTCACACCTCATGCTGGCCTTCCCTATGGAGTCTTATTTGTAGTAACTTTTACTTCAATACTGTCTCTTTGTTCAGGAGAGGGGTACCAGCTGGAGACTTTCGAACGAGGCCCACATGGCGTGGACCACTCTATCTCTGGTACCGAGTTCGTTCACAAAAGACCTTTGCATCTTAATCTTCTTAATGTTGCCACTGCAAGCGAGTCCAACACAGTCTGGCGCACTACCTGGTTCTTCCCACTCACCGGCTGTGCTGAACTCGTTAGCTTTTCTTTTGCCGCTGGAGTCAAGGACGGTCCCATGATGGCAACCATGTTTCCCTGCCATGGATATCAGTGCGGGAGGGTTTCATGTACCGTTTACATCCGTCACACCATTCTCCAGTTGCCATTCCTGGTCTTATGTTTCTTTTGTCTGAGGCTTCGAGATCTGGGTTGATAAGGGCAAGGGCAACTCCCTCCTTGACATCCTTTCAGGTGTCACTGCCTTTCTCCTCCACTTGGACTGCCAGCCTTGTTCAAAATGTGCTCTTGTGCTCTGCCTTTTATCCCAGTGGGGAAGGGAAAAGGACATCGGGTGTGTGTAGCTGTCAGCAATTGCCTAACTCTGCCTGACCCTTGTGTTGGGACATGTCAGGTAAACAGCTCTGGTATTAGTCCATTGTCGCTCACGGTGTGAGAAAGCGTTAGTGTTGGAAAAGGGGGCGGGGGTTAGAGTGTCTAAATATCCTACTTGACAGGATGGGGAAAAGGTGTCATAAGAAAGGGGATACCGCGTCTCAACCTTCAGTGTCCCGCTTCCACTCTCCGAAAGCCCCCCATCCAGGTGATCCTTCCGCACTGGTCCACCCCCAGGAACTAGATCCAATAGCGATGGCTGTATCCTGGCCACCTGGATGACAGATCCCTGGGGACTAATAAGTGAGACATCTTCAGGTTTCTCACAGTAGGGATCGACATTGTTGGTCCCCTTGACCCTCAGACATCCTCTGGCAACAGGTTTATCTTGGTGTTGGTTGACCATGCCACCAGATATGCTGAGGCCATCCCACTGAAGACAGTGACTGCCAAGTCAGTTGCTAAAGGGTTACTTGGAATCTTTACTAGGGTTGGCTTCCCTAAAGATGTTGTGTCAGACAGAGGCAGCAGCTTCATGTCCAGGTACATGCAAGCCATGTCGAAGGAGTGTGGGGTGACCTTTTTTCTCTGCTTACCATCCACAAACTAATGGCTTAGCTGAGAGGCTTAATAGAACTCTCAAGAACATGATTGGGGTTCTGGAAGAAACCCAATGGAGAAAGTGGGATCGCCTGTTACCATGCATACTCTATGCATACAGAAGGGTACCTCAAGAGGGTGTTGTTTTCAATCCCATTGAACTTCTTTTTGGACACTCTGTGAGGGGACCTCTGGCCATAGTCAATGAAGGGTGGGAGTTCCCCACTCCTCCTGTCACTACCAATGTAGTAGATCATGTGCTAGTCTAAGGAAGAGAATAGTCCATCTGATGGCTCAGGCTAGTGACAAGCGGAAGGCGGATCAAGCATTGGTCAAACATTGGTATGATCAGAAGGCTTCTCTTGTTTACTTTACCCAGGCCAGAAAGTCCTCATCATGAATCCTATCCGGCCTAGAACCCTCCAGGGTAAATGGTCAGGCCCTTACACAGTTGTGGAGCAACTGCACGAGGTCAACTATTTAGTGGACCTTAGGAGGCCTGGTCAAGCCCCCAAAGTGTTCCATATAAATAGACTGAAGTCTTTCATCCCTAGTGTTGAAATAGCTGCACTACTTCTTGCATCTGACATAGAATAGGAGGAACCAGAACATCTTCCTGACTTATTGCAGGGTAGTCCTTCAGATGTCTCCATTAAGGTTGTCAAAGTGGCCCCTCACCTGACTCCTAACCAACAACACGAAGTAAGAACTTTGCTGAGGCAGTTCCCCCCCTTGTTTTCACTTACTCCAGTTTCGACACGTTGGTGCAAACATGACATTGACACTGGGGATCGTGTTCCTACCAAAAGTAGGAATTATAGGATATCAGATAAAGTGAGATCCTACATCAAAACAGAGGTCAATAAAATGTTGGATCTAGGGGTGATTGAGCCCTTCAGTAGTCCATGGTCCAATCCAGTGGTTCTGGTGCCAAAGGCAGGTACTTCCGAATTGAGGTTCTGTGTGGATTACAGGGTTCTGAATGCTGTAACCAGGACAGATGCTCACCCTCTGCTAAGAACTGATGAGTTGGTGGACACGCCGGGTGCTTCCAAGTACCTCAGCATGTTTGACCTCACTGCAGGGTATTGGCAAATTGCTGTAGAAGAACATGCCAAGGAGAAGACAGCATTCTCAACTCCAGATGGGCTTTACCAGCTCAGGGTAATGCGATTCTGGTTGAAGAATGCACCTGCTACTTTTCAAAGACTAGTGAATCATGTTCTAAATGGGTTGGATGAATTCTGCCTGACATATCTGGACAATATTGCAGTTTTCAGTGCCACCTGTGAAGACCATGTGAAACACCTGAGAGTAGTGTTGCTGGACCTTCTGAAGGCTGACCTGACCATAAAGGCAACCAGTGTCAAATTGGTCAGGGCTCAGTGGTCTACCTTGGGCATGAAGTAGGTAGAGGGGGGATACAGCGTTAACCCAGCAAAGTACAAGCCGTACAAGACTTGCCTACCCCCACTAAACAAAACCAAGTGTGAGCCTTTTTGGGTCTCACTGGGTATTACCAGAATTTCAATGCAGAATATGGGACAATAGCTGCCCCTCTGACTGCTCTCACTACTCTGAAGAAACCCAAGAAGGTCTCTTGGTCTGAGGATGTGGGAAGGCCTTTCAAGGCTTAAAAGACTCCCTGTGGCAGGCTCCTGTTCTCAGAGCACCCTGACTACAAACGTTCTATTATTGTGCAGACAGATGCCTCTGACACTGGGATGGGGAACACCCGATTGGATTCATTAGATGCCAGCTTAAGGACAGAGAGCTCAGGTGGTCCACTGAAGACAAAGAATGTTTCTCTGTCATGTTGGCCCTAAGGAAGCTGAGGCCCTACCTCTATTGGGCCCACTTCACTGTGCAAACTGACCATACGACTTTAAATTGGCTAATGAACATGAAGGGAGAGAATCCAAAGTTGCTCAGTAGGTCCATTAGCTTGCAAGGCTTTGACTTCACCATTGAGCACAGACCAGGTGCACAACATAGCAATGCTGATGGGTTGTCCAGAATGTTTACCCAACCAGAACAAGAAGCCCATCCAGGGGTGGATTAGTTCCCCCTTGTCCTTGGTCTGGGAGGGAAGAGTGTTATGAAAGACTTCCTAAAGTGCAATGTTCCCTCCATATTATGGACCCCCCAAACATTTTGCTTTTGTTTGACTGACCTAACCTGACTTTCTCCAGTGGAGCAGAGCTTTCAGCTGTATTCCCCTGGGCTTTTGCTCATTTGTTATATGGACACTGGCACATCCTTCAGACTGTCAGTACTGGGAAACTATGTTTCCCTTAGTCTTTGAGTATGTTGCCATTTCCTGGTAACTTTTTATCTGTGCGCCAAGTACATTACTGTACCGCGCACAGGGGTATTTTAATTTTATTACCCTAGACGCCCTCTAAAGATTGTTTGGTGGTTATACTTGTGTGCCTACGACGAACTGGTGGCAGCAGTTTACTTTACTGGTATTTTTACTTCTTTTTATTAAACCATACCATGTTTATCACGATTGGTCCCTGATGATGGCTAGTGCCGAAAAAAGGCTCGTGCCACAAAGTATTTTGTACTGTCCTTTGGCCATCTTGTCTGTACTCTTCACCCAAGTCGAGCTGACCCAGGACTTCTTTATTTGGGCATGCACCCTCCCACGAAAACCGTATCTTTGGCAGGCCCCTGCATGCCACGTGTGCTAGTACCCAGGAAGAGGACTGGCACTGTCTGGTCCCAATCCACACTACTGGTGCCAGGATGTCTGGTGTTTGTGAATGACAGAGACTACTGTGGGCCATGATTGGCCCACGCCTGGCATGCATGCAAGAGAGCAGATCTTCCATTGGTTATCCCAGATCTGAATGTAAAACGTTTCTTGGATAAGAGAACAGGCTCAGAATCCATTCCAGGTCAATCAACTGAAGTTCACTGCGAACTACAGAAGGATCCAAGTATCATGAAACACTGAAGCAGAACCGTGGAACTGCCAGAGATGCACTGGAAGGTTTGGCACCCTGAGCCCTCTACTGTCCCGTCGGACCCCTGAATTTGTCATCGATCCTGAAGGCCTGTAAGGGCGCTACGGCCCTTTGGAGTAGTGGGAACAACTACTCTCGCACCTACTGATTCCCCACCAAGCCTTCTCGAAAGTGTTCCTGGGCCGTCCAGCGAACTGACCCGCTCTACCCCGGGCTATCGCATAGGAGTGCCACTGTCCCGAGTTGACACTCAAGACTTGGGCAATGGTTAGCCTGTGGTCCTTGCCCCTCTCCTGCCAAATTTCGCAGTCCTACCTACTCTTGGTCGCGAGCAAAGATAGTGCGCCGCACAGCAAGCCTTTGTGACTCCTACCTCACTACTTTGGGGTGGCGGTTGCTGTAGGTGCTTTGACTAATTGCCCTCCTGTGTCCCGAAGCCTACTGCATTGGAATATTTTTCCTCTCTTCGTCGTGAGCTGAGAAAAGGCTACTGTCTTTGGATGATCGTCCTATCCCGCTGCCGCTGAAAGCCAGATTGCTGAGAAACTGCAGACCTCGAACCTACAAATGACCTTGACTAAACTGGCAAAGTTTTGTCTGACCTGTGCCGAGGGGCGTTGAGTATTTGCTTCACTTACCGATGGCCCCTGGCAGAGCCGATACATTTTTACGCACGAGAATCCCTTAAAAGATCCTCACTTGGCTGGGCTAACCTGTGCTCCATTGCTATTCCCGAAAAGTTGCTCTACCTGCAAGGGAAGATCATATTCTTCATTACGTCAAGACCACCAGGTCAGAGTTTAAAAATCCATCTTAACAGACAGGAAGGGAATAAGATGTTTGAGTATGTGTTGTGTAGTATTGTTTCTTATTGCAGAAGCCTCTGGATAGCAGGTAGCATAGTCTAAGATTACAAGTATATATTTATTGCCCAGCTTGAATGGTTCAAGAGGCTCTACTATATCTATGGCAATCCTTTTAAACAGTATTTCAATGTTGGGCAGTGGTTGTAATGGAGCTCTGGGAACTAGGGTGGTAGAGGTCTTCTGTCAAATTTCACAATTGGCCATGCATGTCTTGACATTGGCATACACACATCACCTGTCAAATTTGCTAAGGACTTGGTCCTGAGTTTTTACTACACCCTGGTGGCTGCCCATTAGGTGGGAATGGGTCAGCTCCATGCCCACATTCCAGTGGCTCCTGGAAATGACCCATTTGGTTCTCTGGGTCCCATCTCTCTCAAAACACCCTCAATAGAGTAGGCCCTTCCTCGCAAAGAAGGGCCCATTCTGCTCAAGGCCCACAGTTTCAGAGACAGCCCCCTTGAATGCTTCTGCCAGATTCTGGTCCTTTCTTTGTGGAAACACCAGAGCTGGTAAAGTGGTGGTGTTGTCCCCATTGGTTGGGGAGGAAGGGGTCAGGTTCTTATCAGATTGTCCAAAGCCTAGGGTGCCTCTGGTTGTGCTAGATAGATTGTCTACTATGTGTAAAGATGTAACCAGGGCTTGTTCTACGATTCCCTAAGTGACTGGCTCCCCTTTTTTCACAATATATTTGTGTGGCCCTGCAGTGTGCAATAACACTTGGATTTCCCCCTGGTAGTCTGGGTCTATGACGCTGGCAGCTACATCTAGATAGTATTTCCAGGCCATCCCCGTCTTTGTGGATAGCCTCAGATAGCTGACTTGGGGAGGGGATATGGTTAAACCCATAGGTATCAGTCTCTTTTCCTGACTGGGTATCTCAACTTCCTTCAGGCTGCATAAATGAAGGCCAATGGATTGGGGTGTTGCACATTCAGATAGCCAAACTGTTGGGTTATGCCTTTTCACTAACAATGGTCCAACCTTGTATCAGGTTGTTAGAATCCCGCTGCTGGCACAACTTGTTGTTAGTCAAAATCAGGAGATAGACAAGGTGGTACTGGTCAGAAGAATTTCTTTATTTTGAAGCTTGTGAAACCTAATATATACATAAATATCTTGTTCCTAATCTAAAGACAAAAAGTCTAAATGGGTGCTAATTGGGATGTCTAACAAAAATAACTCCAGTCCACCATCCAGAAACCTATTCTGATCTGACTTCTGTCCCTACCACTTGATACAAAGAAAAATAACCTATCTCTTAACAAAAAGGTACAAGAGGGGCCACCATCCAAACAAAGGAATGGTGGCTGGTCCTTGACCCCATTAAAATGTCTCTTTCTCCAAAGATCAGGATCTCCTTGCCCCTTCGTACAGTTATAAATAGGGCACCATGTTTTTCTTATAAATCTACCTCTTCTTTTGGGTTGAGTATCAGTCTCTGGTTAGTCTCTTTGGGATTCGCAGATACTTTACCTCAGTCTAGGTCAGCGTTCAGACTGGGGTGCTTACTGGCATGAACACCCACACCATGTATTTTCCTGGTAATCCACACCTAGGTATCTTGATGTACTCTCTCCTATTAATTTTCTCCTGGTTTTAACCCCACCCTGGGGTCTCAGATTTCTCAACCCATCTTGGGTCTCTCACCCTTCCCTGGGTCTGGTTTCTTTCAACCCACCTTTGGGTCTGGTCGCTTTACTCCCGCCTTGGCGTCTGCTTTCTTTCACCCCGCCTTGGTGTCTGCTTTCTTTCAGCCCACCTTAGGGTCTGTCTTTCACCCTGTCTTGGAGTCTGGGTTCTTTCATCCTGCTTTGGGTTTGGTTTCTTTTACACCGCCATTGGTTCTGCCTTTCACCCCACTCTGGGGTCCGTCCGTTACCCCTCTGTGGGGTTGGTATTGCAACCCAGCACGAGGTTGGTTTAGCCCACTGCCCCAGGGTTGCTTTCTCACCCCACCTTGGTGTCAGTTTCTCACCCCTCCTTGGGGGTCTCCTGGAGCTTTTCTTCCAACCACCCGGTTCCCTGGAGCGACTGAGTACCTTCTGTTTCTGAGTGGTGCGTCTCCTCATTGGTATTCAGAAAGGTAGTGCTGCTTCTCTTCCCATGCTTTCCACTCTGGTTTTGTTTGGAGCTTTGGACCCTTCCCACTGTCATTCGGCGGGGCTCCTGTGTCTCTTCTTCTTTGCAGCATTTCGGTTCTGTAAGGGCATCCTCTTCTGCTGGGGGCTCCCTGGGACACTGCCTCTCTGGTCTGTTTCCCAGCAGGGCTGTCGTGCATTTGGCCCACTTGCCCTGTCAGCTAGGGGGGTTAAGCTTAGCAGGCTCACCTCCCTATAGCCAAATGAGATGGGTCCCTTCTGATGGAGAGTGGACAAATTCCCTGGATTTATCACAGCACTAAAGCCACACTTTAAGTGCAACGGGTCTATAGCTGTGCACAGACAGAGACAACAAATCTTGCATCCAAAATGTTTTCTTTGCATTCATCTAACAACCATTTCTTAGAAGAATTCTGACATATATCACTGCACTAACATTTTAACTTTTTTCTCTGAGTGTAGTGCATTGTTCTTGACCGTATCAAATGCTGAGGGGGAAGTCCAGCTTCTCCGAGAGTTTCCGAAGGAAGGTGATGATAGAGATGGGGCGGTAGTTGGCTGTACAAGACGAGTCTACAGAAGGTTTTTTCAGGAGGGGGCGCATAAGGGAGTGCTTGAGGGAGGAGGTGAAAGATCCATAGAAAAAGAATGGTTGCAGAAATAAGCAAGTGCAGGGGCACAAGAGCCCATATTGTCCTTAATGATTCTGGAGGAACAGGGGGAGACCTGTTTGGAGGAGACTTTCGTGAAGAGGACAACTCTGGTGACCTCATCAGGTGTGATATGAGAGAATGAGGAGAGAAAGGCACAGGGGGGATGGGAGGCCATAGGAGGCAAGGAGTGGGGTTAGGGGAGGGGGAGAGGGAAGCACGGGTGCTCAGGATGTGTGTGTGTGGCCAGTGCGTTGCAGAGGGCCTGGGAGGGAAGAGGTGAGAAGGAGACTGCAGAAGGGTTGGCTAGTTCCTTGCAGATTTTAAAGAGTTCAGCCGTGTTGTTGGATGCTCCAGAGACGCGAGCCTAGATGTGGGCCCTTTTCTTGAAGCGAATCAAGAGTCTGTATTGTCTTTGGAGCAGGCGACGGGTCAGTGTGTCAGAGGGTGAGCCTGAGGTCTGCCCATTCCATTCCGCAGCTCTGCAGTTGTGTTTCATGACTGCAAGTTCAGAGTCGTACCAGGTGTTACGCTTGGAGGCATTTTTCAGACAGATACTCATGACTGGGGCAAGAATGGCAAGGGTATTAGTGATGGCAAGATGGAGGTTGCTGAGGGCAGAGTCAGAGGTAGAGTCTGTAGTGGGGAGAGAGGGGGGTGAAGGTAGATGCAGAGGCAGCAGCTGACACTCCCTTCATCTGAGGGATGTTTGTGAATGAGGTTGGCAGAGCTGGGGGAGGTGAGGTCAGAGGGTCGAGAGGACCCTGGTGAGAGGAGAGGAGAGAATGGTCTGACCAGGAGAGTGGGGTGATCAGTGGGGATGACGGCATCACAAGTGTGTACAGCTGAGTGGACTGCTGGAGTGTGTCCAGCCATGTGCTGTGTCTTGTGCATTAAGGCCAGTGAGTGGATTTTGTTTTTATGGAATAATGACAGCTTGACTGTTTCATACGATTTTAGTTGTGTTGCATGCATTGAAAATGGGAGCACCCTTCCCTAAAAACTGCCGTAGAGATTTTTCAGGCTTTTCTTAGTTCCCATTATTCGGGAACTACATTTCTGGACAGTATTTGATTAGCCACCGGTGCGTCAGCACCGCCGCGTGAGTAAGGTGCTGGCGGTTTGGTCTGTAGGGTATTTTGTATAGATTTGGGGCCTAGCGGTATTTTCTTACTGCCAAAATGAAAGTAATTCAGTAATAATCACTCTTTGCATTCATATTAGATTTGGTATATAGTACTACAGTATACATACATTATTTCAGCACACTGATACATTTAGTGGTATACATTATGTTGGTATGCGTTATTGGTGGTATTTCTGGTGAGCATAATTCCTTTGTTTTATATGTGGCCCCAATATCCAGTACCCCTTATTTTTGCTTAGTTTGTTCGTGTGATCACTAGAGAGGCCTCAGGCTTACATTTCAGGAACACCACATTTTCAATTGAAGTGCCACCATGGGCTGTCCTGGCTTATCTACGGCAGCGAGCTAACATGTGATATTCATCACCAACTTATCTACATCGGTGAACTATGTCCAGGGGCTCTCTTTATGCTGACTCATGTACCTCCAGCAGCAGTCTATTTCATTATGTTATTATTATGTTCCGTTCAGAAAACATACACTTATATACTGAATGGAATCATGCACACAGCTACCGCTAAGTCTTATTTTTAGCTAGCTTAAAAATGACAATTGCACTGTCTAAACCTCTCCCCATATTATCAGTACTGTAATGGTAGATGCACAAATAAAAGAGAAAAATAAAACGCACTATCCGTCTGCTTTCAGATATTTTTTGTGTATTATAAAAAATTGCATTTCAACACGATCTTACTCTTTTTACAGAAATAAATGGAAATTGCACAGTAACAACCTTATCTGTAACAAAATGAGAAGAGAGCGGCGAGAACATATTCAATTCGCAACATTAAGCATGTTGATAAAACACTGGAGTTCCCTCTTCCACGCTGACTGAATAGTTTCGCACACATACACAATGCCCCCACACTCTGTAATATAATTACCAGGCTTATCCAGCATGTGAAATTCGTCGGCTGGTCGCCTTCTGGAAGTGGTTCAATGAATTCTTCTTAAATCACCCCAGCAAGGATGAGCATCTGCCGTCACTCAAACCGGGGCTTATTGACTGGAATTCCCAGTCTCTGCAGCAGTGCACTGGGATCTGCTTTTTCAATCAGGAAAGTCCCCAGCCACCAGCCAGGTCTTTCTCCCAGCCGTGTAAAATGTCTTCTCTCTTCTTTCCCGAGATTCATTAGCAAAGCTCTGTTACAGCCTGCCAAACGAGTTCAACCAATGAAATTCTATCATGTCCTACCCTCCTTCTCATTAACAATGGCTTGGCTTATACAGTTGCAACTGTAACCAAACTGATTTCCTGCTTATTCGAGTCTTTGCTTCCTGCAAATACTGTGGACAGAGCGCAGATAGAAGCAAAGAAAAAAAAATCTGGATGCACATTTAAAATGACTTTCAGAGCCTGTCATTTTCCATCTCATTTTGCACTGGAGAACACATTATATTATTAATGAGTTAGAATCATTAGTATTGTTAATGAGGTTAGTTCATTAATCCTCAAATGTGTCTCCTGCAACAGAGGAATTTCAGGTGAAAAAAAAATATATGCTTTTAACTGTGAAAAAAAATTATTTGCATTTTAGATGTAGAAATCGTTTTTTGACTGAATAGCCTGTTTTCATTTACATGTCCATGTCACACTGGCAACACATGCCTTGCTGTACCGCATTATAACAATGCACCAAACCCATGCAGTGGTGCTGCATAAAAATAATGCTAAATACTCTTACAGGTCCGGTTCGTGCCTTGAGCATTGCCAGAGACATTACTTTCTTCTATTTTTAAATTAAGGATTGCATTCATTTTTACTTGCTTTTCTTTGACTTGTTGCATCAGGCTTTGTGTTTTATATTGCGATACTTTGCTTATTTCTTTCTCGTTGCTTGCGCCTCTCTGCCTAGAATGCAGTTGACTGCAGTATAAACCCGTGCAGGGATCCAATTATAAAGAGACAAAGTCCTTGCACGTTACTTGGCTATGGATTTCAGCCCCCTGCCATGCCAAGTCTAGTATTTACTTCCTTAGCACAAGGACACTGTGCCTTCTATACCCCAAATGCTTTTTAATACTGTATCCCAAAGGATGAGCATGTTTCTCAACCTTGTTCCCGGGTATTATAACCTTTGTCAGGCTAACACAGATTTTGTTGGAGTGAGTGCATTTAATCCTAGTTATTCCATATCTACGGATTGTGTGTGTGTTGCCCCTGTTCCCATGAAGGTACAAGCACCTAAATCTTTCTCTTCTGGCATGTAACTGGAAATCTATCTAAATTAGTAATACACTTTTCAGTTATTATATTCATATATAGTTCCAAGGTTCAATATATCTGTCATCACATATTTAGGATGACAGATAAATTGAACCTTGGAACTATATATGGATATAATAACTGAAATACCATTTCTGGATGTAATTACCTGTAGATAAGAAAGAAGTACAAAAGAGGAACTAACAGCTCCCGAAGAAGGGAATAGATCCCGAAACTGGTTGAGCAAAACAGAGATATATCACCTAATATGGAATATTTAATACGAGTAGAACAATGAGTGCAACTGTTACTAACTTAGATAGATTTCCAGTTTTAAGCCTATTAATTCCCATTTGAAGAATCTCTTACTTATTGTCATTGAAATACTACGGTTGATGAAAAGACATGTTTGGAAATGTTTAAAAAATTTTGTTTGAAAATTATGTTTGAAATTTATAAAAATACACAATGCACAAGTTACGTGTTAAGAATCTTTATTGAACTATACAAATATTTGGTTGCATTATTAAAACACATAGGGTGTGCGAGGGACGGGAGTGTTCCATAAGACTGTGGACACCTGCTGTTGTTTAACTTTTGTATACCGCCTAGTGTCAGGGTTGGTTTATCTCCCTTGCACCCCCCTAACTTTCTTGAATATAATTTAAATATTATAGGTGTAAAGGTGTGCTTCCAGCTACCAGGGTATTAGTGTTACCTGTATGAATCTGCCATCAGTTAAGATGGTCGATGATCTTGTGGCCCAATTTCAGCAAACTATTTCTAAGGCAGTAGGTTCTCTTGCTCCCGTGAGGATTAAAAAGCATAAAAGGGGACAGCAAACAATCCCAACTGGTTTGATAATGACTTGATTTCCCTCAGGAAGGAAAAAAGGTCGAAAGAAGGGGCGTTGAGGAAAAGCTCTTGCCCGAATGCATTGATGAATTATAAAAAGGCAGTTTCAGGATATACACAAGCAATGATTTTTGATGCTAAACATCTTAATTATCATTCTAGAATTCTCGAGGCCAAATCTACTTTGCTTGAGATCTTTAATATCCTCCGTGAACTGCAAGGGAAGAATGCTGGGCCGGAAATCGAATAAAGTGATGTCTGGTGCAAGGCTATTCAGGAGGAATTTGGCAAAAAATGTTGGCACATCAACAACACATTGTTTTATGTTTAGCGAAATAAAAGCCTCCTAATCTTCAATTAGCCAATATACAGGCACCCCCAGAGACCTTGATTTTGGCAGATGGATCCCTCGAGGACCTCCATTTGTTCACTTTTCATGATTGAGACTGAAATGCTTACCATTTTGAAAGGTATGAAAGCTACCTCTTATCTGCGGGACGTATGCCTTTCAAACATGTTCATAGAGTGAGAGGTTCTCATTCCCTAGATTACCAGGATTATTAATGCCTTGTTTTTGGAATCCTCTGTCCCTCTTGTTTTAAGAGGCATGGATCACTCCACTTTTAAAAAAGGACAGCCTTGATTCAGCACTAGTGGCAAACTTTCACCCTATTACAAACATACCTTTTTGGTTAAAGATTTGGGATAGAGGGGCACACTCACAAAGGCAGGTTTTCTGTGAAACTAATGGGATCCTAGGAAGTCAGGAATCTGGCTTTCGGTAGGGCGTTGGGATCGAGACGGCCCTCTTGGAGCTTAAATCGCATATTCTTGACATCATTGACCAAGGGCACATGGCTGTATTGCTCCTTCTCGATTTATGTAATGTTAATATTAAAGATAATTTATACCGCGCACAATCACCACCAGAGTGGCCCCCTGGAGCTTTGGTGACTCTGAAAGGAAAGAGTGTGGGATGGGTTAGTAGGCAATAGCGAGAAAAGGTAGAGCAAGAGTTGTGATGTTCTGTTGGCGGCTTCTGTTCGGTTTGCACCGTTCGTTGAACTTGGGTGTGATTTACGCCTCCTTGGACTCCCATGTGCTATTGTGCTGCACTATGTGTGGTTTGTTTGTTGTTGCGGTGTAGTGAGGTGCATGTGGATTTCTGCACAGAGAGGTGGTTGTGTTTGCGTAGTCATTAAGGAGTGTATGCAGAGTTTGAGGTTTTAGGGTTGGGTAGTGTGTTTTTTTAAAATCTTGATGATTCAGTCTTTTCTGCTCAGCGTCTCCGCCCCCACTGTGTGCTGGGCACATTTTGTGGTGGTTCGTTCACCAGGTTCTGTGCATGGTTGCTGCTTTTCACTCCAGCTGTCTAGTGGTATGTGGTCATGGGTTGGTGAGGGCCTCCTCCCACCCCTGAGTGGAGATGTGATTGACGGGTTTGCTCTTGGGTAGCCAGGGGTGTGCCTACCATTACTTCCCTGGTTTCCATGGGCGGGATGCACATTCTCCACTGACTACGTGCTCTACGGCCTCCAGGATGTCAGTTGTTGGGTACTGCTCCCCCTTCTGCAGCTCTAGCACCTGTCCTTAAACGGATGTCTGAAGTGGAGGTAGTAGTAGGGATTCCCACCCTCTGACGACTAGGCGCTCTAAGGCCTCCAGGGGTGTCGATAGTTGGGTAATGCAGCTATAGTGCCTGTCCCTTCGGTGATATCTAAAGTGGGGTATTAGTTGGGAGTGGGTCTTTCCTGGGTTATCTTCCTCCTTCGATATATCTCTCCTCTGTGTTTTCTGTTTCCAGTGGTGTCTTTGTCATTCCTAGTCGTTCCCGTCTGGTCCTCAGTTGAAAATCCAGGTTTTTAGTATTTTTTTGAATGTATGTGGTCCTCTGTATTGTGTATTTCTTTCGGGAGGGTGCTCCAGGTTTTTGCTGCCAGGTGGGAGAAAGATGAGCCCCCAAGTTTTTTTCTTGTGTATGATTTCGGTTCCAGGCAAATGTTGTTGTTTGATCTGAGTGGCCTTGTCGGTAGGTAAATTGTTATTTTCTTTTGTAGGAATTCTGCTCCATGGCCATGGATTGCTCTGTGCGTTATGCACATTTTTTTAAACGTGATTCATTGTTTGATAGGCAACCAAGGTAGCACTTTTAGCGCTGGGGTGATGTGGTCCCTTCGCGGTAGTCTGAGTAGAATACTGGCTGCTGCATTTTGGATACGTTGCAGTTTATTTAGTAGGCGTTCCGGCATTCTGAGGTATAGGCTATTGGCATAGTCTATTCTGGACATGACGAGGGATATAATGGTAAGTTTATTATGGGTGAAGGAGAGGAATCGTAGGATTATATTTACCGTATCCAGGAGGAAGAAGCATTTTTTGATTACTGGATTTACTTGTGGCTCTAGTGTTAGGTCGTTGTTCATTATGACTCAAAGGTTTTTGACTGTTTCTGATGCCATCAGTGCTGTTCCTAGTTCTGTGGGCCATGGTATGTAATTGTTGTTTTCCTGATTTATTGGTATAACCATTATATCTGTTCTTCCTGGGTTGAGTTTGGGGCTGTTTGTATTCATCCATTCATAGAGTTCTTGTAAACAGTCTTCCAGCGTTGTTTTCATCTTGTGCGTCTTCTATTTTGTAGATGATTTGCATGTCGTTTACGTAATTGTAGCATGTAAAGCTGTGTCTTTTTATGAGCTTGACTAATGGGGTCAGGTAGATATTGAAGAGCAGTGAGCATAGGGACGATCCTTGTGGTACTCCACAGTTGGTGTCCTTTGGAGTGAATTTAAAAGGTTTAATCTAGACGGTTTCCATTTTATCGGTTAGGAATTATTTAATCCAGAGTAAGGCTAAATTGGTTATTCCGATTTCTTCTAGTATTTTGATGTGGATGTCGTGGCTGACTGTGTCGAATGTTGCAGAGAGGTCCATTAGTATCAGTGCAGAGTTAGTGTCAGAGTCTGCATTTGTCATTAGATCCCAGATTGAGAGGAGTGCCGTCTCTGTCCCTCTCTTTGGCCTAAATCCGACTTGTGCCTGGTCTAGCAGCTGGTGTTTGTTAATGCCTGTGCCTGAACCTGCATTTATCCCGGCACACAGCGACGTAGAGTGGGCAGGAGCCCCTTCTTCAGTGCGCGCTGCAGGAGCAGCGTGTGAACTCAGCACCTTGCCGGTAAGCCTCACGGGCCTGTTGGGCCCTTAATTCCAATTCGAATTGCCCTTAAATCGTGTACCGAAATTGTGGTCTTATCCCGCAATATTGCCCATGTGCAACTTCTGATACACCGGTACTTGTTTGAAGCTTCCAACCTAAGAATACAGCCAGGCTTTGATCTTTTATTCTACTTGCCTGGGAGCATTTGAATTATCCGTACCTCCGATGACAACATTCCGAAATGGCAGATTCATTCAATACTGAAGAGACGGCCCTCTTCCCTACCTGCTTTCACACTGCCTCATGCTGATTGGCCCATCCACCGTATTTGTAACCAATCACAGCACCGGCAGGCATAACCCGGCCCATCTCTTCCAAAGGCCCCGCTTTCAAAGGCCCCTGTCTGTGCCTGTCCGGACCTCTCCGGAGACTCAGGAGACGTTACTCTCGCAACACACCGTTTGCACCTCATCATGGGCTCACCCACTCTGTGCAAACTACCATTGCAGCTACAGTGACGCTCCATGTCCAACACACCCTGCCGTCCCCAACTTTGCCACAACTGTGCCTAACGCTGCACTAGCTGGTCAACCAAGTGCCCTCTCCTCAGGACCCCACCTGCAGACCCCGGTAAGCCTGTCTCACTTCGCTATCTGTGTTAAGCCTCACAGACAGTCTGAGACTACTGGTTCTTCAGTTCAACCATACCTTCCGAACTCATGTTGACCTGCTAAACAGTTCCATGATTGAACTCAATCTGCCACGCCCACTAGCACTCGACAACCACCGCAAATGCTTAGCTAACCTTTTGCATTACCCTTCACAAACTACCACGCTTGCCCCCCCTTCCCACTGTGCCTGGGTGATAATATGCTCTTATTGGTAATGTATTATGCCTCACCTGTACTGACGCCATATTCACTTCCGAGATGTAATGTGATTTACCTTGCTATTACCGTCTGTCTCAATATGTAGAGTAATATGTGCTTGTGTTAGTTCTGCTAGACTCAGTTGACTACGCTAGCTGGGCACCATAGGCCTGGTTCCATTTAGCCTTATCGAATTCACGTAATTGTATCTCACCATACCCTATTCCCTCAATGCGAATCAACCCCATAGCCATACTTACCCTCATACTCACCGGCTACTGCCCAAGTGCATACCCTCAGGTGTCCTAAACTCTGTCACTCATGGTGAACTCTGCTCAATAGAATATAGTAAGCTGACTGTTTCTAACCTCCACATCCAACTGTTGTAATTGTAGCAGTCAACCTGCGTCAGCCTCCTAGCTTCCATACCTCCTAGCTAGGACATAACGTTAACTGTGCTTTGCTTACAGATCAGACCCATGTACGTATCTTGTGGCAACACACCATACTGACTTGCCCTGCTAAGTCATCTCACCCGGTTGCACCCAGGCCTACGTGGTACTGGTATTAGCACCCTTCCTCCCACATGACCTAGCGCTGCCTTACCCTGCTGCATACCTACACCCGGAACAAGCCCAGTTATCCACTAACAACACAACATATATTCTTGCAGCCTAATCACACAGCGTCCTCGCATGCTCTTACCACAAGGCATCACATGCTTCACCATGCCAGACTTCAATCCGGCGCCTACACTCACCAATGCTCACCATCCTAGCTACAACGTATTGACCATGTCTCTAAAGCTCCCTGATTCCACTGCCATTTCACCGCCTCATTTTCTACCTCCTACCAACACACATCACATTATTTCTCACCTTCAGCTAGCCCACTCAGATGCACATCTTACTGAGATTACTGAAACAAATCAACTCCCATCTATATCGAACCAGTCCTTGTCCTGCATGCCAGCCGACAGAAACAACAATTGGTCCACTTGGACTGACAAGAACCCAAACCCCCAACCCCAACCTCCATTCCCTCGATCCCCTGGAGGAACTCACATCTGATCTCTAGAATCCCACCCACTCGCATGTCTTACCCAACAGCCACCCTAGCAGATCAAAAGCCAGGAATCCTAAATCTAGCTGCTCCAAAGCCTCTCATTCTCCGGCCTCTTCCTGCTCGACCCTCCGCAGCCCACCTGCCAAAGAGAACCCCTGCAAACCACAAACCCTAACGCAAACACAGAATATTGACACCACGCACCCCTCAACCACAAACATCAGTCGGAAAGCCTCCACCATCCAGGGTGCCCTCATCAACGCTAGATAACTTCTAACCCACGCCTTAGATATTGCAGACTTGATCACATTTAATGATCTTGATATTGTACGTTTTTACCAAGTAAAAACATCTGCAAGCATCAAAAGTCCGAAAATGTATACCATCAAAGGTTCGAACACCAAAAGGTCGGACCTTTGGTGGTATGCATTTAAGGTAGGTAAAAAATAAAAACAAACGGGGGCTGCAGGGGTGTCCCCCGCACCACCCTGCTCACTACACTTTACGGTATAGTGAGCAGGAGTTGCGGGAGCCATGTATTTTGCATGGGAAATGTACGAAACTTTTGTGGTGCGTACATTTCCCATGCAAACTTTTCCGTCGCGGGAAAACCAGCCGCGGTCGGATCACGCATATCCAATGATCTTGACTTCTTAACTATCTCCGAAACATGGCTCCATGCAGCAGTAGGCCCGGCTCTCTCCCTTGCTGTTCCCGAAAACTACTCCATTTACAGGACCGACAGACTTACCAGTAAAGGTGGTGGAATAGCTATCTTTGCCAATAACACCCTTAACATCTGGGAAGCACCCAATCTCACCTTTCTTGCAGGCAAACTACTATCCATCAAAATGACCATCTTACCCACAACCCGCTGAATATCCATCTCATCTATAGGCCTCCCGGCCCCATATCATCATTTGAGGACGACACAGCACAACTCCTCTCTACCACTACTAAGACCAGCACCAATACCTTACTTCTTGGAGATTTCAATCTGGGCTTCAGTGACCCCAACGACAACCACGCCCTGGCCCTAGCCAACACCATCTCAGCACAAGGCTACACTCAACGCATACACAACCCTACCCACAACAAAGGCTGCACCCTCAACTGATTAGTGGTCCTTAACTGCAACACTAATATTACTTCGAACTCTCACTGCCCCTGGTCAGACCATCATATAATCACCTTCAACATAGAGAAGAACACAGGAGCGGACCCCACCCCACCTCAGGCAACCGCTGCACTATCTAGAAATTCTCATAGTATCACAGTTGACAATGTCCTACCTTTGCTCCACCCCATCACAGCATGCCATGACCTGCAAACCAAAGACCCTACAGACTTAGTGGACCTTTATAATCAAACTCTCCAAACAGCTATTGACAAAGTAGTGCCTCTTGCCCACGTAAAGCTAAACCACCAGCCCACCTCAACACCTGGTTCACGCCTAATCTAAAAGGCCTTTGCAATTTGAAAAGAGTAGCGGAATCCAATTGGAAAAAATTCCCAATATTACAGAACAAAGAAGCCTTTTCTACAGCCTCAAAAAACTACAAACAGGCAATCCTTCACACTAAAAGTAACACATACAATGAGAGAATCTCAAACGCTCAAACGGTCAAAATCTCCATCCTGCAAAACAAAATTGAAACAAAAACAAAACAGCCTTACACCCGCTCAACTGACACGTAGGCCCATCACCTACAAATCAGACTCGATATTCAAATTCTCGCCTCTCTCGAATGGCGATACTGAAAAAATCATCTCCAGCCTCAAACCATCAAGATGCCAGGGTGACGTCTGTCTGGCCTCGCTGATCAAAGACTGCGCATCTGAACTATCACCAGATTAATCAATGCATCCTTCGAAAGCGGCACTGTCCCAACTAATCTCAAAGATGCCCGAGTTCTCCCGCTCTTAGAAAACCCCACTCTAGATCCCCTACACACCGACTAACTACAGACCCATAACCACTGTACCCTTTCTCTTACAAATTCTGGATAGATCAATTTATCTCCAGATCCCAAACTATTTGGAAACCAACAACCTCCTCGGCATTCGACAATCTGGCTTCTGCCCAAGACATGGGACGGAAACAGCTCTACAGATGGATGAGCTAAAAGATAATGGTAAACTAGCTCTCCTCCTCCTGTTAGACCTACTTGCAGTGTTTGACTTAGCCAATCACAATATTCTATGCAACCACCTAGCCTCAGCAGCCCACTTCTCACCCAAAGTAATCCAATGGATAAAATCCTTACTTACGGATAAAACCATGAGATTTTTCTCACCACTCTCAGCGGCCAACTCTATACAACATATTCACAAAGCCCATATTTGATCGACTTGACGAATTGGGTGTCACCTACAGTAATTATGCTGATGACACCCAAATTCTCATATCCATCACCGGCTCCCACGACATTGACTATGAACCACTGAACAAAATCTATCAATCCATGCAGGCTTTACATGGGCTTTGCCTCTACGATGATAAGACAGAACTTCTCCTCATAGGTTCCCAACACTGGCTCAACAAACTGGGCTTCATTACGAGTCCGGCGGTAACCGTGCCTGAAATTCCGGCAGATTACCACCGGATTACCACCATTCCGCCTCTGTGATTCCCGGAATTACTGGGGCATTATGACCCTGGTGACCCGGGAATTCCGGAGACGGAATTCAGTAAATCCCTATTCCCATTGAGTCCCAGATGGTACCGGTGTTTCCACGTCCGCATGCAGGCGGGTGGTGTTAAACCCGCCAGGTCAGACCTGGCGGGAATGACACCTCCTCCTGCAGGACTCGAGATCACCCGGTATGGAAACAACGGTGGCGGCGGGTTTACCGCCACCGTTATTTCCATACCGGGTGACTCGTAATGAGGCCCACTATCTAACTCCTTCGAATCATTCAACATAGATGGCAACATTATCAAGGTGTCGAAGGAAGTAAAAAACGCTCGGTTTTTACCCAGGTTCATCCTTAACCCTAACTCGACAAGTCAACAATACTGCATCTGCCGCAGTTTACCACATCCAAGCTCATTACTGCCTGTAGACCATTCTTATCACCTGACAGCTGTTTTACCCTAGCTAGAGCCCTCATACTGACTAGACTAGACTATTGCAATGCTTTGTATGCTGGCACTAAGGCCCAGAACATCAATAAACTTCAAGTGATCCAAAACAATGCATTAAGAGCAGGTCTGAACATACCTAAAAAATCTCAGCGACCAGAAGGAACACTCACTGGCTACCCATCCTTGAGCGCATCCAAGTTAAAACACTCGCCACAACACACAAATGCATACACAAGCTAGCACCCAAATAACTCACAGACAAATTCCCACCCAATCACTCCATTAGAGCCACACGTTCTGTCTACGCGCGCCGCCTCGCCACTCCACGATTCAAGGACCAGAACGCAGGTGGCAATAGATTCCCGGTGGTGGCTGCGAAACAGTGTAAAAACCTACCAGAAACATTGAGATCTGAAAGCTCCTACTGGGCCTTCCGCAAGCACATAAAACATGGCTCTTTACGCAGGAACTACTAAAATAACCCATTGCTTACCCCACTCACTCTCACTGCATCCTGTTCCTCTGTAGTTACTACTATTATTGTCTTGTATTGTACTGTGTAATTGTCCTGAATCTTCTTGCTTCACTGTAATAACTTGCTAGTTACAACTGTACACACCCTTATCACTAAGTACTGTATTTTATTATATCAACCACCAGAATAACCTGACTTATTACGATCACCTAGAACTGTATTGGACTGCATTAATGACCTAATCATTCATGTAACTTTGCAAATATGGCAACTCGCACTGCTTGTTGTCTGTCGAGAAAAGCACCTAGATGCCTTCGTTCTGGGAGCGTTATACAAATTTTTAAATAAATAAATAATGTGCTCCTGTGTTACTGTGTAGAAATAGGTATCAAGTAGTTTTGCTGGATAGAGAATGTTTGAGCTAAGTCTGTATTTAGAGAGGTCTTCCATGTTGCCTGCCATGTCCTTGAGGAGTGGTTTGATGTATGCTGTTTTGAATGATTGTGGTACTTTCCCTGTTGCAAGTGATTGGTTGAAGGGGTTTCTGTAGTATTCCAGTGGTGTGTCCAGTGCAAGGATTGATTTGTAAATATCCGGAGGGCAGGGGTCCACGGGAAGCCTGCTTTGTTGTTATTTCTTACCAGCTTAACAAATTTCTCTGCTGATATTTGGAATAAGCTTTTTTAGTTTGTATTGATGTTCCATGGTTGGGGATGTGGGTTGAGTGTTTTGGTTAACTGGTCTGCTTTATATTATTTGATGGATGATGTTGATTTTATTTTTGAAGTGGTCTGCGGTGTTATTGGATAGTTTTAGTGAGGGTAGCGGAGTGTTGTTGCAGCCAAGAGAGTTCTTCATTTCGTTTATTTTATTTTATTTTAAAGTCTTTTTTTGTTGCATTTATTAACTTACAATCTCACAGTTCAATCCCCTCCATTGTTGCAAACACAATGCGCTTAGATGAAAGATTGATACAGTTCTACAAAAACAATTCAACATAACAACGACGTTACAACCTTCATCACGCATTTGAACTGGGTGCCTCATATATTGATCCCATATTCAGGCTGGGTGTGTGGGGACACTCTGCAGGCAGCACTTTCAATCAATGGGGTGTGGCGTTCAAAAAGGCGCCTCTTGAGGCTCAGTCTTAGGTGTCTATTTGGGCCCATCTCTTCTTACATTTAGAGCGTCACTGCAGTAGCAAATAGGGTCAGTTGTTTCACAGTGGCTTGTCGTTTGAAGGGTGAAACATGTCCCAGACTAACATTTTCCAGGACTCATAGGTTGCGCTAGTGATCAACTTCAGACTGTGCACCAGACCTACCCACACTCTGGTTTCTGCCTCAGCTAAGGTATCAAAATCCTTGTGCCAGAGTACATATTGCAGCCCCGCAGTTGACTTCCACGCCATGGCAGTGCACCTCTTAACTAGTATGCATGCCATGCCCATGAATTTTATGACATATTTAAATTTGCTATTCTTTGGCTATGCTTCCAGCAAGCACTCTTTAGGATTCCAGGCGTATCTAGTGACCCCAGCCCTCCTGCACACCTGTTTGATGCAAGCACAAAAACTCTGTACTTTTGGGCAGCCCCAAAACATATGAATTAAGTCCACCCCTGTGTTGCCACACCAAGGGCACTTTGATTGTGTATTGCTGCTGAACTTGGTCACTCTACTGGGTGTCATGTAGGTGCGGTGCAACACAGTTAGTTGGATTACTCTAAAGCAGGGGTTCCTAGACACCTCCTGAGGGAAGCACAGTATACGTTCCGACTCCCACTCCTCTATGTCAACCCCAAGGCCCACCTCCCAGCGCGCTTTTAGTTCAGAACCCCGGGGGTTGGGTCTGTCAATTAAGTTGCCATATAACCTGGATACCGGCTTCCAGCCGTCTTCTAAAGCATACATCAGGGTCAGCAGCAGAGTCGCCTCCGGCTCCCCGGCCACTCAGTCCATTTCCTTTTGGCCACCCCTCTTATTCGGAAATATCACACAAATTGACCCCCGGGTAGGCCTGACTGCTCAACTAATGCCCCAATTTCCTTAAAGTTACCATTCTCATACAGGTCACCCCAAGTAGAGAGACCCCAGTCCTCCCAGTGCCTTGCCGCTGCCAGGTCATCCCTGCTCCTGCATACATCTACTGCCATGGGGATCTCAGGTGAATAGGGGCATTCTAGCTCCAGCAATTTCAAGGTCCTGTGTCACACTTTCCTTCCTAGATCCACCAGTAAGGGGGTAGTGCCCAGACAATTCAGCGGCAGCCATAGTACTTCTTTAAGGAGTGCAAGAGCCACCCGTTGTTGTTGGTGGACATTATTAAAAAATTACAGAAATCTAAGTAAAATTATCATTTTGGCAATCACAATCCTGCCCAACAGTGATAGTGGAAGTCTTGACCTAAATTTCATGGACCTCCTCAGACCTTTTACCACACACGCTGTGTTCCGGCCATGCATTCCCTCAGTTGTGTGCATAATATGTATCCCCAAATACTTAAAGGATTCCAAACACCTTGGTAGCCTCACTTCCGGTAGATCTCCTGCGTCCATCCCCCAAAGGCCTGCCAATGGGAACAGGCATGTTTTCTCCTTGCTAAAGAACATTTCTGACACCTTTGCAAAGTTGTCCAACACCTCCAAGACTAAGGACATATTGTGTTGCTGGTCCTTAAGGTACAGTAAAACAGTGTCCACATATAATGAGATCAGGGGGCCCACACCCCCAATCCATATACCTGCCTCCAAAAATTCTTTACGCATGTAAACTGCCAGTGGCTCTAGTGCCAGCACATAGAACATAGGTGACAGCGGCCAGCCCTGTCGCGTGCATCTCTGTATGTCCCATACTGCCGATACCTGCCTAACCCTTGCAACCGGCGAGGCGTAAGGATGCGTACCCAACGAATAAACTGCTCACCGAACCCAAATTCCTGCAGCATTGCAAAAAACCATTCCTAGTATAGCGAATCAAAGGCTTTAATTGCATCCAGCAACACCACTGCACACTGTTCCTGACAGTTGTTGGTCTGCGCAATAATGTTTTTGAGGCGATGTAAATTCAGGGTGGTGTTATGACCTGGGACAGATCCATTCCGGTCCCTGTGTACCAAGCCCGCGATTACTCTACGAAGTCGACCTGGTAATATTGTCGTCAAGATCTTCATATCGTAGTTTAGCATGGCTAGCGGCCAGTAGGAGTCGCATTTATCTGTTGGTTTCCTGGGTTTGGGAATCGGGATTACTAAGGTTTCCTGCATGCTTGCCGGGAGCTCACCCTTTGTGTAGGCTTCTTCAAATAACTTGTGCATCACTGGGGCCACCACTGACTTATATGTTTTGTAAAATTCTGGGGGGAGTCCATCGCTGCCCGGAGTTTTACAAGTGACCAGCGACACAATTGCCTCATTCACCTCCTCAACCGTAATGGCTTGGTCAAGCATAGTCTGGTGTGCTGTTTCTAGCTTAGGCAATCCTATTTCTGCAAGAGCGCCCAATTTTTCTTCCTGTGGGACCAAGTCTGCATGCCCGTATAGCTGGGAGTAAAATTTAGCAAACATATTGTTAATTCCTAGTTGTGTCCAACACACGTTGCCCTCCTCATCTCTCAACTCTGTGGTCAGGTGTCTAGAGTGTTCCCTAATACAGGGCCACAATAGCAGCCTGCCTGGTCTATCTCCCTCTGCATGAGCTCTGGTAGTTTTAACTGTGTGATCGAATTTTGACAGCCGCCCCCAAGCTCGCAGGAAGCGATGCCTGGCTTTGACTAGCTTTACTTCGCCAGATTGTTGTCCCCTCCCCCCAGCCTCCATGTCCCGTATTTCTTCTTCTAGCTTCTCCAAGTCCGCCCTTAGTGTTTTCTGGATACCTCCCGCACTAGCAAGTACCTCACCCCTAACCACTACTTTCAGAGTCTCCCACACCGTGCCCTACTCTTTTACACTGCCTACATTGCATTCCAAAAACTCCTTCAGAGTCTCCTGTAGCCCATCCATAAAGATTTGATCCGTCAAGGCGTCGGTTGGCATGCGCCACATCGGGATGGGGAGCAGGGGACAATTTATGTTCCACTCCATCAGCAATGGTGAGTGGTCGGAGATTGTTTGACCCAGGCAGTTTGCTACACCTTTATCAGCCATTTGATTTCGGCCCACGAAGAAATAATCTATCCCGATGTACAGGTCATGGGTCGAAGAGTAGTAAGAGTAGCCCTTATCTTCAGGGTATAACTCTCTTCATACATCCACCAAGTTTAGGTTAGCTAGTGCCGCGTTAAGATCTGCAGGTGCCGATCCCATGCCTCTCGTGGGAGGTGAGGACCTATGCAACAGTAAATCCCTGGCGCAGTTGAAATCACCTCCCCATATGAGGAAACAATCACGCAAATGTACTATTCTAGCACTGAGTGTGTTAACATGCAATGGGATACCATGGTTTGGAAAATAGGAGTTGATTATGCATGCCTCCACCTGATCTATGTGACCCCTTAAGAGGTGGTAGCTCCCGTCACTATCTGCTTCCATCTCCAACACTTGGAATGGTACGTTGGCACTAATCAACGTAAACACCTCCATAGCATATTTAGAGTATGCCACCCCGTACCCCTGTCCACCCCAGCATTCTTTGACCTTTTCCAGTTCTTCTGCTGTTAGGTGGGTCTCCTGTAGTAGGCCAATGGATACCTTTTTACGATTTAGGAAAGATTTCACACGATTTCTGCGCAGGTATGTGCCCAGCCCTCGCACATTCCACATCAATACCTTAATGGGGAATACCATACATATTTCTCAGCCTAACCCTCTGCTACCCGGAAGTCACCCCCAGCAAACCATCATGGCTGTCCCCACGACACAGATCTCCTCCAGACACCCTGTCCCCTCCCGCTCGCCCAGCCAGCTAAACCAACCACCTGTCGGTGTAATTTCCACCCTGTGACCCTACGCCTCTGCAGCTAAGACGTAACTAATTCAGCACTACTCCTGATCCATTGTAAAATCCAAATTCATGTACTGTCATATTTGTAACCTGCCCTAGTTCTGCTAGACCTCATCGATCCATGTATGTATTGTATTATATGTGACTCTATATAATGGTATGTCATTTTCTGTAACATTGTAACTAAGCTTTGCATATTCTTGTAACTGTTGTGCCCTGATACCCACGGGTCTGGTGCGCATTACAAATAATAAAACAAACAAACAAACAAACAAACAACCAGTTCCAAAGTGCACCCATTTGCGTGACAAACATATAACCAACAACACAACAAACCAAAACATAAACATGCGCCCAGCATCTGCTCCTCACCCGAAGCACTCAGGCGTACCTGCACCATTTGGGCCTATCCAGACCATTGTGTGCAAGGTAGTGGGTGTCAGCAACAGGCCAACACCAGCCTATGCGCGGGGTAGACCTTTGAACCCAGGCAGGTGGTCAAACTTTGCCACTGCCAATAGTAGAAAACAATTTATGCAGCAGTAACAGTTCTCAGTTTATATCCACAGTTCGGCTGCAGCAGTGCTTTGTAAATCTAAATCTCGTATATTCCCCTCCCCCGCCGCATAAATCCCGCCTCACTAGTGGTGTACATCCTCTCAGGTGACAGGTTCCTCTCCACAGGCCAGGCTATTGTGCTCCAGCCACATGTTGGCAGCAGCAGGGTTTCCAAATAATGTGCTCTGCCTTTGTATATAACTGTCATGATCACTAGCAAGTTGCAGGTCCACACCATAGGTCAGGTCTGGACCATGAGGGTGGCTGGATGGCGTAGGTTGCAGTGTGCTCATCTTGCCCACCAAATGACTACTTCTGCCTCCACTAAAACGGCTCCCAGAGTTGGATGTCAAATGGGAAGCAAGATGGCATCTGGAAAATCTGTGTTGCAAAGATCTCTTGTGCTCTAGTGGTGCTGGGTGTTAGGGAGAATTATCTGTTTAGGCTGAATTTCCTAACCTAGTGAGTCCCCCAGCGGCTTTGCTGGATTTCTGGAGTATGTTTTTTTTCTCCTGCCAAGAGTGAGTCTCTTTTCTTCACACTCTTGGACATGATTTGAGGGGTTCCTTTGACTGTTAATGTGTTTTATGGGCTATGGGGTCTTTTACTCCATAGGGTCTCATGTGTTTTTACTATGTGTGTTACACAGCACCCTCAGTGCAGTGACACAGGGGTTTCATAGTGACACCCCACCATAGACTCCATATCCTGGGACTGACTACTGTCTCCCAGGGCATGTAAAGTCACCATTGGCTTTACTAGTCCCAAATTATGAACAGAAACCAGTCCAAACCATCATATTGTGAATGTACTGGTCAGGGCAATTCGATTGCCCCGGGGTCTGTTAATTGAGGGGGCACGTCTCCGTCCCCCCTGATCGAGTTTTGGCTGGTGGCAGTGGATACTACTTTTTATATTCGACCGCGAATATATCTCTATGGGATTTTCCCATTGTTCGAGGCTACCAACTTTAATTATTTAATTCTCATAGCCTCGAACATAACGCCGGTTTATTTATTTAATATTAATTCGCCGGTTGGTATTTTTTGCCAGAACTCGATTCTAAAATGGCGTTTGTGTTCTCTTCTGTGACTCCAACCCAAGTCGAGCCCTTTGTTCCTCTTTTTGGCGGGCTTCTCCCCAGAAGCCTCCAAAAGTGGTGCCAATCTGTGTGGGTACCACAGGGGATGTGGGAGGGGGTTTAGGCACCCTGGACTGAGTTACCTTGGTAACTCAAGTCGCACTCTTGTGTGATTTGCCCAAGTGGTGAGCCGGCCGGCTCACCACTTAGCATGTTTGATTGACAGCTAGGCTGAGTGAATGGGGGTGTGCTGCATAAAAGCAGGGCTTTTGGGACTGGAACTTTAGAAGTCACCACAGGACCTGAAAATCCGACGAGGGAGAAGCTGAGCCGACCTGCTACGACGACACCACCGGTGGAGCCCTGCGGAACCGACTCACCACTTCCAGACGACAGAGAAGATCTCCCGGCTGGAGAGTCTTCTTCCCCTGACTGGTGGGCACAACCAGTTTACCTTCTTTTTCTCGCATCCCAGGACGTCTTGTGGTCGAATTTCCTGTGCCAAGCACCCCGGCAACCGGATAGCCACTTACCACAGGACCGCAAACAAAAGGACTGCTCCTTTTAACTGAGAACTCCGCAGCTGGTTTCTTCCCTGGCAGTGCAACGGACTCCTGCTTCCCTCCCCGATGAGATCCTCTCTTCTTCCAGACGAAGCACCGACTTGCACCCGCTGCCAGGAACAACTGCCCCCGCTGGAGTATTCTCACCAATTTAAGGTACCGTGTTCGCCAGGCCTCCCTTTCTAAAGATTGCTACAAGGTAATAATAATCCCTTAACCTTCTGGACTGGGCTGGCCGCCTTGACCCTATAACTGGTCCCTTTCTTTTGGTCCAACTTCTTTCTGAACCTTTTCGAGACTCTTGTGCACTTTTCAACCGTGTGACCTTGGACACATTTCGTTCTGATCCTCTTAAAGTGGATCCGGCTTTCTGAACTCTAACTTCACGGTTTGATTCTGCCTTCCTCTCTTGCTGTGTTCTTTTGAAAGTGTTGGGATCTGTTTAAATTTATGCTCTGCCTTTCTCTCCCTTTTAAACTGAATTGTTAGAGTGCCATCTGCGTTAAGCGTTCACCGCTGTCTGAAAATAAGTGGGGATTTACTTAAGACTTGTCTAATATTCTTTTAAGGGAGTGTATATCTTTTCGTGACCGTGTTTTTGAACTGCTTGATATTAGTGCCAGTGTGTTTTATTAGATGTGGTTTTAAATAAATAATTATATCTCTTTTACACCAAGCTCTGGTCAGTGTTTGCTTGTTCTACTGTGTTCTTTTGACCTATTGTGAATACTCTGTATACTGCCTAACTCTTCTTGAGGGAAGTCTGACTGCTCAGCCACAGCTACCAAGTGAATCTGTGTGGTACAGACTGCTACCAAGTGGGTTAACTGCCAAACACCTGTAGTCTTAAATCTTTTGCAGTGGTCCCAGAGGGAACTGCACAGGTTTCTGCCTATCACTGGGTTCAGCTCAGGGCTATATAAGCCACACCCTGAGCCACACCCAGCGCTTAGTGTTTCCTCCGGCTGCAAGATGCAGGCAGCATAACGCTTTCCTACCTGCTTTGTAATCCGCGTGCATCTGCTAGCTGATAAGGACCCTGCGGTCCTCTGTGAATTCACCGCCGCCGCACCAGCTCATTCCTGGGTGTTTTCAATGACCCGTTTATAGCGCTGCACCTCCAGTCCTGAAAGTGAGAATGAAAGAACACAGCAGGTTAGCAGTTATCCCTTGAGCTCTGCTCCAACTCTTCACTCTCCAACTCTCCACTTGATTACTTACCCTTGGCTTCCACCCGACGTCCTGGACTTGGTTTCCATGCTTATCACGCTTCCTTGGTCCATTGCGACCTGGCATACCGCATTGCTGTGAACCCTGTAAAACAGAAGAAGAGACATTTTATTAGAACGCAACTTGCACACATTTGCAATGCGCTTGACAGCCAGAATGCTGAAGAAGTAGGAAATCCTGCAAAGCAGGCTTGCAAGACGCAGAAAAATACATTGAAAGACATGCAGGGGAAATGGCAGACAACAAAGACATTTGTGCTTACCTTATCACGTGTGCCACAGCTGGCCTGAGCCACAACAACCGGGTGAAGAAACTGGAGAAGCAGAGCCTGACTGATTAAGCCTTCAGCACAAAAGTTATTAATGTGAGCAGGGATTTGCAGTGCCAGCCAGCACACCATAGGGGAGACAACACAGGAGGAGGTGGGAAACAGCGCTTTTACAGTGGCTTATCCATTTCATTTGTTCTTAGGTTCACTCTTCACCCAGAGGGCTCCATACCAACCATACTGACCGTTGCACAGTTGATCCTTCAGAGTCTCAGTGGGGGGAGAGTGTTTTGGGCAAACAGCACAGCACCAGTCCAAGTACTACACACCGACAGTCCGGACCAGGCACTCCTGCAGGGCACCAGAGTTAAGCGTTACAATAACCTTGAGCCTGGCCGGGTACATGAGCATGTATTTAACATTCCAAGTGCCGGAGTCTAGCTTTCATTGGTACAAACGGGTTCCTGGCCCACTGGATCGCAGGCGTGTAATCCGGATAGATGACAATTCTGGAGTTGTCTCGCTGAATCTCTCTGCCTTCCCTAGAGTACTTTAATATTACCTCTCTGTCCTGGAAGTTCCTGATTTTTGCAATCATCGGTCTGGGGTGTGACCCCGGCAGAGGCCTTTTTTG
The DNA here is from genome assembly GCF_040938575.1 of Ambystoma mexicanum. Classification (NCBI taxonomy): domain Eukaryota; kingdom Metazoa; phylum Chordata; class Amphibia; order Caudata; family Ambystomatidae; genus Ambystoma; species Ambystoma mexicanum. The sequence goes on along the minus strand of NC_090923.1, from coordinate 1,474,121,170 downwards.
TAGTGAGCGGTGGGCCCGCTGAACCTTAAATCCTTGCGACAGGTTTCCCGCACCAATTTCTTGCATTATTAGGTTCTCTACATAGCGTGTCGGGTTCAGGAACTCTATTCCTTCAGGAATCCCCAACAGCCTAACAGTGTTTCGCGGGGCCCACCCCTCTGCATCCTCAGACCGCTGCTCCAGTACTGTATTCCTTCCTTCCAACTCCTTTACTCGAGTCTCAAGTTCCTTTAGACTCCCGGGGTTTCTTTCAGGTCAGTGGCGGCCAGTGTCACCCTCTCTACCAGGTTGCGGACGTCCTGTCGCAACAACTGCACGTCTACTTTAACCTCCTCTATTTTCGTTTCCAAAGATGACATTAGCGCCACTATCGCTGCCAGCACCAAATCTTCCTGCTTGCCCGGCACAGTCGCTTTCATCTCCGTCAGCGCATCAGCCTTACATTGTCCTGAGTCTCGGGGCCTGCTGGTGTTGCTTAAGGAATCCATGATTGTGGATTTGCCCTTGCCCTTGGAGGGGGACATGTTCTTACAAGGCTAGAGCAGTTGACAACCAACAGCTAGTGTTCCAACTCTGGCCTCTTATAGCATGGTTTCCTATGCAATTGGCACAATTCGAGTTCCACTGGACCTTGTTGCCGTCTGGCAGAGTTAATCCCCAGTGTCGACTCTGGTTCTTGCTCAATACATCTTTTGAGTCCCTCACAGCAACAACGCAAGCTTTTCCCTTTTAGGTTACCAATCTGGCAGTACCAGTGTATCGCGGCTAGTAGCGGGTGTCAGAAACAGTTGTGCGTCTGGATGACCCAGAGAACCAGATGTAGGATCTCTTGTTAGCACCGCACCAATTGCCAAATCCTATGTTCCCACAAGGTCCAGTGATTCCTCTTTCAATCTCCTTCTTAGGGGGGCTCAGCACCAGTACCCCTGTCTCCTCTGCTCGCCCACCCGGCAAGTGTCATTGGCTCTCCCTTCTTCGAGCAGCTCCCCCACAGGTTTAGCCCGCAAGTGTCAAGCCTGTAGCGTGGTCCGCAGCACACCAACCCAATGCCAGTGAAGCCTGGGCAATTCTAGGTCAACCAGCCCAGGTGTAATCCTACTTAGCACCCAATAGATCAGATAGTGGGGTTAGGCACCCCTGCTTGCTGCTCACGCCTTCGCTCAGCAACAGAACAGCACTACCAGGACCAGGTGGCCACCATTCGCCTTGCGGTCTGCTTCAGGTTCACCGCCCTTTATGGTCTCAGCAGCGTTACCCGGTCACTGTCCTTGGGGCTCACTGTATAGTCTTCTGGGGGTGACAACTGCTTCCCAGGCTTATGTCCCTGAAAGCCCTGCACCTTTGCTATGTCCCTTGTGGCCTTACCCGGTTCACTCACTCGTATCTCAGCTACTTTGGTGGGCTGGCCTTTAGGGTGCCAGGAGACTCCCTGCCCTGCAACTATCTTGGGTGTGCAGGAGGGCTTTAGGGAACCAGTACCTCCCCAATTGGGCAGCAGTCCCCACAGACTAGGCTCTTACTACATTCTATCGACTGCTAGTCAGCGTTGCTGTGTCTTGTGCACCGTCCCCAGACACAACGGTATTCCTCAGGTACACCGCAGGCACCTCGCCACCAACTCAGTGCCGGTTCTCAGTAATTCGTGCCACTCTAGTTGGCTCCGAGTGCTTGAGAACAGTGGCTTCTTAGTGAGGTCCACCAGGTGGCCACTCTATATCTGATGTCTCAGGGGCTACCAATGCCGACTGTTTAGCACCTCTGTTGACGTAGCTTCGAAGATGTGGCATCAATCCAGAACCCTCCGCAATCCAGCACCAACAAAACAGTTTTGAATGATCCAGCCCTCTGCTCAGCGTCGGACCCACCCTCGGGACCACGGGTGAGCGGACTCCAGTCCTCGCACTATTGGCGTGATCCACGCAACAGGGACCCGCATCTGTGCTCCAGCACATCCCTGCGCTCGGTCACTTCAGGTTGTCGTACTCGCTGGTCCGCCGACCCCCAGCGTTCGCTTTGCCTGCACCGCTTGTGCTGTCACCGGTCTCATGTGCCGGCTGCACACCTTTTCTGCTGGGGTTATCCCCGCTCACGTCTAGGAGGGGGCCCCCTTATCCCACACAGATCCAAGCAATCTGTCCTTGTGCTCCACTGATCGCCGGTGAGCTGGTCCGCTCGCCGTCGCCAGCACCTCTCCAGCACGAGTCAAGCGTGGTCTCTGGGAGCCCTCTTTTCCACCAACCAAGCAGTCCCGATCTGTGGGGGCAGCAGTGCTTCACGTCGCGTAGCGAGCCTATGGGTGAGCAGGAGAGTGTTGCGTGTCTCGGCTCCTCCTCCCACCTAACAATTCAGCACGGCTCCATCCGCCATCTTTTGTCTGCCGGGGGTTCGCTGCTCATGTCGGCTCTCCACCATCAAATCGCTCCAATTCAGAGCAAACCCACACTCAGGAGCTGGGCATCCACTTCCCCCGCATGTGGGTGCCCTCATAACTTCTCAGCAGTCACTATTACTGCCGTAATACAGGATCAGTGCAGGATCCTGACAGGAGCTCCGTCTGTTTACTGTCTCACACCATGGGCTCAGGCCATGCCCCTCTTCATTTGGTTTATGATGTTGAACACTTCTTTTTGGGTGTTGCTGGCTTTGGTGATTCGGTTGTGGTAGTATTTCTTTTTGGCCTATTGAATTTCCTTTTTGTATGATCGGATTTGTCGCTGATATTGCATTTTTTTTTGCCTGGTCTTATTTTTCCTCCATTCCAGTTCCAGCTTCTTGTTGTTTCTTTTCATGGTGCTGAGGAGGGGGGTACCCCATTTTACCATCACTCTTTTTCATGATGAGGTGAAAGGTTTTTCCTGGGAGATGTTGTCGATTGTTTTGGTGAACCAATTATGAAGTTGGTCTGTTTTTCCATTCAGGTTGGCTTCCTCCAGGTTAGTGATTGGTAGTTTTTAGAGTTCAAGTTGTTCTATTAAGTTTCTTTTCATAAACTCTTTTCTGGGTCCTCAGAGGGCTCGAGTGGCAGTGGGTGACTTCCAGGCCCAACCGGTTCAACTCACTTGTGGTGTCCCACAGGGCATGTGCCTTTCGACCATGCTGTTTAACATGTATACCTGGCCATTGCTCAATCTGCTGCACAGCATGGGGGTCTGCTATAGGAACTGTGCAGATGGCAGTGAGGTACTCATTGAGTGGACGGGTGACCGTGCCCTTGATACAATTACCAAAAATAACATCTATTCCGCCATTCAATCCTGAATGGCTTTAAACCTTCTTGCATTGAATAATGAGAAAACAGAGTTGATGATAGTAGGCTCTGGACCTAGGCTTAAGAAACTAGATCCTCTGTATAGTCACTTTTTTATAGTCACTTTTGCATTGCCAGCTGCTCAATCAAAGTATCCATACTTGTGAAGACTCCTGGTGTGTACTTTGATTCCCAGATGATGTGTAATAGACACGTTTCTTTGTTACGCTCTTCATGCGCCTACTTTAATAATCTTCCCTACTTCCCTCCCTGCCCCACCACTGCTTACTGAAGCACCATGCAAAGGCAGAGATTGTCTCCACCTGGGGACCCTAAACACCTACTCAGCCAACAAACACTCTGCTGACACCTGCCTCCTTCTTGAAGACACTGACCTTGAAATTCTCACACTCACTGAGACTTGGTTCAATGCCAGCTCAGTCACTGCTTTTGACTCTCTCGTACCTGACTGCTTTAAGATCATTTCCAAGCCTCGACCTCACCATGCTGGTGGTGGGGTTGTCTTAATCTTCCCTGAGTGGGTTCCTTCTTGCATCTTACCCACGCAGCTCTATTCATCCTTTGAGAGCCTAGTATGCAAATTGGTTATCTCTCGGTTCTCCACCCTGACCATTGCTAACATTTACCGGCCTCCTGGTTTTACCTCCCTGTTCCTCTCTAAATGGGCTGATTTGTGTTCCGCCTTACTCTCAACCACTTCCAACCTGCTACTCCTGGGTGACTTTACCATCCTATTGGACTCCCCTGGCACAGCATCCACTCTCTTCATTGACCTCTGCACCTCTCCATCCCTCTCCATTCTCCCTTCAGGTCCAACCCACTCTGCTGGACACACTTTAGATGCCCTCATCCACTCCAACCTTCTTATCTCATCTCATCTGGCAACCCCTCTCTCTTGGTCTGACCACTCTCTTCTCTACTCCCACCCGGATCCCTATGACCTTGTGACAACTCCTCCAAAAGTCCTGCCTACCTCGTTCTCTAACATCCGTCCGATGAAACGAGTGCCAGCTGCTGCCTTCACTTCCACCTTCATCCCCCCTTGCCCACCCAACTCAGACACTACCACTGACTCTGCTCTCAGCAACCTCCACCTGTCCATCACCAACACCCTTGACATTCTTGCCCCAGTCATGAGGATCCGCCTGAAACCCACCTCTAAGCGTAACACTTGGTACAACTCTGAACTTGCAGACCTGAAACGCAATTGCAGAGCTGTAGAACAGAAGTGACAAACCTCAGATACACACTCTAAGAAACTGGCCTGCCGCCTACTCCAAAGGCATTACAGACTTCCTATCCATGCCAAGAAAAGGGCCCACATTCAGGCACAGGTATCTGGCGTATCCAACAACATGACTGAACCTTTCCAAATCTGCAGGGAACTTGACAACCCTTCCGCAGTATCCTCCTCCCCTACTCCTTCTCAGGCCCTCTGCAACACACTTGCCACTCACTTCACCACCCCAAAACGTAGGACATTTGAACAGCCTTGTCACTCACTCTCCCCATCCCTCACCCCCTTGCCTCCCTTGGCCACTTACCCTCCTCCTTCCTCCTTCTTGTCCTTCGCCCCTGACTCACCAGAAGAAGTCACCAGAGTTGTCAACTCCATGAAGGTCTCTTCCAAACAGGTTGCCCCTTGCTCATCCAGAACCATCAAGAACAACATTTGCTCTCTCGCCCCTGCACTCTCTGATCTTTGTAACCACTCATTTGCTATGGGTTCTTTTCCATCCTCCCTGAAGCACTTCTTTGTGTGCCCCCTCCTTAAAAAACCATCAGCAGACCCTTCCTGTCCAGCCAACTACCACCCCATTTCCATCACCCCCTTCCTGGGGAAACTGCTTGAGAAGTTGGCCCTGTCCCAACTTAACACTCACACTTAACTGGTTGGCAGACTCCACGACCATCAATCTGGATTCCGAGCCTCCAGAGCCATGGAAACTGCTCTTCTGCACACCCGTGAAGAACTGCCCTCATCCTTGGGTTCCAGCTCCCCTGCTGCCTTCATCCTTCTTGATCTCTCCTCTGCATTTGACACTGTCAACCACTCCATCCTCATACAAAGGCTCCATGACAGCATTGGTATTTCGGAGCGGGCACTGGACTGGCAGACCCCCTTCCTAACTGACCGCTCATCCCAAGTCATCCTGGGCACCGTCTCTTCTCCTACTTCCGTCTCCATCTGTGGCATCCCCAGGGCTCTCTTCTCTTGCCTTGGCTCTTTAACATATACCTTACTCTGCTGGCACGACTCATATCCCCCTTCTCCCCCAACCTCCAATGCTATACTGATGACACACAACTCTTCTTCAAACTTCCTGCGGACGCCCTTGCACCTTCTGTCATCCCTGACTGCCTCTCTGTCCTCCAGGACTGATGCACTTCTAACAATATCTGCCTCAATGCCAGCAAAACAGAGATCCTTCCTACTGGGATCCTGGCACCCAACTTCTTCCCCTCACTATGGCCTTCTTCCATGGGCTTTCCCCCTACTCCTTCTTCTGAAGCCAGAATCCTCAGAGTCATCTTCGACTCCGCTCCCTCCTTCCTCCCTCACACTCAGGACATTGCCAAGAAGTCCCACTTTCAGCTCTTCTTTCTGAAAGGAATTCTACCTTTTCTCACTTTCCCCCAGAGGCTCAATGTCACCCAGGCTCCGGTTCTTTCTAGGCTTCTCTATTGCAATTGCCTCCTCCTGAATCTACCTTCTTCTACTCTGCAACCCCTCCAGCTAATCCAGAATAGGGCAGCAAGACTTATCCTTGGCCCCAAGCCCAGGGACTGCATCTCTCCTGCCCTACAAAGTCTTCACTGGCTCCTGGTTGCTGCACGGATTCAATTCAAATCCTTCTGTTTCATCCACAAGGCTGTCTGGCGCCGGGGACCACACTACCTGTAACTCTTTCTTACTAAATACTCCCCCTCTAGACCTCTGAACTCCTCTGGCACCAATTCTGTGTTTGTAAAGTGGTTCGCTAAACAGATGGCAGGTGGTCGATCGCTTTCCTCAGTAGGCTCCCTTCTTTGGAACAGCCTCCCCCTCCCTCTTCGTCTTGAGCAGGACTTTCTTAAATTCTGGAAGAGCCTCAAGACCTTCCTCTTTACCTCTTTCTTCCCTCCCTCTCTGCCCTGCTTATAGCACAGTCGCTTGATTGGTGTGCAGGGACCTTATGCATCCTCAGGGCCTGACCTCCTACACTGTATCATCCCAGCTGCTGTCTATTCTCAGCACTTGCCTCGGCTCACCCTCCACCCTTGCAGGCTTGCACTTACCATACATTGCACTTCACCTGCTGCTAACCTACGAGCACCACGGCACCTATCCCATTCTCTCTCCCTTCTGCACTTGCACATTTTGAAAACTCACAAGGCATAGTAGGTTTGTCTTCCCCCTTCCTATTGTATTCTCATATTTATTATTGTTATGCATTATCATTTGTAATCATCTATCCTCCCCTGTTCCCTCCCTGTTGTCCCGAGGGCACTTTGAAACAGTATTTGCTTCCTGTATAAGTGCCTAACAAGCAAACAATAAATACATAAACAAATAAATAAATAAATAAATAAACAATGTCCTAATGTGGCTCCCAGAGCCTTCTGTAATACCTCTCCCATGCCTGGGTGAATCCTCTTGTGGCTAATGTTAGCCTCCCCATCATCACTGGAAGAGCTCATGGCTAATATTAACAGGAAGGTTGTAAATATATAGTACGGTCAATACAGCACTCTTGGGTCGGTTTCCCGTCAAATTAGAAAATTGCATACATCTAGTGAGTCCAGAAGCTGATCATTCGGCACCAGGTTTTACCAGGGACTCTGCCAGTCACTTGAAGGAGCTGCAATGGCTCTCACAACCTGCAGGGGTGCTGTGTGTACTCCTTGCATGTTATAAATTCACCTGAGAGTTTATGACATTCTCTGGTTGCGTTCAGTATGCACTGTACAGCTATCAAAGCAACCGTTCCTCACACTCGTACGCCTCAACAACGGTCACGGAAGAATATCTGAAGCACCGGAACTACAAGGTACGTCCCGCTTCGCTCTCTTCTGTAACCGCAAAGAATCCTATCGCTTTCCTGAGCTGTTGCGGTCACCGGAGCGCTAGCAATGAATATAGTGATCCTTACACAGATATGCTTCGGCACTCCATGAATTAATGCTGCGCTCGCCCTGCGACTGACGCGTATTGTATAACACACAATGTAAGCAGTAATAATGAATAAAGAAATAATATACTTAACTCGCTGCCCGAGCAGCAAAGAAAGTGGAGGTTCCAAAGGAGTAGCGTTGTTTATGGGACTATATGGTTGCGGATTGGTCAGGTTTATCATGCATTTATTCATGGACCAATAATACCTTGGACTACCAAGGGCTCTAACTAAAGAGTTATTGGTTTTTGTAAAGCTGCTTGAGAAGTAAATTTTAAGTAAATTTTAAGAGAAAGCATAATCCGAGCCTCCGATCTTGACATAGAATTAGGGGGCCCTACACATCTTTTCCCACCCAGGGTCAGCAAAACTCAAGGACTGGTCCTGCCCGGCAGTAGGGAGAAACCTTCCTGTGGGGATTCACCACGCGAGATCTCATCACAGCGAGATCTTGCGAGACTTCGCACGTAAAGCGCGAAAGATAGAATATGCAGCAGAATCGGAGAGAGGCACGAGGGATACAGTCGGGCATCAGCGCTCCTCCTCAGTGAGGGAATCCAGCACTCCCAAACAAGTCTGCCTCCTCTGCAGATCCCTGCCACAGTTGAGCATAATACCATGGCTGAAGGCAGCCTCTTGGGAGCTCCAGCTGGCAGGGTATATTAATACTTCATCATTCATACTGTGCAGTGAAATCAACTGCATGGGGCAGAGGAATTAAACTGTGAGTACTGCCCCAGCTTCTTCCTGGACATATACATCCCCTGCCCTGTTTGGCAGGTGTCATAATAAACACCTCTTTCTATCACGCAAGCTTCCTGTATTCATTGAGAGCCACTACACTTTCCAACTCCTTGATTTCGGAAAGGGGGTGTTTTCTGAAAATAAGTGGTCACTGATCTCCCAGCTCTCTCCCTCTGTGTGCTGCTGCTTTTGTCTGTTTTTGTTAAGGGGTTGTCTGCGAGCCGGGTAGGGCTTCCAGATAGAAGAACGCAGACCAAGGTCGGCACTCGACGACGAATCTCTCATCTAAGAAGGTAGCATCCTGCTAAGCATGCTTCAAAATATAGTATCTCATTTCTGCGCATGCTCTAACTTCTGGCTGCACCGTATTGCACACTCACTAATAAAACAGCCCTGAATCTCTTTTGAAAGCCCATTTATTATAGAACGGCGGGTGCGCCTTTCTTGTTTTGTCTACCGATCGTTAGGTTTGAATATCGGTGTTATCGCTATGACCACTGCAAAAGAAATGCCGCAGAGGAAATCGGATGAAGTGAGTAATGTACAACACAGTTCCCTTTTTATGGCGAATTGGCATGGCTGCAGAATCTTAAAAACCATAAAACCATAAATCCTGTTGTACGCTATTTCATCTGTTTCTGCAGAACTTGTCTTAGATTTCCTACCAAACATTCACGCATCTATATTATTTCGCGGCATCTTGGTGATTATTCCACCAGGTCCCATGTACGTCTAATCCTTTGTTTACTTTTTAAAGGTCATGACTACTTGCAAGACAGTGCGCCGAGTCACAGTCTTAACATTTTTAAAACACTCTGATTTTTATTTTGTTCTGATTTTAATGTGTGCACACTTAACTTGTTTAGGTGAACGAATTTTAATTATAAACCGATCCACCTCTGTGCTCACTGCTGCCATGTAACAAGGACCAGATTTACTTTGAACGTAAATAATATAATACTTGACACAAAAATTCGTCTTAATTTGTTCAAACCTTGCTATTTCCAGGCACCGCTTACATTTTGCGATGTTGCCGCCTGTTTCTCTGAAGAGGAGTGGACGCTTTTACAGCTCTGGCAAAAGGAACTTTACACGAATGTGATGAAGGAAATTCACCAAGCCTTCACTTCTCTAGGTGATGTTACACTTTGTGTTGCATGGTGTTCTAAGCATGGATTCCCATCTCTGTAATTGTGGAATTTGCTTCTTGAAGTGCTGTTGGGGTGTTAAAGGAGCTATGTAAGTGGTAGAATTGAAATATATTGGAGCAGTCTGTGTAGAACGAGATGGGTAGAGTTTCTCATGCAGTGTAGCCGTGCCAACGTCCTTGAAGTTTTGTACTTCCTCTAGAATGATTGTGAGGCAACATCTTGAAGCACCCTAGAATTATCTGTGTCCCTGTTTACGGACTTCACTTGATCCTAAATAAAAGAAGAGCAAAACAGGAAATGTTCTTACTGATGTAACCTGCACCACACACAGATTCTTAACACTCACACCTTCCCACTACTGTGTGCCACTTATATAGTTCAAGGGGTGCAGAGGCAGGTCCGTCGAAGTGTGCCGGGTGAGCAATTTGAGTTTGTCTAATGATTAGGTAAATCCAGGGCGAAGTACCATTTTCCTTGGTGGCTTCTTTTGCATAGTGAACTTCCCTGCATCTCTGCGCACTGTTGTGACTGGCTTGTGGACACACAGGCAAGACAGACAGTTTCTGGGGGCACTCAGCAGAGAACCAGATTGCAGTGGTCACACAGACTTGGACTGTTGCAAAGATCACAGTGATTGTCCTGATCACATAGCTGGACATCAGTTGCTGGGTGCTTGCAACTGGGCTGTGGTCACACAGCATGACAGTGGCCTTGGGCTCCCAGGTTACATATACTGATCTGGGAGCATCCAGATCAGTGGTGGCTGCAGAACTGTGTTCACATGGCATCAGCCTGTCAGGGCCGTGTTCACAAAGTATCATCCTGCAGGCCCAACACATGAAAGACAAGGCAGAAGTGCCATTCATAGAGGCTCCTTTTATTGACATACAGTCATGACAAAGTCATGACACAGATTTTTAAAGGGGCAACACCCCTCCCCTCCTTTTTCCATAACAAACAATTAAAGAAAACATCAATGGATAGCAAATCATTCAGTCACGAACAGCAATACTTGGTACACTTGGGAAATATAGGGTAAAAAAATAACTACATACATTGGGACTTTCTCAGTTACAAACATTAAAACATACACCAACCAATTTGTACATATTTTGCCGGTGACGGTCGGAGTTGGTGTACTGCTGATGGCATGTTGGCAGTTCTAATACATTATAAAGAACATTTTATTCAGCGGGGTAGAAGGGAACTCCAACCACTGGACAACACCATTGTAAGTTGCTGGAGCAATATTAAGCATACTGACAACCTGCCAGTTCAGGAGCCAGCAAGTCGCACCCCGGAACACTGGGGGCCACATCAGCTGCAGTCTAGATGGTGGGGCAGTCAGCAGTGAGATACTGGTGGCAGTGTGTCTGGGCCCACTCTTTGCTGTCACTCCCCGAGGCAAGAGGTACATTGCTTACACAGCAGTAAATGCTGCACGCCACTTCTCTCTCCATGTGTGCCATCATCAGAAAATCTGGGATGGCTGAGATGGGTCATATAGCTCAGACCACATGCTGATGACCGTGATGGGAGTCTCCAGCTTATCATCTTCAAGCACTGTCTACACTGGTAAATAGCCAAACCGTGGATGTATGTCTGAAAACCCATGCTGGGCACACCTTACAGATGGGTGCGTGTCTGAAAACCCACGCTGGGCACACCTTGCAGATGGTGCCCTTAGCTTGATGTTTAGCTGTTTTGGCTGCTGCCACACAGTGATGGACAGGCAGGCAGGTAGACCATTGTCTAAGTCTCCAAATGCATCCAATCTATGAACTGTTTCACGTTTATCTCTGGCTGATTGTTTGCATGCAGAAACCGCTGTGACCACTGAGCTCAATATTATCGCCACCCAAGGCTGCTACACCTCCTCTTCTGCAGTACAAGCCACAGAGCGGGCCAGAAGGCACCTTTTGCATTTAATTTTCTCTCTTCCCCTTTCACGGAGGTACATAATCTCCGCCTGCTAGGCCCGGGGTCCTCCAGGGAGCTTTTCTTTTCCCCCGAGCATGGAGTGCATCAGCTGCACTGCTTCTTTTTTTCTTTATTAGCTCTGACATGGAGCGCATTATTATTCACCTGCCCTCTCGTGGCCCGGGTCATTCAGAGAGGGAGGCACACTTCAGCTCTGACATCGGACCATGCCGAGCAGCACCGCTGTTGTGGCCCAGGACTCCACTGGCAGGGCTTACCGCCCAATGTTTCACACAAACGCAGGCTTTTCTGGGTTTTTTTCTATGCCCAGCACAGAGCACTTTATTCTTAACTGCCGTTTGGCCCGGGATCACACTGCGGGGTGTGCCGGTGCGGCGAAATGCAGGCTGGCGCTGCCGCTTGTGGGGAGCCGGTGCGCTCCCTCACCTTCCTCTTTTTTTGTATTTTCTTCATTGAAGGTCCGATCCCAGTGTGCATTGATGCTTGCCGAGGAACACGGGGGAGAGACTGCTCACCGATGTGGGGAAGCAGGGCTGCCACAAGACGGTACCACTTATCACAGTAGGGGCTCCCTCTCCACCACTGTCACCTTCAAAACTGAGCATGGGGGGGTTCCAAAACTTCATCACCATTGTTGTGACTGGCACGTGGATACACGGGCCAGCCAGTCAGTTGCTCTGGGCACCCAACAGGGACCCAGATTGCAGTGGTCACATAGCTCTGACATGGAGTGCATTATTATTCACCCTCCTCTCGCGGCCCTGGTCATTCAGGGAGGGGGCATACTTCAGCCCTGACATCGGAGCATGCCGAGCTGCACCTTGTGACTTCTTTTCAGTTTTTTTCCAGCTCCAGCGCGCAGCGCTTTAATCATAACTGCCGTTTGGCCCAGGATCACACTTCATGAGGGCCATCCAAATGAGGGGTGCTCCAGGTACGCACAAACCTACGCACCAGCACCTGGTCCTCAGGGTACATGCTAAGCGGCTTGAGCGTCTCTTCTAAATCAATAGACTGATTGTCTTTCTAATTTCTCCTTAATCCCTCCTGTCAATTCTGGAGCTGTTGGGACATAAAAGAAACATCATTGTTTTCAAATAATCATGCATTTCATCACCTAGAGCCCTTGCTACATTGTGGCCATCTGTATTTGCCCTTGTTGGGGGAGTGAGACCATTTAATTTCTCACAGAATCCGTTTGTTTGTGGATGATACGCTGAAGCAAAATTATGTATGCCTAATACCTAACTGTGATGCTGGAAATTATTGGATATAATATGATATATGATATGATAGGTTATTTATAGCACGCTTAATACCCACAGGTTTCTAAGCGTGGACCGGGGGATCGAACCGGTGGTGCTCCATGTCGTCTTCCTTCCAAGGCGAGCACATTTCTCCTGAGCTATCCTCCCATGACAGGGCCTCCCTGTCCTTGTCTTGTAGACCTTTTTCATGTGTGTTCTGTATTGTTTTCTGCCGAGCAGTCCATGTGGGACTCCTGGCAGTGCAGCTCTTCCTCTTTTTGGTTGTGGGGAACAGACCCTTGGGATACCCTTATGGCACCCATGGGTGGGGGTACAACCCTGTACCCCTAGTGTATGTTTTTGGGCACCTGTGTGTGGCCCACAGAGCAAGGTATGGGCTGGTGGCAGCTCCATGCTGAATTTGACAGTTGCTATGAGTAGCCTCCATTTTGGGATACCCAGGCCCTGCCATTGGAATCAGTTGATTCCTGACAGGAGACAAGATGGCCCCTGTGGCCTCTTGCTTTCTATTGCCTGTTACCTTGTTTTCCCAAAGTCCTGGGAAGCCCTGACTCTGTCCCTTACCCTGACTGGCTGTTGGGTGGAAGTTTCATATATGGTATTGTGGGGAAGTCCAGGCCAGACTGGCTGGAGCCTTCCCAATGACTGTATGTTGTGGGTACGCCCGTGGGGTGGGACCTGGGTGAATGGAGTGTGTGACGAATACGCATTTCATGTTATGGGTGTCTAGTTTCTGGTGGTTGACACAATGAATGAGACAGCCCTGCCCGAAACTGGTATGAATGCAGCGTGGAGTGCTGAATGGCTGGGTATTTGTCCCAATACACATTCCTTGTTGTGAGTGTCTGGAGGGAAGTGAATGACCTGAATACATTGGCAGCCTGATTGGCTGCCTGCCTGCATGAATGCCCTTCTGAATGATTGGTTGCCTGAGTGTGACCCAGCAGAGTGAATGAGAGACAAAACAGTATATGTGGGGACCACTCACTGATGGAAATTGTTCAGAAGCTGATGTCAAAACTTGATGCTTATTCTCAAAGCCGAGCCGGAAGAAGAAGATTAACTGCTGTGTCCCTTCAACGCAATCTGAAAACTGCTGTGCCTTCAAGAAACTGATCCAAGAGAGGACCTGGCTAGGAGACCTCTTCCCGAGCTACGAGGGACCATCGTGCACCAGCTAACCTTTGCTGAAGCGCCCTGGAAGTCAGTCCTCAAAAGGCTGCTGACCAGAGACGGGGACCGCCGCGGAATCACAAATCAAAGCACCTGGACACTGAAGTCCATCACCGTCGAAAATGAACATCGTCGACCGGAGCAGCAATGCTCCATTGCCTAAGAACACTTTGAAGCATGGACTCCCTTGCTCATCACTGTCGACCGCTTTGTCCTGCTGGAGAAAGTCAAGGTCGCCAACAAACCGAGAAAATCCGTTGGTGGGTTTCCCGCCACCCAAAGACCTCAGAGACGCCGACAAAGCTCTGAAAGCCAGCTGTGGTCACATCCCGTTCGCCGACACCAGACGCCGATGACCTGATACCCTTGCTGGGCCAAAGTTCTTCATTGACTCTTTGCAGCAACAAACGATCATCGTCAAGGTGCACCGCGTGCTTCATCTTCGCAGGACGTCCACGACCGATCGTCGACGAGCACCGCCAGGACTGAAGCTGCTGCCTCGCCGCCTTTGTTCACCCTTTTCTTCGTTGGATCTCGACGATCCATGGTCCCTGCCTGAAAGAGAGTCCACTCAAGAAGGATCTTTCGACGACCCGACGTCGAACACTGCTTAACCAGGTACATTGAGGTAGTAGAACATTTATAGAAGGAAATAAGACTCTTATAAGCAATATATGGACTGGGCTTGTTTTATATCTTTATTTACAGGTTGCCAAGGTGGGGGGGATCCTTACACAGAACTGTGTCTTGGGTAGGGACCCAGTATCCTGCCAATTGTCTAACCAACTTGTTTTCCTCCTAAGTCTACTGTTGATACCTTTTGCTATATTGATTTGTATGCCATTTGAGACTGTCAGCAGTAGGTGCATTTTAATGGAATCTAGAGTAATTGGGGTACCACATTGAGACTGTGTATATTTACCGTTTTAGAATTGTCGGAGAACAAAGTGTGTTATTGTGCTTGTGTACATAACTTGAACTTTATATAAAGAACTGTGTTATGACTAACATAGTGTGTGGACATTCCTTTGTGGGTGCTTGGGGACTACACTCTACTTAAGAACCAGCCTGCATCACCTCCTGAGAGCTAAGCCTTGATTGCTCGTCCATTGCTACCAATCAATCGATAATCTTGGCTGGGGTGCTCTGTGCTTCTGCTCTGCCATATAGAGGGCAGGAGTACAGCTAACCCCCCTCCAGTCTTTACACTAACAACATAACTATATTTACGAATAACTCATTTACAAAGTGCGGTCCATTGTCAGATCACAAAACTTTGCACACACCCAATCTTGGAAATACTTCACGTACAAGGAACTTGGCAGCACACACAGCATCAGGGTGCGTGCATGGACCTGCCTCGATCCATCTTGAAAAAGGATATACTACAACTAACATATACCTAAATCCATTACAAGTCTGCAGCATATCTACATAATCTATGTGCAGGTGGTGGAATGGTTCATTTGGTCTGGCAATTACTCCTCTCACTGTCCGCAGAGTGTATCCTGCAGTACATTTCTGGCACACAATACAGTTTATATTGAACTGTGCCACATGTTCACATAGGTTCAGTACAAATCATTCTTCTGCATTAGTAGCAGATAGACCCTCTCAAGTCACATGCGCTGGGTAGTGAAGCGGCTCCAACGCTACCCACAATAATGCTAGAGGCATAATATCTTTCCACTGCTATCCTGTTTCCAAATTGCCCCAGTAAGGGACAAAGAACATCCCTGTGTTTTCCATAAGTCTTTTTCCTCCGGCGATGGTCGTCCTTGTATTTCAATTAACTGTACAATGGACGTCATATTGAATCCTTCCTTAACCAGCATGCATCGCCCTGTTGGCTGCCTTATATTTTTTACCTCACTGTCTTATATAGTTGGATAATAGGCTGCTTTTGGGGCTTCTAAATCTGTGGCTTTGTTTACGCAAGAGATCAAATCTGATCTTTTTGAATGGGCTGCGCATTTCAGGATCGCTATGGTCTCTGGGAAACTCAACGCTTCAAAACGTTTTTCTAATAATCCTGCTTGTTGCAATGGAGTGCCGTCTGCGTGGAGTAAACCCCTCCTTTTCCAACATGACAAGCCTGTGTGTACAGTTGACGTCACATAGGCAGAATCAGAGTACACTGTCACATTCTCATCCTCGAAGCGCTGCAGTGCATCAATAAGCGAGGCTAATTCTTGAGCCTGTGCTGACTAATTTGGGGACAATCTGCTAAACATTACCTCAAATTGACCCTCTCGGTTCAGTTTTTCCACTGCCGATCCAGTATGTCTCACCCCACTCTTTTGGTCAATTCTCGATTATCTGTCAATAAAAAACACTTCCCCCTTCCCTAGAACATTCTCTCTAACTTGGGGAATATCATCATAAAACTCGGTATACGTTGTACAATCATGCATATCATCACTTCTCCCACTGGTTCAGTTATAAACAGTGCTGGATGCACTGTGCTATGCCTGCCAATTTTAATTGCAGGGTTTGCGATCATTACATCATACCCTGATGCTCTTTGTGTGGCCAACATACTTTTAGGTTTTTCCAAAATTGCAAATAATGCATGTTCTATGAACAACTTTATTGAACACCCCATGGTTATGCTTTAGGCTTATTTGATTGTAAAGGAAGTGGCTGCCAAAGATTGCTCACAAGGATAATGTCCTTTCATTACTGGATCTAAGATCCCACTATAATAAGCCAATGGTTTATGACCATGTCCTAATGTCGTTTTCTTTGTGATCACTGTCGTCATGACTTCTCCATTTGAATGAGAGAATAAGTAAAATTATTCACTATAATTTGGAATCTCCAACACTGGGGCCTTTCAGTCATCGCTTCTGTCCATATCAGTTTAATTTTAGCCATCTGTGCCTCTTTGAGTCCTTTTAAAAGTGGTTGAATATATGTATTGTAATCAGAGACCCAGGCCCTGCAATAGTTACATAGGACTAAGAATTGTTGCGTTTGTCTCACTGTTTTTGGCTGTTCAGTCCTCATAATGGCCTCTGTCCTTTTAGGTGTCACTTTTCTCCGTTCGTGTGAAATCAACTGTCCTATATACAGTACTTCTTCTTGGCGATATTGTAACTTCTCCTTATCCACTTTGTACCCTTTATCTGCCAATATAGTCATAAGCTTAACAGTCTTCTCTGCATCTTTCTTCTGTCTCACTACACACTAAAATGTCATCAACATATTGAATTATGGTACTTTCAAGATGAACATTACCCAAGTCCATCTGAAGTACTCTGTTAAAAGTTGAGGGGGGCTTACAGTACCCCTGAGGCAAATGAGTATGTTTCAGACGAATCGTTCTATATGAAAAGGAAGTTAAATCTCCATGAAGGGGAATTGAGAAAAATTCATTTTTTAAATCTGCAACAGTGAAATACCTTAGTTTTGATGGGATATTGCACAATTTTGTCGCAGGATTTGGACTTAAAGTACATTCTGCTTCAACTATATTGTTTAGGGGTCTCAAATCCTGGATGAATCTCCATGATCCCTCCCTATTCATTTTTTTGGCAGGGTACATGGAGAATCAGATGGCACCAACATGCCTTACTTCATTAAAGCGGATATAGTTTAGAACATACCTTCATCCGCTTCTTTAGACTGGGATACTGTTTTGCATGTGGCAAAATTGCTCCTGGTTTGAGCTTAATTTTCACTGCTCCTAATAATTTCACTAGATCCACGTTGTATGGACTAGGAGTGCATAAGACTTTTACCAAGTCTTCATGAAAAAATGGCAGCTTCTTCTTCACCAATGCCATGCGCTACGGTATTTCTAAATTCTCCAATTTTATCCAATAAGTAAGTTTTTTATAAAAAAAAGATTGCCTCCTTATTAGAATAGTCATGCCTTAATAGTTCCTCGTCTGTCAAATCTGTCAACCTATATCCTTCATCGAGGGCTATCACCGTTCTCCATCCCCTTCCCTCATCATCTGTCCCCTGAAGCATCACCCTTTCTTCTCTTAGTATTGCTGCTTCTAGTTCTAAAGGACTTGCCCTTCCTCGTCATCCATTGGAATCTCTGGCCAGAACAAAAACATATCAGGTATCCTCAACATCTTGCCGATCAATTTAGGCAACCATGATAATAAGATAAAAGCGTCGTTCTAGAGGTACTCCTCATAGAGCATTCTTCCCTGTAAATGCTAACATGAGCTCCCTCACATTTACAAAATGTATTCCTGGAGTGGAACACACTATTCCTTCATCAGTAAAAGATATCGTCATGTTAAGTTTCGTCATGAAGTCGCGTCCTAGTAGGTTTACCAGCGTTTGTTTTGGAATATAATAATGGCACCTATAGAAATCGGTAATTCGGTCAACATTTGTTGCGCCAGAAAATCCCTGCATATTCATGACAACGCCTGACATTGGATATTTTCCCTCCATACACAGAAACAAGTTGCCCCAGTGTCCACAAGAAATAAAAACGTCTTACCTCCTATCGTCACCTTGACCCTTGGTTCTTCTCTGGGGTCCGGTATTACAGATAGCACTGAACACATTAGGTCCTTCTGTGGGCTGTCCTATTGTGGATATAAATCTATTCCCGTACCTGTGAAAAGATGTTACGCTCACCTGGCTCCCACAGAGGCGTCGATCTGAACTGGACAGCTGCGGTCTCCTCCAATGTGACGCGTAGGGCCGAGATGACGGATTGCACTGGCCCACCTAGCTTCGTTTGCTTGGCCCGTAGGAATATTCTTCTGCAAATGGAGAAAGGGAATTAACCACCCGTGGAGTTGAGTGTAAATCCCCCCATCCCCCGCTGTTCTCACCACGGATCACCTTTGATGTCCCCTCTTATAGTCTCACCTGATGGTTTGAAAAGATGAGCTCTCCATCCTGCATTGAACGCAGGGGCACGTTGACAACCAGTTCCTTCACTGGCTCGAAGGAATTGGTGAGTTCCAGAACAATATTGACTCCGAAAAGAATGTAGTTCGTAAGAGTTCAAATGCCTGACTTTCACTCTTGTCCGATTCCTTGCAGATTGCAGCTTGACCCTAGTGAAGAGTTCCTCGTGGCAACCGGTAATATTCTGGTAAGGATTTGTATTTCCAACACAGTTCGATAAATAATGTCAATATCTAACCTGTTGCTTTCTCCCTTATTCAGGTGCTGAGAAAAAGTATGAAGTCTCAGGGAATAATACCTCCGGCGGTAAAATCAGGTATATCTATTGTGGTGAGGAGGGTTCCCCTTGATAGTCCCTTTGTTTCACCTTGCTGTCCTTTTGTTTCCCCTTAGGGGCCGGGATTCGGCGAAGATGCAGTGGAAGCTGCGCCGACCCGTGAAGAGGAATAGTACCCCGGTGGTAAAATCAGGTAAGTCTATGGGGGGGGTAACCAATATTCCTCTGTGTATTCCCTTGGATCACCTTGCTGTTCTTGTCTGCTCATTAGGTGCCGGAATGCGGCGGGAACATGCAGGAGGATGCAGTGGTATGTGAAGATGCTGCGAAGGCCGGTGAGTTCAGCGCGGCGCTGCAGCAGACAAGGCGACGCGCATAAAATAACTTCTTTCTTCCAGCTCGAAGGCGCGATGGATCGGGAATTCAGGTAAGGATCAAAGGTATTGCTCTTGTTCTAACCTTTTCTTCTTCTTTCTCCCTTTTTCTAGGAGCTCCAAACTCGAGGCGGGCGTGGCAGAAGACTGGATGCAGACTTGCAGGCACAGTGAGCGTTATGCTGCTGGATGCAGAATAACGCAAAGCGTGTGCTGCTCTTCGCGCGTGGTTTAAATAGCATCCAAAGTAGTCCCAGGTAAGTATTCCTCCCCAGCCCCCCCTCCGAGTAAAAAAATAGTCCCTAGGTAAAATAGTCCCTTCCAAGCCTCATTTGGCTTGGAGCTCTTGCAGCATGGTCTGCATCAGGTAAGCTTGCAGCATGGTCTGCATCAGGTAAGTTCTACCCTATGAGCCTGACGCCTATGGCGCCAGGACTGACTGTTATGCTCACCTGGCTCCCACAGAGGAGTGGATCAGAAATGGACAGCTGCGGTCTCCACCAATGTGACGCGTAGGGCTGAGATGACAGACTGAACTGGCCCACCTAACTTTGTCTGCTTGGCCCGTAGGAATATTCTTCCGATGGTTTGAAAAGATTAGCGCTCCATCCTGCATTGAGCGCAGGGGCGCGTTGATAACCAGTTTCTTCACTGGCTCAAAGGAATTGGTGAGTTCCAGAACAATATTGACTCAGAGATTCCCGGCAAAACGGCAATGGACTGACTCTCCATATGAGCCTGGCGCCATAGGCGCCAGGACTGGTGCCAAATAGCGCCTAGCAGGGGTTGTTGGGCTTGCTTGGGATAACTTGATGCCTGCTTCCGGGTGTTCCTGGACTTGGTCTGGGTCCCCGGGGGTAGGCATCATGACAGCACTCCCCCCCAAGGCCCCTCCTAAAGTCATTCTTCCCTGTGGTTTCGGTTTGTCTGGGAAATTTCGGTGGAATTTTTTCACCAATCGGGGTGCATGAACATGGTCACTAGGTTCCCATGACCTTTCCTGTGGTCCGTAACCTTTCCAGTCGATTAAATAAAAAAGTTTTGACTTTATCAGCTTGGAGTCCAGGATGTTCTTAACTTCAAATTCGGGTTCTCTGTCTACAAGGATGGGGTCTGGTGGCTTGGTTAGTCTTGTCCCTGTTTGCACTGGCTTCAAAAGTGACACATGAAAGACGGGGTGAATTCGCATATTAGCAGGTAAGTCCAACTTGACAGCCACCGGGTTGATAATGGCCTTAATAGAGTAAGGTCCCAAATATCTGGGGTTAAAGGTCTGTGTTCCCTTTAGAGGTATATGTTTTGTGGCTAACCATACTTGATCCCCTATCTGGTATTGTGGAGTATCACTTCTATGCCGATCAGCAACTTTCTTGTATTTTTCTTTCGCCTGTTTTAAATGTGTAGTTGCTTCCTTAAAGGCTTGTGTAATTGTAGCGTGCAGATGGTCCACTGCGGGCATTTCTAAGTATTGGGGTGAGTCAAGGTATGAGGTTCGAGGATGGTGCCCATATAAGGTATAAAAGGGGCTTTGTCCAGTTCCAGAGTGTACTGAATTATTGTATGCATATTCGGCGAGCTAAAGAATGTCTTTCCAATTACTCTCAGTCTGATGTAACATACAACGCAGGTATTGTTCGAGAGTCTGGTTGGTCCTCTCCGTTTGACCATCGGTCTGGGGGTGTTGACTGGTCGATAACCTCACATCGATTTGCGCCAATTGACAGCATTTTTTCCAAAAATGTGAAATGAATTGACTGCCCCTGTCAGAGATCAATACGGACGGAAATCTGTGTATGCAAACAATGTTTTTGAGGAACTCCTTGGCCAGGATTGAAGCTGAAGGTAATCCCTTTAAAGGAATAAAGTGAGCCATCTTGGAAAAAAGATCCACAATAACTAGAATGGTGTTAAATCCATTGCATGGGGGTAGATCAGTAATAAAGTCTAATGATAAGGTGTGCAATGGTGTAGGCGGAATGTCTAAAGGTTGTAAGAGTCCAGCTGGTTTTTTCTTTTGACTTTTGTTTTGGCCGCAAATGCCACAAGACATCACAAATGACTTAATATCCTTTCGCCAGGTGGGCCACCAGAATTGTCTTTGAATTTTAGCTTCGGTTTTTGCAATACCTGGGTGCCCCTCCATTAGGGTATTATGATAATGGGAAATGACTAGCTCTTGTAGTTCCTTGTGTGGCAGAAATAGCCACCCTTGGTAATAAGGCAGATCATTGGTGACAGAGTAGTCCGGGCCTTTCTTTACCCAGTCCTGCAGGGCCTTAGGATCAAAGAGTTGCTGGATCTTTACCTGAAAGTCCTCTAGTGTCTGTAGAGTAGTCATGCCAAGAATCCTTTGTTCGGAAATGATAGGTACTGGTTCTGGGTTCACTTCTGCCTCTTCCATCCCTATTCGGGATAAGGCGTCTGCTTTACCATTCTTACAACCTGGTCGATAGGTTATCACGAAATCGAACTCGGCAAAGAACAATGCCCATCGGAGTTGGTGTGACGATTGGGCCTTGGCTGTTTTTAAATACTGTAAGTTCCGGTGATCAGTGATCACAGTAATGGTATGCCTGGCACCGAGAAGATAGTGCCGCCAAGCCTTGAAGGCAGATTTAATGGCTAATAACTCCTTGTTGGTAACCGCATAGTTTAACTCTGGTGCCGAGAACTTTCTGGACCAAAATGCTACTGGGAGAAGCTGGCCAGTTTCAGGGTCCTTTTGAGACCGGACAGCTCCCATGCCTAGACTGAATGCATCAGTTTCCACTATGTATGGAAGGTCAGGGCGCGGGTGCTTTAATACAGGTGCAGACGTGAATTTCGCTTTCAGCTCTTGGAAGGCATTTTCAGCTTCTTCAGTCCACATAGAGCGTTTATTTTTTCGCAAGAGTGCTGTGATAGGATGTACGACATGTGAAAAATCTGGGATGAATCTGCGGTAGAAATTGGCAAAGCCAAGCATGCTTTGTACTCCTTTAACTGAACTTGGTGAAGGCCACTTAAGGATTGCGTCCACCTTTCATGAGTCCATTCGGACTCCCTTTGGGGTCAGGATAAAGGAATTCAACTTCTGTGGCATGAAAAACGCATTTTTCTAGTTTTGCATATAGTTTGTGCTGGCGCAATTTCTCAAGGACTCCTCGGACGTGCTTCACATGGTCAGATTCTGAAGAGGAGTATCCTAGAATATCATCAATATATACGACAACACAAACGTCAATGAGTTCACGAAGGACATCGTTCATGAAGTATTGGAAGGCTGCTGGTGCATTGCACAACCCGAAAGGCATCACCTGGTATTCGAATAACCCATACTTAGTGCGAAAAGCAGTCTTCCATTCGTCACCCTCTTTTACACGTACCAGATGGTATGCCCCCCTGAGATCTAATTTAGTGTATATACAAGCGTCCTTCACTTGGTCTAGTAGTTCAGGGATCAGAGGCAATGGGTTTCGGTTCTTAACAGTTATCTGGTTCAATGCGCGGTAGTCTATGCACGTTCTGAGGTCACCTTCCTTTTTGGGCACGAAGAACAAAGCTGAAGATGCAGGGGACTTGGATGGGCGAATAAAGCCATTGGCAAGGTACTGGTCTTAGTATTGTCGTAGGTGAAGGTTCTCCGGTTCCGTAAGGTCATAGATCCTGCTACAAGGGGGTTGTGCACCGGGTATGAGATCAATTTGACTATCGTACGATCTGTGAGGAGGTAAGGTGTTTGCCAGTTCTTTTTGGAAGACATCCTGGAATTCTTGGTATTCTGGAGGTAGTTGCATGACTGCTGCGGTTACTGTGGCCAGGCCTGCGTTCTGATTTTTCTTTGGGTAACAGGTTTGTGCACAACCCGGGAAGGTTATTCTCTTCTCTCGCCAATCAATACAAGGATTATGTGTTTCCAACCAAGATATCCCCAGTATTATTTGGAACTGTGGGGCTTTGATTAGATCAAACACAATAGTCTCTTGATGCCCATCCTGACCCAATAATGTCATCTCTGCGGTGGAATGAGTTACAGGCCCAGAGGCAATTTCAGTTCCATCGACTGTGGTGATGACATCTGAGGTGGTTTTTCGGCAGAGAGGTAGATTCATCCTGGAAGCCAATTTATAGTCCACATAGTTTCCTATGGCCCTGCTCTCAATGTATGCCCTTACTGCGTGCATACGCGATGGCTGCCCTGGATCTACGAGTACCATTGGTATGATGAAATACGAGGTCTGAGTATCCTTCTTCAAGCTCGGCAAGCGGACCTCTACGCTTGTCAGGCGTGGTCGTTTCCTGAGTCTGACTCCATATAGCTTTTATCAGCAGCTCCTACCACCTTCTTGGGTGGTTTTACAGGGCAATCCCGTAGAAAATGGCCAGAAGTTCCACAATATAGACACAATTGCATTTGACATCTCCTTTCTCTTTCCTTCTGGGTTAAGGGTCCTTTAAGCCCTCCGATTTGCATGGGTTCTGAAGCATCTGCTCCTTTGGGGTTAGCGTGGGTTTTGACCAACACCCGATTCTCAAACTTGGCTCGATCAGCCTTTCTGTTCTGAAGTCTGTGATCTAACTGGACCACTAAGTCTATATATTCAGCGCAGACTTGAGCCAAGACATCCTTGAGTTCTCCTCGAAGCCCTCGATGAAATAACGTGATTCGTTTTACCTCAGGCCATCCAGTTTCCACTATCAACCTAGTAAAGGTCGCGATGTAGGATAGAAGGTCCTGCTGACCCTGTCGTAGGGACAAAAGTTCGTTATCCAGGGCCTGTCCTTGGGAGTGCCGGGCAAATAGTCTTTCCATGCTCGTTTGAAAGCCCTGAAAATCCCAAAGAATTGGGTCATCCTGAGTAACTGGTGGAATTGACCAATCAGCTGCACTGCCGCTGAGATATGACAATACAAAGGCTACCTTGGCTTGATCGTTTGGGAAGGCTCCAGGTCTGCATAAAAAGTGCAAGCGGCATTGGTTCATAAACACGGCGAACCTTTTGGGATCTCCGGCAAAGCGTTCAGGTGGAGCTAATGGAATATTTCTTGGTAGGTTTATTTGCACAGGGTTACTCGATAACACTGGAGCTGGATTTCCCCTGGAACCAGGTAGGGGTGCTTGTCCAGCCTGGCTTTGCAATAGTTGCCTAGCAAGGTCATCAGTTCGCTCCTTTGACAAAATCAGTTCTCTCCTAAGAGCATTGGTTTCTTGACGGGCGGAATGCACTTCAGCCCTCAATTCCCCAAGTAATTGGGCCAATTGGTCAGTCTCTGAGGTATCCATAACGCCCGGGTGGGAATTTGTGGGTAGGCTTCGCGTTCTGTTACGCTCACCTGGCTCCCACAGAGGCGTCGATCTGAACTGGACAGCTGCGGTCTCCTCCAATTTGACGCGTAGGGCCAAGATGACGGACTGGACTGGCCCACCTAGCTTCGTTTGCTTGGCCCGTAGGAATATTCTTCTGCAAATGGAGAAAGGGAATTAACCACCCGTGGAGTTGAGTGTAAATCCCCCCACCGCCCGCTGTTCTCCCCACGGATCACCTTTGATGTCCCCTCTTATAGTCTCACCTGATGGTTTGAAAAGATGAGCTCTACATCCTGCATTGAGCGCAGGGGTACGTTGACAACCAGTTGCTTCACTGGCTCGAAGGAATTGGTGAATTCTAGAACAATATTGACTCCGAAAAGTATGTAGTTCGTAAGAGTTCAAATGCCTGACTTTCACTCTTGTCCGATTCCTTGCAGATTGCAGCTTGACCCTAGTGAAGAGTTCCTCGTAGCAACCAGTAATATTCTGGTAAGGATTTGTATTTCCAACACAGTTCGATAAATAATATCAATATGTAACCTTTTGCTTTCTCCCTTATTCAGGTGCTGAGAAAAAGTATGAAGTCTCAGGGAATAATACCTCCGGCGGTAAAATCAGGTAAGTCTATTGTGGTGAGGAGGGTTCCCCTTGATAGTCCCTTTGTTTCACCTTGCTGTCCTTTTGTTTCCCCTTAGGGGCCGGGGTTCGGCGAAGATGCAGTGAAAGCTGCGCCGACCCGTGAAGAGGAATAGTACCCCCGGTGGTAAAATCAGGTAAGTCTATGGGGGGTTAACCAATATTCCTCTGTGTATTCCCTTGGCTCACCTTGCTGTTCTTGTCTACTCCTTAGGTGCCGGAATGCGGCGGGAACATGCAGGAGGATGCGGTGGAATGTGAAGATGCTGCGAAGGCCGGTGAGTTCAGCGCGGCGCTGCAGAAGGCGAGGCGACCCGCATAAAATAACTTCTTTCTTCCAGCTCGAAGGCGCGATGGATCGGGAATTCAGGTAAGGATCAAAGGTATTGCTCTTGTTCTAACCTTTTCTCCTTCTTTCTCCCTTTTTCTAGGAGCTCCAAACTTGAGGCGGGCGTGGCAGAAGACGATGCAGACTTGCAGGCACGGTGAGTGTTACGCTGCTGGATGCAGAATAACGCGAAGCGTGTGCTGCTCTTCGGCGTGGTTTAAATAGCCTCCAAAGTAGTCCCAGGTAAGTATTCCTCCCCAGCCCCGCCCGAGTAAAAAATAGTCCCTAGGTAAAATAGTCCCTTCCAAGCCTCATTTGGCTTGGAGCTCTTGTAGCATGGTCTGCATCAGGTAAGCTTGCAGCATGGTCTGCATCAGGTAAGTTCTACCCTATGAACCTGGCGCCTATGGCGCCATGACTGACTCTCCATATGAGCCTGGTGCCATAGGCATCAGGACCGCACCCAAACAGCCCCTAGCAGGGGTTTTTGGGCTTGCTCAAAATAACTTGATGCCTGCTTCCGGGGTTGCTGGACCTGGTCTGGGTCCCCGGGGGTAGGCATCATGACAAAAGATTTCCTCCCTCCAAAGTCATATTCTGTGATTTGGATATGAATACTTGCGTGGCTGCCGTATCCATGGGCTATTGTGATGTACCTGCCTGTTGCATTGGAATATATTGTACTGATTGCATCCGTATCTGTTGTGTCTGCATAGGCACTTGCTGTTGTTGCTCTTGTGGCTGTTGCATCTGTATTGGAACTTGTTGTATTTGCTGTGCTTGCGGTGCAAACGTCTGAGTTTGCGTGTGATCTTGGGCATAATATCTGTATTATGCTGTGGAGCACATCCCACCCCCCCTCTTGTAGATGGCCAATTCTGTTATTCACAGAAGTCATTTAGGGGTTGCCAGGGGTCGCACTGGCAACCCCCAAGGTCTCCCTTGCTACCACTGGGGTCTCCCTTGCTACCCCTAAAAAAAGATTTTTAAAAAATGGAAGCTCTTGGGCTGGGACCAGCACCATGTGGCTCTTTGTTTCTGGAGTGGATGACTTTCTTGTTCAGGCCTCGTAAAATATAAAATAAACAAGGGGGTTCCACAAGTGTACCACTTTGAGCAGTGACCCTAAATAAGAAAGAATAGGAATAACAAATCATTTGTCTTTTTGGAATTCGATACAATAAGTGCTAGACTCAAATGATTATTTCAGATACACTTCAGGGGTTGAGTCACTGATTAGTCTTTTCGTAAACACCTCAAATTCACAATGCAGACAATAACTTCCAAAAAGCATTTGGAGTAGAATAAGCATCCATTTCGGACTATGGGCCTCATTACACGGTAGGCGGTCAACCATGGCGCTATTAGCGCCATGGTTCATGCCGGTAAAATACCGGCACCGCCTTGGTGGAAAGGGGAATTACCACCCCATTCCAAGGTTGGCGGGGCGGTAATTCCCCCTTCCACCATTGCCCTTCCCCATTCCCATTTTTGCCCCATAGGGCTCTATGGGAATGGGGAAGGCGCTAATTACGGTACCGCAAATTGTGGTACCGTAATTAGCTCCACTGGTCCCTTTGCGGGTTGGTTTTTAATGCCTGCAAAAAGCAGGCGTTAAATTCCCCAACCCGCAAAGGGGCCTCGTAGTAAGGCAGTAAGGATTTACCGGTACCGGTAAAATACCGGTAAACCCTTACCGCCTACCGTGTAATGAGGCCCTATGTATTTTGCTTTTTGCAAGTTGTAGCATGTTTTTTTCCGGCTGTTATCTCTGTTATGATCATCACAAGACATTCCATCTCAGTGTCCTCTGTCACTTAATAAAAACCTTGTTCCTAAAAGCGTGTGTACAGTGTATAAATGTTTGACCGTAGCACATAAAGTGGCCCTTGATTTCATTGTACTTAAGACTGGAGGTGACCCCAATGTTAGGGGGGACAACAAAAGGGCACACTATAGTGTGATAAATATCTGATATTTATCAGACTACAGCGTGCCCTGTTGTTGTCCCCCCTAACATTGGGGTTACCTCCTGTCTTATATTCAATTGCATGTCTTGTAGCCAAGACACCCACAGGAGCACCTACATTTGTTTATTGATCGTATTGATAAAGTATCGCAATGTGTTATCTGAACCATCTACATTTCCCAAAAGCACCTCTACAACCCTTGTTTACCCTTGATTTTATTGTGCCACAATTAATGCCTTATTGTAATGTATCTATCTTTCCTATCTCCATGGCATGCTGTTCAGGATGTTTGTTTGCATGTATGAGGTAACGAGTGCCCAGAGTACGGGATGCCGTGTGAGGCCATCCTCTGAAGCCTGAAAAGTAGATCCACGCAGGCTTGACATGTGGCCAACTTTGCACCAGACCTGGAGATGAACTGGCCTGCTGTTAAATCTGTTACCAGTTTAATGCTATCCACTACAGAGTGTAATTTGCTTTCTGATTTATAGAACATTCAGACATGCAATTGCTCATTTTAATATAGCCGGTAAGATAGCTATAGCCCGTACGATAGCTCAGTGGGTTGAGCCATCGCTGCAGTGATGTGTGTGTGATCAGCAGGTTGCAGGTTCGAATCCTGACAAGGTCAACTCAGCCTTTCATTCTTCTGAGGTTGATAAATGAGTACCACCCCAGGTTGGGTGATATTGTATGTATATTTGTTCTACATAAAGCGCGTAAGTGCTATATAATAACACATCATTATCATTTGGCCTTGGACGTCTCCCTGCATTCACAGTAATTTGGTAATATGGGCCTATACACACTGATATTAATGATACGTATGGTGATTCATACTTGTATGAAATGTATATCACATTACATTGATACTGTAACCATATTTTTCGTATGTACTTAGGAACAATGCTATGTGATGTCACTTCCTGTTTTGTCAAGGGGTGAAAGGTTGTGTTCTATCACTTCCTGTGATGTCACTTCGGGGTCAGGTCAAATGACATCACTTCTGGTGATGTCATCAGAGGTCAAGGGTCGTGTGATGTCACTTCTGCTGCCCCTGGAATTTTGGTGAAATAACATCTCTGCTGTTCCTGCATGCCTCCCCTGCTTCTGCATACTCTAGCTAAATGTCCTAATTTACAGCAGCTCCAAAGTTGCCGTGGCTGTCCACCATTAAATCCTCCCCTTCCTTGATGGTTTTGAAATCTGCCTCGTCCTCCTCCTTGAAGCCCTTTCCCTCTGCCTCTTGCCGTTGCTCCATCATTGTTTGTCAATACCACTCTTTCTATGGCCTATTTTGATCATTCTTTCTGCACCAACTTCACCTCTTCCTGTTTTCTGCCCTCTGCTTTCTTTTTGTCTTTCTCCATTAAGATCCTACAATAATGCACAAATGCCAATTGTATCTCTGGCCATGGCTTCACTTCCATTCCTACCTGTTTCTTTAGTTGACGTTGCACCGGCTCTGGCAGCCCGTGACACAAAATATGATAAAATAATGCTACTGTCTTATCCCATGATTCATGTGTTGCCAAATTCCATCTATCCTGAATCTCCTGAATAAAGGCAATGGGGTATTCAGTTTCTCCCAGTTGGATAGTCATTATTGCCCCAATATCCGATATATCAGGATATTGTACTCTGAGTGATCGCCATACATCTGCTCTACAATTATTAAATGGCACTCCATCGTGCACTCTGTTTTGTGCAGTGACTTTCGGGTATCCCGCTCATTTCCAAATGTCATCAGCTCTCTCCCCTAGGATGGCTGATAATAGGCTTTTAATGTCACCTATAGCTAAAGTCGCTCCTGCCGTTCTTTTCTCTAGCTCAAAAATCAATTTTCCGGCACCCGAAGTTAAACTTTATAGTGTGCACTTTAAATTCTCTTTATCCATCTGGTGCCATGGAATATAATGTGGTCGACCCCGCCCCCTTTATCTAATAGTGGGAATTGCGACAATCTTGGCTCATAATCATACACACTCACGCTCCTTGTTTTGTCTTCCTCCTGACAATGCTCTTAGTCTGCTTATATAATGTGGGGATATATCCCCTGCACTACGTGCTTGCGGTTGTTCAATAAATGGTGTTGGCTCTGGTTTTTTTTCTGTGGGGTCTTCTATATCTCACCATTTTACACCTTTTATCTATGCTCGATTCCCTTGAAAATCTTCTTGTGCTCTCTCTCTGCACCCTCTCATTCTCCTCTCTTTCTTCATCTGATATCGTTATGCCCTAGCTTGGTTGTCTTCTTTATATATTCATTGAAAAAACATTGTCAAAGGGACGTTATGGTTAAGTTGCACTAGTAAAAACATATGAAATTCAATGGAAATATGTTGTTACAGGGACGTTATGGTTACAGGTAAAACCGAAAAACCCCAGAAATTCGGCAGTTATGGTAAGCTAAGCAAACATAACTCATGCTACTACTGTGCACTGCAAGGACTAACACCCATGACATCAAAGATGACATCACAAATGTCATTGATGATATCACTGATGCGCTAACAGTGTTCTTGAATCATAGAGTGGTGTACCTCTTCATATTCTGTCTTTTTCCGTCCCCTTTTTCACAAACATATTAGAGTGCAATCTAGTTAAGCGCTCACCTCTGTATGAAAATAAGTGGTGTTTTACTGTTATTTTCTAATAGGGAAAAAGGGGTGTATATATCATAATAGTAACTGTGTTTAGAATATTTTTACAATAAGAGTGCTGGAGTGTTTCAACTGTGTGTTTTTAAATAAATAATTATATACTTTGATACCAAAGCTCTGGTCAGTGTTTGCTTGTATTATTGTATCTGAGTGCCTATTGAGTATACTTTGCATACTGCCTAACTCTTCTCGAGGGAAGTCTGACTGCTCAGCCACAGCTACCAGGTAAATCTGGGTGGTACAGACTGCTACCAAGTGGGTTTACTGCCAACACCTGTAGTCTTAAATCTTTTGCAGTGGTCCCTAAGGGAACTGCGCAGGTTTCTGCCTAACAGGTCTGCAAACTGTGTACTTATGAAACAAACAGCACAAAGTCATGGGGAGTACACCATAACCGAATGCACCAACAGGAGAAATGACGTCTGCCGTCAACAGTCTTACCGCACTGCTATTTTACATGGTAACAAAGAACGAACGGGCAGAGTAAGGACTGGAAAGTACTAAGAGCAAAACGTCACTTCAACGTAGTAACCACACTAAAGTTTGTTTGATAATTGCACAGGTGGTGCAGTATACAATAGTAGAAAAGCATAATGTTTCTTTTTTTACACAGCAATGGCAAGCACCTTAGAGTGGCTTGAAGAAAATTTCCCTTATGACGCAATGACTTACGATAGTAACCTCGTTAGTTTAAAATGTAAAATATGTAATATCTACTGCTTCATGTACACCTAACAGATTTATTTTTCTGTAAGAGAACATATTGAATTCCAAGATGCCCGCCGTCTAAGTAAGACACCGGGGGGGTGGTGCAGGGTTGAACTGAGCAAACTCAGGCCACAATTGTAGGAGGCCTTAGAGCAAGCCTCACGCAGGGAGCCGCCAACAA
This sequence comes from Ambystoma mexicanum, assembly GCF_040938575.1. Taxonomy (NCBI): domain Eukaryota; kingdom Metazoa; phylum Chordata; class Amphibia; order Caudata; family Ambystomatidae; genus Ambystoma; species Ambystoma mexicanum. The sequence continues at coordinate 1,474,090,157 of NC_090923.1, read as the reverse complement.
CGCAGTCACGACAAGGGGATCCCAGCGACCAAGGTGCATTGGTTACTACAAAACAGCCTCAACAACGGAGCGACAGGAGCCCTTGGGACAACCACTCAGGGCCGACAAAGGACAATCCAAATCTAGAAGGAGCTAGGGGAAGCTCCCCAGAGCTGGCACGGTTGCCTCACACTAGGGATACCCTCTGGAAGGCACACGTGAAAGGAGCCTGGCTTGCTATAGGTGTTGGGGCAACCATAAAACAGAGCTCCCCTCACGGCATCAGCACTGAATTAATCACGCCACCTAAGTCTGCAAATCTAATAGTTCCGCTGAGTTCCTCCTCCCCCAACGGGGTAAAACAGATGCCAAGAACCAAGTCCAAAGGCATCTCGCGCGGAACTCGAAACACACAGTTGGAGCATTGCTGGAGGCAATACCAGTCCAAAGAACCCCAGAACGAGACAACAGGGGGAGGGTAGCCCTCAGCAGCTTGCGGACGTCTCTGCGAAAATAGCACTGAACAAAGAGGACCTCAAAGAATGCCTACAGGGAATGGAGAGCCGGATGATGGAAGCCCTTCAGGGTCATCTAAGGGCAAAAGGGAGGAACTTCGCTCTGCAATACAGGAAGTTAAAAAAGACATCACATACTTGGGTGAAAGAGTTGATACAGCAGAAGCAGGACTCTCTGAAATCGCTGAAGACTCAAAACAATCCAGCGTGCCACTGGAACAGATTTCAAGGGCTACGCATAATTTAGAACTTCAAGCAGAGGATCTGGAGAACATGTACCGGAGATCCAATATACGAGTTAAGGGCCTGCCTGAATCAATTGGCGACAAAGATCTGAAAGAGACAATGCAGTTATGCTTCAGTAGCTTCCTAACGGACGTCCAACCGGAGGACATACTTATCGACAGAGTGCATAGAATCACCCCCCCACAGGAAGGAGCCAGGGGCCAGGCCTAGGGATGTCCTTCTGACAATGACCTTCTACATGATGAAGGAAGAAATTCTCCGTGCAGCAAGAAATTCACAACTGGTCACCATCAATCAGGCTCAAGTCCAGCTGTACCAAGACTTGGCCCTCTCGACCTTACATAAAAGGAGACTGATGGCCCCGGTCACAAAGGCGCTGAGATCCTAAGGGATCAACTATAGGTGGACATACCCTTTTGGCCTGCAATTCCCCTGGGAGGGCAAGCAGCACCGAATCACCACTTGCGAGGAAGGATTTACGCTTCTATGCCTGGAAGAAGAAGAGGAACAGCTCCCAGATCCAATTCCTGCTCGCGGTCTCAGAAGTGGGAATCCAAGACGATGGGAATGGACCCCGATCCCTACAAAAAAGTGAGGAGCAGAGGGGAAAGGGAGAAGCCAGCCACCGAAATAAACACGGTCACTCGGGAGGATAAAACTATCTTGGCCTGGGGATAGTGGAGCTTGCCTCCGGGATAATTATCAATTACAATGAATATCTCAGGGAACAACACTACCCTCGGACGGAGCGAGGGGATAAACCATCTTGGAAGCAATGTAGGACAATCATAGGTCCGGGTGGAACACAAGAGGGAGGAGATGTGATATCCAACGCCCCAATAAGGGTGCATAGAAAGTTTTGTTGAACTTTGTTCTGAAGGGTACTAGGGGGGTGGGGGGTGTGACCCGGGGAGGGAGGGATGGGAAACTGCAGAAATATCCACCTCTGTGGAATGGCATGGATCAGTATAGGCCAAGGTAAAGGGATCGCCGAGGGGGGATAAAAAATCGGAAGGCAAAGGATCACAGGCACAACTCAGATGGCTGAAATTAATATAGTCTCGCTCAATGTGCAAGGCCTCAACTCGCCAGTTAAATGCCGCTCTGTCCTGACGAGGCTCACAAGCATGCAGGTTTCAATAGCTTTCTTGCAGGAAACGCACCTCCTCCCTGAAGACGAGGGAAGTCTGAAACACAGGAGGTTCCCCCGCCAATACTTCGCCTCTGGGGGAAGGAAGAGTAAAGGGGTCACCATACTACTTGGGGCCAATCTGATCTTTAAAAAACGAGCGATGTACCAGGACCCGGAAGGGAGATGCCTGATTTTAAAAGGGATGATACAAAATCAATTATACACACTAATTGCAATTTACGCCCCGAATGAGCGACAATACTTATTCTTGAGAGAAGTGCTGAAAACACTGGGGGGTTGGTGCGAGGGCCAGACAATAATAGGTGCCGACTTTAACTGCGTTATGGACCCCGCTCTGGACAAAACTCTTCCGCCCACAACAGCGGACGAAAGAAACAGGCAGGCGTTGGGCAAACTCTTTAGGGACCTTGGAGTTATAGAAACATGGAGGTTCTTCCATGACCAACAGAAAGAGTTCACCCATTACTCAGTGGTCCATAGGGGATATTCAAGAATTGACATGGTGTTGGTGTCCTCAACGCTGATCCCGTGCATTACCAAAGTGGAAATAGAAGCCCAATATGTGTCGGACCATGCCCCAGTCCTGGTACAAATGGAGATGGCCCAGTCCATCTATAAGAACCCTAGGCCTTGGAGACTGAACAAAATTATTTTGAAAGACCTGGCCCTTCGGGCGCGCATGGAAGAGACAATCCAGAACTTCTTCCAGGAGAATGATAACGGGGAGACAAACTGGGGAACAGTTTGGGACGCCGGGAAAGCCGTGATCCGGGGTGAATTTATCTCTCAAACGTCAGCATACATAAGGGAAAGGGAACTCATTAAAAAGAATCTGGAAGAACTCTAAAAGCAGGAGAAACTCAACACAAAGCTAGGCAATCCTAAAAAAACTCTTAGAGTGGTCAGGAGGGCTAGAGCCCAACTAGAGGCACACGTAGCGGAACGCACAGCACACTCGCTCATTAACACCATGCAGACATACTATGTCCAGGGGAGCAAAGCAAATAGGTTTCTGGCAGCTAAACTCCGCAAGCAAAGCTCCCGCAATCACATAGTACAATTAAAAAAAAAACAATTGGGGAACTGTGCCAGTTGGAGAGGGATAAACTCGAGATAATGGAAACATTTCACCAAGGGCTATTAGAAAGGGAGCACCTAGACCCTCAGGCACAAAGAGACTATCTCTCGAGGATCTCCCTCCCCTAGATCACACAGGAAGATAATGACGCCTTGCAGGCCCCCATAACATCACAAACAATTAGCGATGCCATTGCTGCATTACCCTGCAACAAAGCCCCGGGTCCAGATGGACTGGGGAGTGGATATTACAAAACATTCCGCACCCAACTGCTGGGCCCCCTAACACTCTTGTTTAATAACATAAGAGAGTCCGGTTCAGTCACGCCTGATATGGCAGATTCCACCACTATCCTAATACTGAAACCCGGGAAAGATCCCACAGATTGCGCCAGTTATCGGCCGATCTCTGTACTTAATACCGACACTAAGCTCTATGCTAAGGTTCTCGCAACCAGACTCGCTGAGGTCCTGCCCAAAATAATTCACGCTGACCAGGCGGGGTTCATAAAAGGAAGACACATGCAAGACAACATTAGGCGGGCAGTAGATATACTGGACCTTGGAAGTAGGACAGAGCAAAGGTTCTCCATAGCTGCTCTAGATGCGAGGAGAGCATTTGACAGCCTAGATTGGAAATACCTGGAGCTGGTGCTGCAGAAGTTTGGCTGTGACCCCAGTTTCAGCAAAATGGTAATGGCAAATTTTTCCCTTCCACGCACGACATTCATGGTTAATGGGAGCCCCACAGCTAAAATCAAAATAAATAGAGGGACCAGACAGGGCTGTCCACTCTCGCCCTTAATCTTCGCTATAGTGATGGAGCCCATAGCTGAAATAATAAGGCAAGACACTGACATACAGGGGGTTCAATGCGGGGGGAGCATACATAAAATAGCACTGTATGCGGACGATGTAATGCTGTTCCTCGGGGACTCTGAGATCACACTCCCTAGAGCACTAGACACTTTACAAGAATTTGCCACGATATCTGGCTTCAGCATAAACTTTACTAAATCTAAGGCTCTGAACATTACGGAGAGGGAGGAGGTGGCTAAAGACCTGGGATCTAGATACCCACTAACCAGGGAAAAAGAGTCAATAGAATATTTGGGGATCCAATTGACAAAGAACCACATTGTTAAAACAACTGAGGGAGGACCTGCACAGGTGGGACACTCAGGAGCTATCCTGGTTCGCACGGATTGCGGCACTCAAAATGAACCTGTTACCACGCTTATTATGCATAGTAGGCTTGCTCCCAATAGAGGTTCCCCCCAAAATATGCAAAGCACTTCAGGGTGACCTGACTTCCTTCATATGGCACAAGAGGAAAGCAAGAATACAACGAAAAATTCTAACGAGGCCACTATGCCTGGGATGCCAAGGGGTCCGGGATGCGGAGAGGTACGCACTGGCTGCACAAATAGCACCAATGCTGGCCTGGAGGAGAGAGGACACAGCAAAGGGATGGGTGGGAATTGAACAGGGTGCGACCACGATCCCGCTAGGTTCCTTGCACGGTCTGCAGACAGGTGACAGGGAGGCAGAGGAGCGCCTATTAGAAGCAACCAAGGTGGCGTTGAAAGGTTGGGACCGGCCATTGAGAAGACGGAACATCACCCCAGGGACGGGGCCCTACACCCCCATGGCACATAATCAAAGCTTCTTGCCGGGTAAATGGCCCAGGTTCTGGAAGAACTTGGGACAAGAGCAGTCGCTGTATTTGAAGGACTTCTTCCGGGAGGGTAACCCGCTACTCTTCGAAGAGTGCAAACAGAAATTTGGAGTAGGAGAAGCAGACAGATATTCCTACATCCAGATCCGGCACTGGAAAACACATAGGGAAATCAAGAAAGCAGCCACAAGGGAACCGGTGGGTCTGGAGTTAATGCTACACAAAGGGGATGAAGCGGGAGCGGTCTCCAAACTATACAAGTTACTAGACAAAGCTCAAATCAGTGACACCTTTCCTTATATGGACAGCTGGGCGAAAGACATGGGTGAACCCATCACGGAGGAGGAATGGGCCCAAATATGGACAAAGGCGTGAAAAGTCTCCACATGCACAGCGATCAGAGAAACTGTACACAAGATTTGTTTTCGGTGGTATTTGACTCCCCACAGACTACATAAGATGAACTCCAATTACCCTCCCACATGCTGGAGAAACTGCGGAGGCAAGGGAGACTTATACCATATGGGGTGGTCCTGCCCGAAGGCGGCAACGTACTGGAAGGAAATCCTGAGCCACATAAAGGATAAAGGATATCACAGGAAAGCAGCTACCAGCAGCACCTAAAGCTATACTCCTGGGTTCGACAGTAGAAGGCGCATATGCGGCAACAGGAAACAACGCAACGCTTATCACCCATCTGTTAATGACAGCAAGAATGACCCTGGCACAGGCATGGAAAAACCCTGAAGGCCCAATAACAGCATGTTAGGGGCCCTGAGGGACGGCAACTACCTGAAATTCCGAACTGTATGGGACTCATTCTTTGATCATGTCAGAGACAGAGAGACATACTTCTTCAGGCCAAACCTGCTGAGAGCAATACACAAGTGAATACGGACAATTCATGTCATGATCATGTCAGAGACAAAGTGGGATACTTCTTCAGGCCAAACCTGCTGAGAGCAATACGCAACTGAATACGGACAATTCATGCATAGGAGCCACGACGCTACACAGAGGTCCCTCACTCAGCGCATAACAACCCTAGCAGATGGCAGAAGAACTGATCCATGTCAACAAAGAGCCGGGAGGGGGGAGGGAGATAGGGGAAGGGTTGTTGAACGGTTGTAGTTAAGGTTCAGTTACTTTCTGAGACAACACTAAAATGGTAAGGTCTAAGTTTGATATGTGGCAGTAATCATTGACTCGCACTAAGGTACCCCACGGGCCTAAATAATATCTGCATATGAATTCTCCCCCCCTATTTTTTTATTTTTATTATTTTTTTTCTTCTCTTCTCGCTCTTCTCTCTCTTCTTCTCTGTAACTTTCTCTTTACCTAATTAACCCCCATTCAGTCTTTAGAGCTACAGGAGCTTAAGCTACTCTGATTTTTTTTTCTTTCCCAGAGAAGGCTCAAGATCCTTAGAAACCAGAGGAATTATACAAGAGTAAACAAAATGTCGAGGTTGGATATAGAAATCAAATGCTGTTTCATTTATAGTGAAAAACATTGCACTTACTCACGAAGGTTACTTACTCCGCTATGGCTAATGTAATGTGGACAATATCGAACTAAGTTTTGGATACAAGGAGTTGAGATGAACGGTGTTGTCACCTATAATGCCTTCGGATGAACTTGTGGTTTTATTAATACCTCAGCAAAATATTGGCGGGGCGAAAAATTGGAGAAAACAATGATTTGGAAAGATCTACAATGAGAAAATGTTGTTAAAATTCATTGTTATGGGCAAAGTACTTCCCAAATGTATCCTCACATGATACTTACGTAACCTTAAATCGGGCTAGGAACTGGGGCTGTTAAAAGATGCGAGGGGAGGGTTGATTACTGTTTAATGAATTCACGAGGCGATTTATTGACCGGTTTATTACTGTTGAATGAATTTATGAGGAACCTTATCGGACTATTTATCACTGCTGATCTTTGTTTTATACACTGGACAATCTAATAAAAATATTTGTTTAAAAGAAAATGTCAATAAAAATACCTAAAAAAAAAAAGAGAACATATTGGAATGGAAAGCAAGGCAACACAAGCGGCACCCCTTCCACAACAGCATACCGGCACAGGAAAGGAAAGAAACTCTGTAAATAGCAAAGTGGACAGCCTGGAAGGCAAAATGGAAGAATAGGTGAACAATTTTGCCGCCTTAAAAGATTACGTATAAGGACATATTATCGACAGAATAAAGTACCACTGCCCGACCTGCACGTGTACCCCTTCCCCATTTCACAGCCCACCATCCCCTCAAAATCTGTGTGATTAGAGACGTTACGCTGGTACCTCAATCCCTTCCTCCCCTCGTGACCAATTTGTGCAAATCCCCAATTCTCCACAATAATTATGCACTTCTGCTACCCCCTCCCTTTTGTAATGGTATGTATGAATGTGTGGTAGTGAACGTTGATATTTAAATTGCTGCTGAGTGTATATGTGGCTTTTCCTTTGTTGTTAAAATGCCGTTATGACTCAGCGTTGCACAGTACTGGTAGGAATGCCTGCAATTAAGTAAAAGATAGGCGCCCTACGGACACCGCGCCTGCCCAGCCTATCTGTAATCATAATGGAGTCATCCGTACGATGCCAGTATGACCTGCATGAGCGCTTCTTGTGAACCACCTATAATTAGTTTTTGGAGCGGACGTTTGTCCGTTGCACAAGTATACGCATGCATATCTCTTCCTCTGTCTCCTGGTGACACCGCCCCTGTGCAGCATATGCAAACAAACTTGTGACAAACTTTAATTAGGTGAAGCTGCCCACCCACGTCCTACAGGTAGCTGCACACATAAACATCCCACCTGCTATACCCTATAAACACCCAGCGTGTCCCAAAATGGTCGGTGCACATGTGTTGCACTATTAATCAGTCCAGAGATCCCAAAGGTGTGCATAGGACACTTTTGCACATGCACACAAAGTATTCTGCCCAAAACGAGTGCTGCGGATAGCCATCCCAATCGAGAACATTTGCGAGGTCACCTTGCGACCGCACCCACACTGCACGTGGGGCCTTATTTCGCAGACACGATCCAGAACCCTCAGACAGCGGAAAAGTGCAGTGTTCTGCAATCTACAGAGTGTTATTGGGAAAGCACACGCTTACAAACACCCCACAATGTGCGATTGCACATTTATGTATTTGTTTCAACGATGTAGGCCTGTTTTCCGGGTGCAAGGTCTCCACAGCAGCCCTACAAAAGACCACACCCCAGAGGTGCTCTGCAATCTGTTTGTAACTTTTCAGAACAGAGTAGGGGGCCACATAGCTTTGAGCTGCAAGTGATGTGGGACCAAATCTGCTCTGCTACATTAACTTTGCAAGTAATGGCAACCATGTCAGCCCGGCTCACTAGGCACAGTAATGGAGAAAAGTAATAACGCCCCTTCCTGTGACCCACACCCTCAGTACCTATAGTCCCCACTGCCCCATTCCCATGGGCAGCATGCTGAAGACGGCAGTATGTGGCACAGGCGGTTCCCCAAGAACGTCGAGAGCCGCACCCCAAATAAGCAGAAACAGTCCTTCTTCCCTTTCCACTATCTTCTTTCCAGCACACCCTCATTGGGTACTGTTAAATAGTCACACACGCATCCCCCAATCACATTGAAGAGCTCTCCATGTAACACTATTAGGTCTGTACAATAGTCCTCTGCGTATACACCACACTCAGAAATGTTATTGTGCAATCCCTTAGCCTCCACAGTCCCATTTCCATGCCCGCCATCCGCAAAAGCCCCGGATGTGGCCTTTGTGCTGTGTGCGGGCGTGGGGGAATACATTGCAACCAGGGAAGGGGATTTCGTCTCTAGGGGTGGCTCTGAAAAGAGCCATTTTCTTTTTCTTTTTAGGTGCTTCTAGAGAAACACCTTTATTTTCAATTTTTATAGCTTTTTCTGTTTTCTTCTCCTCACATTCTTTCAGTAAACTTTTCAACGCCTCCTGTAGATGGGCAAACAAAAGAGCATCACCAATGCTGGAAAAAGAAATGCCATCTGCATGGAAAAACTCAGCATTTCGAGAATGAATGATGTCATTGTAGCAGAAGAACATCCCACGAGCGGACACAAAATCACAGATGCTTCTGTTGGTGAGATCCCTTCTAGCCTCTAGCTGGGAACAACATACATTAGGATAGTCCCCTACTCTTCTTGGTGCTATGGCTGAGAAAACCACCTGGGCAGTGGTAAAAAAGCCTCTTCACTGTATTCAGCAACCTCTTCAGTTGATGGAACAAACGTAAACACGCCATGTAACCCAAATGCATGCCGCAATAATGCACGATGACTACGTAGACAATAGCGAAAGTGGGCAATTGTCTGCAAAGTGCAAACATATTGCAGAAACTGCGAACATGGACAGCGTACCATAATGTATCCACTCCTTCCAAACCGTATTCGCCATCAAAGTGTCTTTCCTCAGCATACTTGGACAGATCTACCACAAAAGCATCACCCAAAACCAACACAATGCGTTTCTCCATGTCAGCCCTCCTCATTACGCAGAGTAATTAAAACCAGTATTACCGCCCCTTCCTGTGAACCGGAGACTGTGGCACGTGTGCTTTCCCAAGTACCGCAAGGGCCGCACCCCAGTAAAGCAGGACCAGTCCTTCTTCCCTTTCCACTATTTTTTGTTTAGCAGTACCTCATTTGGTACTGTTAAATAGTCACACACACATCCACCAATAACATCGAAGACGTCAGCATGTAATACTGTCAGTTCTGTACAACACTTCATATGTCCCGTTACACATTCAGAGTGCCAGTGGCGTGTGATGCGAGAGCACCTCCAGTAGAAAGTTCTGTACCATCTAGTGCCACTGCAATGGAATATGCTTTCAATGTAGTCATTTAACCATATTAGCCATTCTAATATTTATTTATTTATTCGCATTTGTATAGCGCACTTGCAGCCCATGGACATCGAGGCGCTGTTACAAGTAAGTGTTGGATTCTTAATTCAGCAGATATGCATGAGACCAGAGGTCTTATGGATACAAAATTACAGGCATAGTTGCAGGTGAGGCATGATATTCATAATACAGTAACAGAATGCATTCAGGTACGTTTCATACAAAGAGCTTGGTTTTAACAGCTTTGCGGAAGGCTTGGTGGGATTCAATCATTCTGATGTGAGGTGGCAGTGCGTTCCAGTAGGTGGCGGCCCGAGTGGGAAAGCTGGCGCCGCCAGCACGCACCTTGCGTGATTTGGGCGTGACAATCGTGTTGGAATAGCACGTTCTTAATGGTCTGGTGGCAGAATGCTTGAAGATTCTTTGGGTCAAGTATGGTGGAGCAAGTTCATGGAGGCATTTGTGGGTGAGGGCGAGTGTTTTGAAGACAATCCTCTCTTTCACCGGGAGCCAATGTGCCTGTCTTCTGACTTCTGAGATGTGGTCTTTTCTAGCGGTACCTGTGGCCGCCCTAAGTGCATTATTTTGAACTAGCTGAAGTTTGGCCAGGTTCTTGTTGGAGGTCCCAACGAGTAGGGCATTACAGTAGTCCAGCCTGGATCCAATTATTGCCCTAGCAATGGTGAGGCAATTCTGGCGTGACAGGAAAGGTCTGGCAGCGTTGAAGACTTTCGAGTAATAGGCTGAGGAGGAGGCAATGGCATTGACCTGTCTATCCATTGACAAGTCGGAGTCTAGGTAGACTCCGAGTGTCTTCACATGTTTGGAGACCTTGATGGGAATGTTATCAATAGTGAAGGAAGTGTACTGTTCACCGAGGTTCCCCAGCGTGGAAGGTGCTCCTATGAGGAGGAGTTCGGTTTTTTCACTATTAAGGCATAGCCAGTTATCTGCCATCCATGATTGGATAGTGGAGTAGATGGTGGTAAGAGTTTTAGTATCCGCCAAGTAATCGCCTGTGAGTGGGATGAGGACCTGGGTGTCCAAACATCTAATATCCAAACATTAACTGTCTTCTTTCCTTCCGACAATGCTACAAATTTTGTTCCACACTTACCCATATCGTACAAAATTCAGAAATATATTGCACAAAAGCAGCATTCAATGTTTCTTAGCAACGTACAACAAGTACATACAGTGCATGCATACAAACAGGATGCCTTCCCCTTACTTTGCACACTTCAACCATAGCCTTCTGCAGTTCTCTGTACAAATAGTCCTTCTGCCACAGTTTTTGCATACACACCACAACCAGAAACCTTATTGAGCAATGCCTTAGCCTCCACAATCCCATTTCCATGCCTGCCATCCTGAAAAGGGCCAGATGTGGCACGTGTAATGCTGAAACTACCGCCGAATCCACAGAGTTATCGTGCTAGGAAGGGGAAGGCGGAAAGAAATTTGAAATGGGCTAGGGGATTGGGACTGTAGTAGTGGCTCTGAAAAGATTTTTTGTTTTTGTTCCGTGTTTATTTATTTACGTGCTTGCAAACAACTTTATTTTCTTCTCTTCATACACGTTTCTGATTGCTTCTCCTCCTTACATTTTTACCGAATTCTGGTCAACGCTTCTTCCACAGTGTAAAAGAAAATGGCATTGCCAATGGCGGTCAAATAAATGCCATTTCTATGGAACCACTGCTTATTTTGCGACCTCATGATCTCATAGTGGGTGGAGAATATCCCAGCAGTGCGCATAAATTCACACATGCTTCTGTTTATAAGGCACCTTCCGAGCTCTGGCTGTGGACAAATTACACCGGCAGGGTCCCATACTCCTCTTGGTGTTATGCATGAGAATACAACCTTGGCAGTGGGAAAATTCCGAATCACTGCATTCAGCAACTTCTTCGGGTGACAGAGCAAATGTCCGCACGACCTGTAACCCAAATATAGACATCCATAATGCACCACCACACCATTAACGGTAGCCACAGATGCAACATCTCTGTAAAGGCAAACCATCCTGTGGAAACTGCACTCATAGAGACTTCCCCACAAAGCGTCCACTCCTTTCAACCCGAAATTATCAGCAACGCCTCTTTGCACGGCACACCTGTGCAGATGTTACACAAAGGTATCACCCACGATCAGCACTGTGTGTCTCTCCATCTCTACCAACCTGACTACACAGAGTAGTGGGAAAAAATAGAACCGCCCCTTCCCGTCAACCACACCCTAAACACCTGATTGGATAATCCCCAAAGTTCCATTTCCATGCCTACCAGGCTCAGAATGGCAGGATGTGGCACGTGTGCTTTCCTAGTTACAGTGAGGGCTGCGCCGCAGTAAAGCAGGGACAGTACTACTTTCCTTTACACTGTTCTTTTTCAAGCACTCCCTCATTGGGTACTGTGAAATATTCACACACGCATGCACCAATGACATCCAAGACCTCTGCATCCAACACTATCATTTCTGTACAACACTCCATATTTACCGTTAAACACTTTGAGTGCCTGTCGCGTGTGCTTCCAAAGCACCTCCAGTAGAAACTTCTGCAAATGAATCTACAATTTCAGCATCCAAAATCACCCAGAGCGGCACCCATCACGACTTTGGTCATGCACACAATAGTCTAGGCCTTGCCCACACCCAGCACAACATAATAGAGCCATGCATGCGAACATGTGGCCAGATACCCCAATCCACAAACGTTACATAGCCAGCGACACTTCTACCCAACCCCAGCACCATAACACAGCAATGCATGGAAACATTTAACAGTTAGCAGAATCCACAAATATACCACAACTTCTGGCACCCCTACCCACTTCCATTCACTAAGTTTTGTGTCACTGTTGTGCCAACCAAACCACAAAATCTTCACAACATTGGCCCTACTCCAGCCAATCTGCACAATGCAGAGTATCCAAGCACATAGAAGATCCACTTCAACTCTACCTTCTTCTATACTGACAGTATTCAAACACTGCACTCAGTGTCCATACTGCAGGACCTGTCACTGCACCATCTCCAGCCATACACCGAAAACTGTAGGATGTTCTAACAATAACCACACCCATGGAACCAACAATATACGCAGGGCAGCTCAATTCTGGTGCTCTGTCAAGTCTAAAATGTGCATCATAACCATTCATTACAGATCACCACCCTCTGACTGATGCAGAGTCCAAACTGCATTGCTGCGGTGGGTTTGGTCAAGGCCTTGGCTCTTGGGTGCATGGCCATGCACCCAAGAGTCTAAGCCTTGCACACACTCACCGCAACGTAATTCAACCATGCATGCCAACATGTGATCAAGTACCACAATCCACAAACGTACCACAGCCACCGGCACTCCTACCCAACCTCTGCACCACAATACAGCTATACATGGAAAAATGCAACAGTTTGCAGAATCTACAAACATAACACAGCCTCCGGCACCCCTACCCACTTTCATTCACATACTATGTTGTTACTACCAACCGATTTATCTCGGAAAAGAAGTCCAGAGGATACAATTTTTGAAGGCAAGGTATCAAAGGAATTTATTATGCCTGATATACCATTTTAATATACGATTTCAGTCATGATTTAATCAGCACTACAATTACAATTTACATAGCAGGAAGTTTAACAGCATAGAAATTAAATACAATTCATCCAAATACCATTCAATCGGTTATTCATTCGTCCACATACAACCATCATGTATCCATACATTCATACCAAACAGCAATGTGAATAAGATAAAACCTACAAATAGTCATAACAAACCATTTTTTTTAATAGAAAAGAGATGTGCAATCAATGTACAAGGCCACAATGAGTTATCCAAGTGGTCAAATCTTAGGATGGGTCACATGAATGTCCAAAAGCGACCTCATCTCAAATTTCAAAACTCTCAACCAGTTTCGACGTGTTTACATTATTTGAGTAATGTCTTCATCAGGAGACAAATATACGCTCTGAAAAGAGAGGGAAACATAAGCCTCATAAGACCCTCACTCTCAGATAACAACATGAAAAGGAAAATCCCTGAACAACAGTGATTATAGCATTATTAAAATTAATAAATCAAAACAAAACACACCTGCTCCCACCCGAGAACATATCTCTAAGGTAGACCATATGTGTCAGACAGGAAGTGCTACCAACTAACATTGGTGCCCTGGAGTGCAGTGGGAAAACAAGTCATGATCGCCAAAGATCCAACTAAGTGGGTTAAAGTGCATGTGAATAACATACACAAGGCCAAAGCACCCCCAACATTGAGAATGCCAATTATGCTAAATATTTAATCCTTGGTATACCAAATATCCTAATTAGAACACACAATGTATGAATAATCTGTACATCATATTTTGGAACTAACCTTAAAAGAGACGACCAGAGACACTTATTATCAATAACAGGAACATCTGCTGCTCAGATTGTGGCGTCCAAATGTTTACAGATACAAAGGTACCCATCAGACTGAAGTGAGTCACCAATCTGTAATGTATTGGCAAATAAGTTAAATGCCGTATGTCATTGAAAGAAGAAAATGGACTGATACCAGTAACTAAAAACAATCTTACCCAACAGTGTCCAATTGGCGACACAATGAGCAAAAAACGTTGAAGATCCTACAGGTATCTTGTTACCCAGCGTGATGATCTAAGAAGAATCTAAGGACCACATGGGTATGGCACTTATCTGCAGAGAGAGAAGGGAGAGAAGAGGTATGTATGAAAATGGGTCTATGCCAAGATGTGTAGCATGTCATAAGGTATCCTATATCTAAATGAAATCTCAGGGCGACATAATTGGTGTAGCCGCGGCTACTGAACATCTAAATTACAAGTAAAGGGAAAAGGAAAAAGGCCAAGTCATCCTAATCAAAAACACCTCCCCTCGAATAATCAAGGGAACCAATTAAGAGTGCAGCGTGGAATTTATACTTATATTGAACCCAAAACGGCGCTTATTTGTAAAAAAGTCAAAAAATGACCGATGGTCTCAGTAAACCGATATAACTAGCCGACTCTGGGCTGCTGTGAATCAGGAGGACTCCATAATAGAGCCTCCATGTATCTGTACTGGCCCCGTTATGTTCTATGGAACACACAGCGTCTCTGCTGCCTTAAAAAATGCTTACCGTGAGATAAATCCTACTCAATGGGGAACGACCTGCTACCAAATAGCCCAAGTGCGGAGCCCTGTACCAGTAGACGTGATCGATACGCGAGCGGCTAAACAACGCTGTGCCGGCATTGCTCAGAAGTAAATGGCGTCTAATCTGGTCATGTGACCACAGGGCTATACGTAGCTCCGCTTGCTGCGTAGTGACCTCATACGTGCAGTAAGTTCAAGGAGTTAACAGTGAACTGCTTGCAGGGGCGGGGTTAGAAATCACAAGGTTACATGCCCCGAGCAAATCTATTAATTGCAGCATATTTACTTTTAAAGAGACACCACACCCACGCGAATGGAGAAAGAAACAAGCAAACGGACACATCATAAGAGTGGCCATAGCTAGCCCAAAGGTCGCCAGCAGTGCTAAATCAACATATCAAATGACCAGTTTTTACATGGTTGTAAATAGATCTATTACACAACATGTCATTTTTAGTGTGCTTGTAAAACGTCGTAATGGTCTGAGACACATCCACAGCAATTACAAATAAGGCAGAAAATGCAGATGTGAGTCAAGCAAGCCACTTAGGAATTTGAATGCCAAGGCTCTAATGTATTGAGGCCATTTGTTAATGTTTTTAGATTAAAAATCCATAGTTCTTCTTTATAAACCACATTTTTGGACATTTGTGCAATGTCAGGAGCCCTCACTTTTTCTATACAAAACCACTCTATTTGCTCCACATTTTGGCCGATCTCTACAAAATGAATAACCATGGGGGCATTCAGATTGCGTGTGTTAATTTTAGAGCGATGCTCATTAATGCGTGTGCTTACTTCTCTTGTAGTTTTGCCAATGTACATCATTTTACATGGACAAAGAATGGCATAAATGACATTTTTGCTTTTGCATGTTGTGAAAGTGCGTAAATCCCAAGTTTTTCTTTCTGTTGTAAAAGAAGTCGTTTTTTGGGAAAATGTACAAACAGTACACGAGGTACAAGGGTAATGGCCCACTACCAACCGAACCAAAACATTGTTCACAACAGTGGCCCTGCTCCCAACACTCCATTCAGTGCACAAAACCAGTACTTCACAGTGCAGTACAGTAGTCAGCACTCTGCACAATGGGCACTACCTAAGCCCATAAAATATGCAGTTCAACCCTATCCACTTCTATGCACACACTATTAGAACATTGCACCCAGTTGACACACTGCAGTATCCAAGCACATAGAGGATGCACTTGAACCCCACCCTCTTCTATACTGACAGTATTCCAACGCTGCACCCAGTGGGCACACTGCATGACTTGTCACTGCACCATCTCCAGCCATACACCAAAAATTGTGGGATGTTCTAACAATGACCACACCCACGGAACCAACTATATACGCATGTCAGCTCACTTCTGGTGCTCCCATCAAACCAACAATGTATGCAATGCTGACACACCACACACACAAGGCAACAATGTCAGACCTACTTGCAACCCGGGCCCATAGTTGTCGGTGCAAGGCCTCCAGCCATGCATGGAAGGGACTACGGGTTTACCACACACAATATAACATAAAACACGCTATATTACAATGTTTATGTCATGTGCAATGCACTCCCCTTCTGCAATTGTTCTGCCACCAGTCACCACGGTAAGAGGTCGCCGTACGAGCTACTGTGCCGTAACAAAGGCTGCCTGCATTTCCCACACATGGTAGTCGCCTGTGGAGGGACCTGCGAATTGGTGCAGTACGCACGGATACTGCAGGCACACCACCGTCTTCTTTCACCTAATGCCATATGTCAGATGAGCCACTTCTCACTCCCCCACCCTTTCCATCCCTTCTTCCAACCACCACATGGCGTAAAGTATGTTTGCCAGGCCCTTTCGGCGCTGCACTATCCTCTGATACACCATTCCCAAAAATGCTGACTCACAGCACGCTTCCCTCCAGCTAACCACCGGCCACGTCCAATGTTCGCCGACATCACGGCGTACTGCAAGTCAATGAGACTTTTGTCCGCGGAGCGAACAGGGAAATGGGTCTACGGAGCGGAGCAAGATATCACTAATTTTCTGAGGCATACATTTCAGTTCTTTACAACAAAAGTACTGGTTGGATTTCCACCAAACACACAAAAGCACACTTTCGGAACCAAGCCCCCGCTCCTGCCGCAAAATTAGTTAAAATCCGTCCAGCCGTTCGGCCTGTAGGCATGCGCAAAGTTTTTGCCCGTTCAGTCTATGGAAAAGAAAAAAGATTTGGGACCCCCCCTATAACTTTGTGCACCCTCCACGAAACCTCTCCCAACTTTCCAAAATAATTCAAAGCGGGCCATATACTTTTTTTGCAAAGTTTGGTAAGGATTGGTCCAGGGGGAGCAAAGTTATAAACCGCCCAAAAAGTGGTCTTCCTACGAGGTTAGCAACTTAACCATAACTACACGCTTGCTACAGTGGGCTGTGTAATTCATTTAATTTGATGTTAACCTTCTGATTGAAATCAATCCTTTGTTTACAAAGGGTACCAAAAAGCAAATCACTTTTATTTATTTATTTATTTTTGCTTTTGTTTTATATCTATCAGTTATAAAACATATTATACACATACACATGTGCACTTTGATTTATTCCCCTACGCACGTCTTCCTTTCCTATTCAAAGTAAATGTATCTCATCTCTTATTGACTCTGTCCCAGAGATTAATACACACCCTTCTTATTGGCTTTAGGCCGAAGGAATCCCTTAACACTCCTATATGGAGTTATGGCATGTATTCTTTCTATCCCTGATTGTGTTTTGAAATCGAGGTATCCCTTCTCTTCTATATAATCCCTAAAAATCCAGTTATTATTTCTATGTATATATATTCAACACACCACAATACAATCCCTCCCCTTTATCTTTTACCATATTCAATGGTCTACTCACATCCGCTATTCAGCTCGAGTCCCACGATGGGTGCCTGCAGGGACCAGACAGGAATTTCATCAAAGGGGGACCTGCAAAACTGGATCTTGAACACGTGATTTTTTACACTCCGTTCCCCGCAGGGCACTCTGCGATCGTCTGCCTAATGGTAGGAGTCAACGATTTGCTGGCATCTGGATCTAGACGTAGATCTAGGTCATTAGACCTGAACCATCCTCTGCTACCAAATGTGCTCTAGCACTTTGAGGGGTCTTCTTTGTGCTTGATGGAATTACCAGTAATG
Organism: Ambystoma mexicanum; assembly: GCF_040938575.1. NCBI lineage: Eukaryota > Metazoa > Chordata > Amphibia > Caudata > Ambystomatidae > Ambystoma > Ambystoma mexicanum. Next base: position 1,474,072,296 of record NC_090923.1, on the reverse strand, counting down.
ATCACAGACCAAATAATTGGACAGATCAAAGGAAGATGGTAAAATACTGCTTTAATCTCAGTGAAAGAAAGCAGGGCAATATGACAGCAATCAAAGTAGATGCTCAATGTTCACACCTAAGTTTCCTTGCACAGGAGTTTATGTACTTTTACATATGTCTTTTATGACGTCCTTCTATGTGGCATTTCATAGACACTTAACGCCGGGAGGGATTGGATTAGGGCAACATGCCTAGTTATAGAATTATATAAGTGTTAATATCTCATTGGCTGCCCCTTGACTGTAGGACATGTCCTGAGCTACTTCTACGTACGTCACATACTGATTATAGCAGAGAATATAGCAGTGGGCTAGTAACTGCAACATTGTATATGAAAGTGCGTGGCAGGTCTTTTGATTGGTTGCCAACCCTTTCCAACCTTGGACTTTCGGTTCGTTTTAGCAGCACGTGGATAGAACGAAACCTAGGTGTTCAAGCTGCATCAACTTGTTCTCTGTTTTCCCAATTAGTCCATCACATGTCATTGACCTGATCCTTAGCCAAGGTCTATTGTTTGTAGTTGACCTTGTAGTCTGCTCACTGTTCTGGAACATTCAAGGGAGTGTGAGCATACCATTATCTTACTTGAAGCTCTAATGAATAGCCTTTTTTTTCAAATTCTGAGTGTTAGGAGACCACGATTTTGTCCATTTCATCCTCTCAATTACTGCTATTGGATTTAATTAAACATGGTGCCATTACCCTCTCCGGCCTTTAGAGACCTGCTCACTCCTCTTTTGCCTTCGTGGTTGTTCAATATTTGGCACCAGCAAATGTCCTTGTCCTCCTAATCTTAACAGAAAAATGTCTTATGCACATGGTCTGTTCATTCGACTCTCTTTGTGCCTTGCACCAATCTCTTGAAATAGCTTCCTTGAATTCAGGCCTACATACTCCCTTTGTCTGCACATGAAAACAGCTTTTTTGTTAATTCTTCAATTTTCCAAACTTAGGTTCGTATTTTCGAGGTAGCTGGGTTGTTTCTTAACACAGGCCATCGTCCATTTTCTTCCAATGGTCCTCCTAAACATTATATATATATAGTATAGTTTGCAGGTCGTGCACCATGGCGTCCTGCCTCTGTCTGTCTCTGTGTTGCTGCTTGTTGTGCCTTTTATCTTTTGTACAACTTTGCCTTTTTAATTGTTAAAATTAACATCTGTATTCATTACATGGTGTTCTTTTTGCAATTTTTTTTGGAGTATGCCGTTTGCTACTGGCCCACAGGAGTGTGGTTCGCCCTCTCCTCTTTTCTTTTGATATATATATATATATATATATATATCAAAAGAAAAGAGGAAATGGCGAACCGCACTCCCGCGGGCCAGCTGTTAATAGCACTTTCCAAAAATCCGGACAGAAACACACAGACACCACATTTTAAAAAATAATAAAGAATGCATAGTGAAAAATAATGCACAACACACGAGCAGCAACATACAAACGAACAAAAGCAGGACGCCGTGGTAGACAGCCTGCACACAACGCGTTTCGTATACCTCTTTTTAGAAAGCTTCTATATGCTTTTTTCTACCTTGCGTTACAGCGTATTTACAGTTAAAGGTCAGAAAGTTACTTCATCTTCTGATTTGCAGTTACTTCATTTTTAGGTACATGTTTCGCTTCGTGCTTCAGTTACTTCGTCAGTCTTAAGTATTTTCATATTGTTTCAACATAGGTTTATATATATTTTTCATGACGTCATTCTGTTGTCATCAGACTTTTACTCAGCGTACATCCATGATTCCCATAGCTGCATTCTGGCACTTTGGCAGTGGGCATCCTTCTTGGTGACTTCCTTCCACTGTCTCAATATGAGGGTATCTCCTGAATGGCTGTCTGAGTGCATACCGTCTTTCATACAATCAACACGGTATGGACATGTCGCATAAACTCATACATGGGTTCCCAATTGTAGCTCTTCGTCTGCTATTCCAATAGGAAGGTGGTGAGGGGGTGGGGACTAGAGAAAAGGCATCCACCTGCTCCTCTACATTATTTTCATATTTACACACAATTTTTCGGGCCCTAATATGGTTGCCCGGGGAGTATGGGTTTTCCTGCAGACAAGCTGGATGAAAACCTGGTAAAAAATTACCTCAGAGGAAGATTACTTTGGAGACATCTGGAGCAAAATTACTGTAGAGCTGAATTACAGTGGGCAGACCTAGAAGCTAAACCATCTTAGAGCAACTTAACAGTGGGACCTGGCAGCTAGTAAACATTATAGCAGGAGTATCTCAGCAAGATGACATTAGAGTAAGATTGCTGTGGGGACACGTAGGAGTACATTTACCTTGGGGCACAATTATCCTAGAACAAAATTTCAGTGACGACACTTGAAATAAAATTACCTTAGAGGAAGATTACAGTTGAGGCATCTGGAGCAAACCTACCTTAGAGCAGATTTACAGTGTTGGCACCTAGAAGCAAAACCATTTTAGAGCAAGTTTACGGGGCAACCTTGGAGTGAAAATTGCAGCAGGGAAAGATGGGAGCAAAATGACATTAGTGCAAGATTACAATTGGGACACCTAGGAGTAAAATTAACTAAGAGCAACATTTAATTAGGGAGCAGAATTGGAGTGGGGGGGGCACCTAGCAGCAAAATCACAGAGCAACATTAGAGTGGGGATACCAAAGAGAATTGCAGCGGAGACACCTTAAAGACAACATTCCCATATATCTGGGGTGCAGGGGAGTCCTACACATGAATTGGCAGTGTGGGTCCTCCCAGGTGTTCCCTCTACACCCTCCACGGCCCCTGCAGGCAGCCCACACCACAGGGGACTTCATGTTCCGCAGGCAGCCCATCCACCATGGGCATGCCCCCCAGGCAAGCCACATGTCAGCTTGCACCACTAGTACTACTGATCACCAACGCATGACCCCCTCCACCCCCACCCCCCAGCAGTGCGGGGCACCTGCCAGCAGGCCCCCACTCATGTCCCCTTGCACACCCACCCCCCAGCAGTGCGGGGCACCTGCCAGCAGGCCCCCACTCATGTCCCCTTGCACACCCACCCCCCAGCAGTGCGGGGCACCTGCCAGCAGGCCCCCACTCATGTCCCCTTGCACCCCCACCCCCCAGCAATGCGGGGCACCTGCCAGCAGGCCCACACTTATGTCCCCATGCACCCCCACCCCTCAGCAGTGAAATGGCGATCCCACGACACAAACCAAAAGTCAACTATGTACATCAACACATGTCCGCCACATGAAGGCAGGCGGTAGCGTCCCTGCGCATTAAAAAAATGTGCGCTAACAAAAAGCTGTATATACAGCTCCGATGAATGTCCCATACTTTGGCCCTCTAGGACAAATGATGTGCAAAGGGGTACGCAGCAAACACGGACACTCGCTGTGTCAAAAATAGCATGTATTTCGGGGGCTCGCGGGAAGTTTCACACGTGATTGGGCCTGGCCGAGTGGGGTCCGTGTACTTCCGGGGCTCATGGGAAGTTTCACATGCGATTGGGCCTGGGCGAGTGGGGTACGTGTATCACTGTGGTGGGCGTGGAAGTACAGGAGGCAAATGCGCGGAACGCCCACACGCACACACCAAAAAAGACGCGCTAATCCGGAAACACGTACGCAAGCAGGAAGCAGGCGTATGTCGACCCGCGCAGCATAAAAGTGCGCGCAAACAACAAACAAGCTCAGACGCCAGGATGAATATACCGTTCCTAGCAGCAGTGGCCGTGGGATACCGCAGGAGGAGGAGGAGGATAGCCAGGGCCAGAATCTTTACACTCAGAACCAGCCTTTTTGGGATGCCCGATGACCACGTGTATGGGAGGTACAGGTTTCCACCTCACATAATACTCGACCTGGTCATTGAGTGGGAGGATGACCTCACATCACCCACCCTCTGCTCCCAAGCACTCAGCCCCCTGGTGAAGGTCCTTAATGTACTGCACTTCTTGACCACTGGATCATTTCAGCGGACAAGTGCCATAGTGGGGGGGGGTGTCACAGGCCACGCAGTCACGCTGCCTACACCAGGTCTTGGCCATCATGACTGCACGCCCATCAGTACGCAGGCACATATACCTGCCCAGTACACATGCAGAAAGGCAGGCTGTCGTCCAGGATTTTTACGGGGTGGCACACTTCCCCAAAGTGCTAGGTGCCATTGACTGCACCCATGTGGCTCTACGTCCCCCCAGGGCATCTGAGCACATCTATAGAAACCGCAAGCACTGGCATTCCATCAACGTCCAGGTAATATGTGATGCCAAGGGAATCATCACCTCAGTATATGCCAACTATCCAGGGTCCACCCACGACAGTTTCATTTACAGAATGTCAACTCTAAACCGGGACCTAGAAGCTGGTCGGCATGGCGATACATGGCTGATTGGTGGGTATAAATGCCACAGCACATGCATGCATGTCAGATACTGAGTAATGTCACAACCCCACTAATGATACCCATCACCACCTCCTCAAGGGACAGTGCCTACCCTCTGAGCACCCACATGATGACGCCAATTCGGATCCCCACCACGCCACCCGAGGTAAGATACAACACAGCCCATATTGCAACCCGGGGCATAGTGCAGCGCACATTCGGAGTGCTCAAGTCACACTTTCGCTCCCTTGACCGTTCTGGCGGGCAGCTGTTATACGCTCCCCCAGTAGTGTGCAGGATCATAGTGGCAGCATGTGTCCTGCACAACGTTGCAACACGCAGGGGCCTGCCGGTGGACATGGTGGTGCCCCCACAACCCCAACCACATGCACGCCCGCTGCGCATGGGAGGGGAAAGGGCACGGGGTGAGACAGCCCGTACGCAGCTGGTGGCTAATTACTTCACCTAAAATCACACCCCTGTGGAGTGCACACAGCCTTGGCATATACCAGCTGACTATCAATGATGATGAGTCAACTGACAGTCAACTGTCACAACCATACCAGCCTGAGATTGTTCACCTGGTAGTGTTCCATTGTGTGCATCCCTACCTACACAAACACCACCAATGCTGTGTCATCAAAAGACACACTTCTATGCTGCTAAAACCATTACCCCCTTGCAAGATACAACATGACAACAGTGCCATGTCACCCAACACCTCCCCAGCACCGCCCTCCAACACACCATGGCATGTCATGCTATGTGAGAGCAAACAAAGGAATCCCCAAAACATGACACAAGTGTCACAAAGTACAGTGTCCCGATTGGAAAATGGCCACACACAATATGCTCCCATTAATGTAGAACTGACAACACACATGACCAAAGACTTACCACAATACAATGCAGCTAGCCACCCCAAACATAGCATTCACATGACAGTACTAAGTTAAAGGATACGTAGACTTACAACCTGGTGATGCTAGCACATCGACCACTTCCAACTGTACAGTGTTGGTGCCATGCAAATCTGGAAGTGCACTGCTTACAACATGAACTCCATCTCCAAAGTAGACGGCCTTGTGAAGACATGTGGAATGAACCTGCAAATTAGGAGGGAGACATGGATGCACAAGCACACATCAATACACCATGCAGTGTACAATATTACAACAATATGCACTAGGAATGTATACACAGTATTGACTACAGACTGCCCACACATGTCATGGGAGTCCAACGTCACTGTGTAAGTTACTGTCACTTGGGCACACCCTTTGCAAGCCCATGGTAACGGGAAGCAGGAGGGGTGTGTGTCTCACGAACCCAAGCATCTAACCCAAACTCAGGACAAGCCTGCATGTGCCCAGCCGGAATACAGTGGATGCCCACAGGAGCCACACAAGGCAACACACTGTAACAAAAACTCAAATATCAAAAACCAAAAATCAAAAATGGCAATGTGGGGGTCTGGGGGTGGGGGAGGCCACCCAGGAGGTCCAGGACAAGGTGCACACCAACAGCCACCTGTGTGGAGGTTGCAGAAAAAAACACCTCCATGGGCTCATGGCCTGCACGGCTACGCTATCGTGAGAGATTCAGAATCGCTGTGGTCGCTCTCTTCACCCTGTGCTGCTGCCGCCACAGGAGGTGGTGGTGCTATGGGAGGCAGCCCACGCAAAGCCCTAGTCTGGTCCTCCATGGCAGCAAGCATGCGGGTGTGGAAGGTCTCGTTCTGGAGGATTATGGTGCGGAGATCCCCATGCACCACCTGACGTGATGCCCGGACCTCCTCCCGAGTTGCCTGCATCTCTGCTGAGAGCATACGTGTGACACGCTCCAGCAGCTGTTCTGTCCTCGTGACAGTGGAAGCCTCAAGCTCCACAAGAGTCTGCCTGAGGTGACGGACTTCTACCCTCAGGGCTTCCCTCTGGCCCTGGGACTCTAGTGAAATGGCTTCCCGCAGAGTGTCCAGGGCCGCCCGTCTGTCCCTGTTGGACGCCAACATGTCCTCCCTGAGTGATTGGCAAATGGAGTCTGTTGCCTGCTGTAGTTGCTCCATCTCCCTCTCTGGGGGGACAATGGAAGTGGCCACCCTCTCCATAGCTTGAGCCATCATCTCAGATGCTGCTGCCTGTTGGTTTGCCATACCGTATATGGATTTCTCCCATGCGGTATTGCCTGGTGGTGTACGGACACCGCGTTGGCGGGCACCACACCTGTCTGGGGCAAGGCGAACTGTGCCTTGCTGTTTCGGCACTGCCTGAGGCTGCAGGACTGCATTCCCCCTCTGATCTGCTGGCCCAGGAACAGGATCAGATGTTGCAGAGTGTGGCCCTGCATCCGTAACCACCAAAGGCGGACCTACCAACACTGACATCCCCATAGTGGGCTGTACCCCTGGTGCAGGTGGGTCGGACAGAACAGAATCCCTCCCAGAAACACCTACCTGCGAAGCCACATAGGTCTCATCATCTGAATCAACACCCGAAAAGAGGTCTGGGGAGGTGCACCCAGAGACACCCCTGGAGAGAACGGTCTTCAGCAAGAGTGGGTTCTCACCCACCACCACACCCCGTCCCCCACTGGTGCCCGGTCGTGCCTGAGATCCCTCCTGGGTCTGCACCATCTCCTCACCCTCAACAGCATCAAGTGCGTCATCCCCTGCAGAACCATGAAAGACAAAAAATGGAAACAGGCATTAGCACCATGGCACACAATTAGGCCTCACAAGGTACAGAACCAGTACTTGATTGACACATGTCCCACATGACTATAACCCTTCCATGCATGCACTGTCACTGAGTTTGAAGGGGAGGAAAATGTCAGACACTGATGACACCAAGATGGAAGAGCAACACATTAGCTGCATGCTGGCTAGCAGAGCCATCACACATTGGCCTGTGAGTGGCATGTCCAATCCACATACATGACACATGCCATCTCACAGATGGCATGTACCATAGGCATGTCACATATCGTTTGACAATAGGGCTGAGATATGCGTAGAGAAAGTGGGGGGATCGAAACAATCAGCCTGAATGAACAATGAGAAATACGGAACAATGTTGTTGCAAGATGCCACTTCAAGGGCAACTAGCGTGATGTTGTACAAAAAGTCTACTGTAGGCAGAAGGGATACTGTAATACCCAAATCCAGGGGCGCAGAATGTTTTGGATGAAGCACATGGGTGACCCAAACCACTCAGGCACACACACCTTCACCTGGCACTCAATCAGAACCCCTCACACACACAACATACACATGGATCACACACACATGCATGTGCACTCACCGGACAATGCCTCGTAATCTGGCAGAGCTCCCACACCTTGGATCTGTTCCTCTGTGACGTAGGTCCCAGCAACAAACTCATGTACAGTGAGTTCAATGTCCTCTTGTGGAGACCCACCTCCAGTCACCAGAGTAGCGGCATGACTTGAGGCCAGCTTTTTCTTTGCCCTGCGCTTAAGGTCATTCCAGCGCTTGTAGCACTCACCAGCTGTGCGCCTCACTGATCCAAGGGCACTTATGATGTCCGCGACGGTCTGCCAGTGTGCCTGACGTCGGGCAGGTGTGGTCTTGCACCCTGAAGTGATCAACATTTCGCTGTCGTGTGCGGACACATACTGCACAAGTGCATCACGTTCGGCATCATTGAAGCTAGGCTTCCTTTGCGTGCCGGACTGCGTAGCCGTGTCTGGGGTATCAGCCTGTAGTGGACGAGCACTCTTCCTCTTTTTTTTGGAAGGTGGTGGGGATCCTGAGTGGCCTACGCCGCTCTGGCCACTAGGGGCAGGAGCACCGGTGGACTGGGTAGTTGGAGTGTGGGAATGCACACTGAGCATGGGACTTGGTGCAGGCATTGGCTGAAGTGTTACGTAGTCAGGGGGAACGTTAGCAAGATGGACTGGGACCAACACTGCCCTGGCTGGGAGAGTCAGAGCTGGGGTGGATGGAGCTGCAGCTGCCCCTGCAGCCTCCCCACCCTGCCTACTCGGGGCAGCAGATGACATAGCTGCCCCTGATCCACGTGGCCTGGTGACAACAACTTGCACCGCCACATGTGGCCTAGACTTGGCGACCTGGAAGTCAGCCTTGGAGTCACCCTCTGCCAGCTCAGGTGCCACTATGGGCCGGTCCAACAAGGGCTGATCAGAGATGGTATCAGCCACGTTTCCCTCAACTATGGGGGGTGAGGGGGCATGGGTGTCCCTGACTGGTCCTCCACACATGGAGGGCTAGGGGTACCCTGCAAATCCCGGCCACATCCCCTACCGCGCCCACCACGGCCACCTCTTGAGGCTCGGCCACCTTTGCCACCCTTACCGCTTGATCGCCTTCCAACCATGGCACTGATGTTGTTGTGCGTATGGGAGTTGCAGTAAACTATTGTCCTGGGCAATTGGGTGTCAAAGGGGTAGGGTACTAGATGGAATTCGTACCCTAGTGCTCTAGCAAGGCTGTATGTGACCCCTGGGGAAAGATGACGGGTCACGCAACGCACAGGCACCCCAAAAACAGAATATAACGTGCACGTAACCCCTCCTAGACCACGTGCGTGGAAAAAGGAACCCGCACTACGCTGTGGCACCCAGAAACACAAAAATGAAAGTACGCGTGTTACACGCAGCCTACAATGACCACCTGAAGGGGTACGTGACACACGGCGCAAGCACAGTTGGTAAATACGTGCGCGACTCACCGTCTGCCTGGAAAATGAGCGTGAAAAATACGCGCGTGTGCACGTTGGCAACACCCCCGCCAAAAGAAGAATTGTACACTGTCTGAGGATACAGGACAAAAGAAGAAGTGAACGCTGTTTGAGGAAACAGGCCCAACAGAAAATCAGAAAAAAGCTGTCAGAGGTAACAGGAAGTACGAACTAGAAACGCTGTGAAGTAAATCGCGTGTGAACCGACATGAAGTACAGAATTCACCCACTCGCTCTCCACGAAAAGCACGTACAAGGAAATGACGTCCTACACGTGCCTTTTGAACTGGCCCACACTTCCAACGTCACTTCTGCGTATACGTGCTAAGGCCCTAACCTCCAATTACACGAGCTGACACTTGGATGTGCAGTTCTTGAACGTGTAACATGCACCAGTGTTCATGGAAACACCCGCGCGCGCATGTCACAGACGCGCTTACGCCCTAAGGGCCTTTCCTCGAAATACACGCTGACGTGCTAGATTTTCACGTGCCAAATCACTCCGTATCAAGCTGGCCGCGCGTTCACACACGGAAGACCACGCTCCTTCCCAGAAGGCCGAATTACTGCCCCCAGAGCCCCGAGCACGTTCCCACCTGCCATCTGCTGCTGCCTGATTGCCTGCTGCCCACGTGCCCTGCTATTTGCTGCCTGCACGTCAGCCCAGGGTGCTGTTGCTGTGACCACCCCTGCTGGAACAGAAGACTCCCGACTGCTATTCCATCGCTCCACAGCCCAGCCCCAGGACCCAGTTGCCCACCCACACCTGCCTCTGGGGTTGCCATGTCGGGCACTACACCATCTGGCACCACTGGCAACCCCCATCCAGGGAGGCAGAAGGCTACCAGCTTCACTGCCACCGAAGTTGGTGTCCTGGTGGAGCATGTCCTGGGGCAGTATGATGCCCTCTTCGGAAGGTCGGCCGCCGACAAGGAAGGATGGACTCGGATCTGGACGGACATCGTGACTGCCATCAACGCGGAGGGGGTGGCAGTCCGCAACTTCCAACATGTCAAGAAGCGCTGGGAGGACTTCAGGTCCAGGACCCTCAACAAGGCCCGGCGCCTCTTGAAGGCAGCGGATGCTAAGGGGCGCCAGGGCCACCTGTCGGAACATCAGATGAGGGTCTTGGAATGCATACGCCCAGCGCTCCACGTCCAGGTCCTTGAGAGGCATATCTGTCAGGAGTCGAGCGGTAAGTGTACATGCATACTGATTTGAAGCTGTGCGTGTGGTGGTGTGCCAGTAGTGTGCAGGTTTTGTAGGGCCATGTATGGATGTGTATGTACAGGGCTGTGAGGCTGACACATGCAAATCCTTTCATGTGTGAGACACATAGATGGTGTATGTGCTGGTAAGCATGCAGGCCAAGTGCAGATGTGTGAGCACACATGTTTGGATTACTGTGTATGTAAGTTGGCATGGTTGTGGTGTCACACATGGATGTTGGTTCCAGCTGCATGTATCTGCACCATGTACATGTGCATGTGTGTGTATTTGACATGGGTGAAACAGTGATGCAACATGGATGCATGTGAGACTGATATGTAGAAGATTGATTGCCAGATGTGACATGGATGCCCATCCCATCACTACGACAGTTGGCGGAGGTGTACACATGCATGTAATTGTGGTGGCGTGTGTGCATGTCTAGTGCACTCCCTGTGTTTCATGTGATGTCTGGCTCACCGTTGGCTGCTCATACTATTTGTATATGTATGGATGGTGCTGGCTGTTGCAATATGGCTGTGGAATAGCTCATGTGTGTGAGGTGCAATGACATGTGTGTTGGGGATGTTGATGCCATATCTGAAGTTTGACAATGCCACTCATGTACAACTGTCATGTGTGTATGAGTCCATTGTACAGTGCCCTGATGCCTGTCTCCTATCTCTTCCTGTCTGCAGCGTCAACTGATGAAGAGGGCGGAGAAGGTGCTGTGGAGCACAGCGGCAGGGATCGCACCGCCAGCCGGAGACGCAAGGCCCGGCTCCCCTCCCAGGTTGTCATCTCGTCAGGGAGTGAGGAGTCAGGTGCCGCGTCCCAGGTCACAGCTGCCGAGGGGAGGTCCAAGAGGCGGAGGTTGCAGTTGGACTCCTCGGCAGACGAAGGGGCAGATGAGACCCCACAGGGCCCAAAGGAGGAAGATGGCACGGAGTCATCCAGGTTGGTGGGGGGTTTGGTGGAGGAGGAGGCCGTGCAAGAGACAGAGACGGGGTCTGGAGGTGGGGATTCCACTGGTGCTAGTGGTGCAGTGCAGGGGCAGGGACAGGAGGCAGCACAGGCCGCCGCGGAGGTGTCTGTGTGTAATCCTGTTCCCGATCCTGTCACTGCATCATCTTGCACCAGCGGGGATACCTACATCCAGACCTGTTCTCATGGAGGGGATTGGCTTACACCAACTGGCCTTCCTCTCCCTGCGGATGTGGCTATCCGGCACCGGGTTGAGCCTGTCCTGGGTGGGCTGGCGTTGCATCAACGTGCCATGCGAGCTGACCTGCAGTCTTTTCATGAGGAGACTGCACGTCTTCTCGCATGGCTCGTTGACCGCGTTGAGCCACTGGGACAGCTCACCATGGCCGGATTCCTCCGTTTTGTGGACCTTGTTCCGACCCCCTCCTCAACTGAACCCCCTATGCGCCAGTCATCCTCCGTGCCATTTTCCCACCCATGTGTCACCTAGGTGCCCTGTGGAGCTGCCTCTGACCCTGCGGCCATGCTGGTGGAGGACACATCCCTGCCACAGTCGGGAGTCGGATGTCCAGCAGGGGTGGGCACCTCAACAACTGCACCCCAGCTGGAGGAGGATGTGCAGGCAGCAGGAGCCAGGGCACAGGCAGCGGCACAGCAGCAGCAGCAACAAGGTGGGAGCCATGATGTCTCGGGGCCTTCATCATCGGAGGGGCAGGCATCGGCCGGAGGGCAGGAGGACCCTGGACAGGAAGTGTCTTCCGTGTGGCAGCGGTTGGGCCATGCGATAAATGCGGAGCGGCAGCAGGCGGAAGAGGCACGGCTCACTATGGTCAGGGCGGAGAACTCCATGCGTAGGGCCCTGAGGCGGGCCGAGTGCCTCAAGGCCATTCGCAGGGACCTGGAGTTCCAGATGTCATCGTCCCTGCAAACCCTGGGGGCCATGGAAGAGGACCGCCTCCGGGACATTGAGCAGGAGTTCGATGATGCCCTGGCACGGAACATCAACATGTGAGCCGTTGGACTTGCCCGCTGCCCTTGTAAATAGTTATTTAGTTAGTATTAGGTTTCCTTTGTTTTTTTTCTTTATTTTGGACCTTTTGGACAATGGACCACATTTTTGTATATAGTTTTTTAATTAGGTAGGAGTTTTTGATAGGTTTCATTTCTTCAGTTGGGATCATGGACCCTGGATTGTTCATCTGTGTATAGTTGACTGTTGGATTCTACTTTTTTGTTTGGATTTCCCCATGGAGCAATGGTTTTTACTTTTCTTTTTCCCTTGGATTTCATTTTTTGAACTGTGACTTTGGACACCTTTCCTTTGGATTATGATTTGTTGTTTTTCATTATTTTACAGACATGCAGCCTTTCTTTTTACATTTCCATTGTTGTTTGTTTTAATTCCATTCATGTTGCTTTCAATACATTCTTTTCTTCAAACTTCGATGTGTGGTATTATCTCATTGGTTTCATGCATGTCATGATATGGGTTTTGAGATTCACTTGCACCCATTGTGTGTGTGTGAGGGACATGTCTTCATTTACATACTTGCCATTGGGGTTGTGTCATGTAATTGGCATTTCTATGTGGGTGGGTGCAATACTTGGGTGGGTCTTTGGCATGTGGAGGCTGGCCATAAGGGCCAGGGATCTAGATTGTGATGACGTGTTGGCTGGGGGACATGTGTCAGGGCCTGCTGCCAGGTGACCTGCACTGCTGGGGGGGTGGGGGTGCTGGGGGACATGACTGGGGGCCTGCTGGCAGGTGCCCCACAATGCTGGGGGGTGGGTGTGCAAGGGGACATGAGTGGGGGCCTGCTGGCAGGTGCCCTGCACTGCTGGGGGGTGGGGGTGCAGCGGGACATGAGTGGGACATGAGTGGGGACCTGCTGGCAGGTGCCCCGCACTGCTGGGGGGTGGGGGTGCAAGGGGACATGAGTGGGGGCCTGCTGGCAGGTGCCCCGCACTGCTGGGGGGTGGGGGTGCAGGGGGACATGAGTGGGACATGAGTGGGGGCCTGCTGGCAGGTGCCCCACACTGCTGGGGGGTGGGGGTGCAGGGGGACATGAGTGGGTCATGAGTGGGGGCCTGCTGGCAGGTGCCCTGCACTGCTGGGGGTGGTGCTGCAAGGGGACATGAGTGGTACATGAGTGGGGGCATGCTGGCAGGTGCCCTGCACTGCTGGGGGGTGGGTGTGCAAGGGGACATGAGTGGGGGCCTGCTGGCAGGTGCCCTGCACTGCTGGGGGGTGGGGGTGCTGGGGGTAATGCGTTGGTGATCTCTAGTGCAAGGTGACATGTGGCTTGGCTGGGGGGACATGCCCATGGTGGATGGGCTGCCTGCGGGACATGACCAGGGGTGCAGGGTAGTCCCCTGTGGTGTGGTCTGCCTGCAGGGGCCGTGGAGGGTATAGACGGAACACCTGGGAGGACCCACACTGCCAATTCACGTGTAGGACTCCCCTGCACCCCCGAAATACACGTACCCCACTCGCACAGGGCCTATCGCTTGTGAAACTTCCCCGCACCCCAGAAATACACGTACCCTGCTGGAATCGTGTGTGGGACTTCCCGCGCACCCCTGTAATACACGTACCCTGCTGTAATCACGTGTTGGACTTCCCCGCACCCCAGAAATACAGGTACCCTGCTGAAAGCGCGTGTGTGACTTCCCGCGCACCCTTGTAATATACGTGCCTTGCTGAAATCGCGTGTCAAACTTCCCCGCACCCCAGAAATGCACGTACCCTGCTGAAATCGCGTGGGGGACTTCCCGCGCACACCAGTGAGACACCTACCCTGCTGAAATCGCGTGTAAAAGTTCCCCGCACCCCAGAAATACACGTACCCTGCTGAAATCGCATGTGTAACTTCCCGCGCACCCCAGTAATACAGGTACCCTGCTGGAATCGCGTGTAAAAGTTCCCCGCACCCCATAAATACATGTACCCTGCTGTAATCGCGTGTGGAACTTCCCGCGCACCCCAGTAATACTGGTACCCTGCTGTAATCGCGTTTAAAAATTCCCCACACCCCAATCATACACGTACCCTGCTGGAATCGCATGTGGAACTTCCCGCGCACCCCTGTAATACACGTACCCTGCTGTAATTGCGTGTTGAACTTCCCCGCACCCCAGAAATACAGGTACCCTGCTGAAATCGCGTGTGTGACTTCCCACGCACCCCTGTAATACACGTGCCCTGCTGAAATCGCGTATAAAAGTTCCCCGCAACCCAGTAATACACGTACCCTGCTGGAATCGCGTGTGGAACTTCCCGCGCACCCCTGTAAAACACGTACCCTGCTGTAATCGCATGTTGAACTTACCCGCACCCCAGAAATACACGTACCCTGCTGAAATCCCATGTGGAACTTCCTGCGCACCCCAGTAATACACATTCACCGTTCGCCGTTTGCTGTTTGGCAGCCCTGTATACTGGTCCAGGGTTAGCGCAGCCCTTTGCAATGAATTGTGAATTTTGATGGCTTTTCCTTGCGCGAGGGCGTTCTTGGGGGCGTAACTGGCGCAGCTGCAGGGTCGCTGCGCCACTCTGCGCCACGGCTGGTTTTGGAGGCTGAAATCCATGAATACGCTGTGCGCGGATATCGATTTTAGTGGACGCCACTTTTGTGCGAAATTCTATGAATTACCCTGTATGTATTTATTTATTTTATTGAGCATTTGTAAGGTGATTTATACAACAGAATTGTGTTTCAATGCACCACAATGCTCAATGGGAAGGGAGCAGGGCAAATAATAACAATGGCAAAATTAGTAACATACAGTCGTGGTCCTACTAGGCCTTGTGGCATTTGGCCATGCAAGTGCAAGTGCATTGAGGAGAAGTGCATGGGAAGGGGAACAGAGGAGTGGATATGTGCTGGAGGACAGTCCGTCAGGGAAGTGCTATGGGGAGCCAAGGAGGAAAACCTCAGGCTAAGTGCTGGTACAGGCGACTATAAAAAGTGGGATGTGGAGCTACCAAGCAGGGGCCCACAGGGCAGTGCAGTGTGGGGGAGGGGTGCTGGTATTAACTAGTAGGTGGGGCCTTGAATCCTGTGACATTCAGGTGGATCAGGCCAACGGTCACAGCGCCAGTGGGCGATTAGAAGGGAAGGAAAGGGGTAGAGCAGTTTTCAGCAGTTTCCGGAACTTACAAAGGTCCGGCTCAAGACTGAGAGGGGCTGGGAGGCTGTTCCAAAGGGAGGCACCAGCCTAGGAGAGAGATCTGACACCCATTCTCAGCTTGGAGAAGCGTTTGACAGTCAGAGAGTTGGAATTTCAGGAACGTAGGGCTCTAGCAGGGGAGTATTTAGGGAGGGAAAGTTGGAGATAGCATGGTCTCAGGCCCCAGAAGGCCTTGTGGATGATGCAGAGGGTCTTGAATTTGCCCCTTGCAGCCACCGGGAGCAAGTGGAGAGATTTTAGGGCTATGGTCCCTGGGCTTGTGGCCAAGGATAAGACTTGCAGCCCTGTTCTGGATTAGCTGGAGGGGGCGATGGGAGGAACAAGGGAGATTGAGAAAGAGGCTGTTACAGTAGTCCATGCTAAAGAGGACCAGAGCTCTCAAAACATTTAGCCTATGGGGGAAGGTGAGAAACTGGCACTTTGAAACACAATTTCCTTGATGGATAAGTGCATTACTAATGTACAATAAATAAATAAATAAATAAATAAAAAGGAAGAATGCCTCTGAGGAGGTAGATCTGGAACTGGGACTTCTTGGTAAGGGCCATGATGTGAGTGGTGAAGGAGAGAGCGGAGTCAAAGATGACCCAGAGGTTTTTGGCCTCACAAGATGGTGGGGTTACAGCGCCCAAAGAGGATGGCCAGGGGGTACGAGGAAAAGAGGGCACAGATGTCCTGATGAGGAGGATCTCTGTCATACTGGCATTGAGACAGAGATCATTCTCTGAACACCATGCCTGAATGGCAGACAGTCGGGGATGAGAGAAGAGTAAGAGGGTGAAGTAAAGGGAAGTTTGAAGGAAAGCTGTGTGTCATTGGTGTAACACTGGAAATGAGGAGAGAAGGAAGATATCTGGTGAGGCAGAGGGGTGAGATAGATATTGAAGAGCCATAGTGATAGGATAGAGCCCTGGGGGCCGCCACATTTGGAGAGGTTGGTGGTGGAGGAGAAAGGGCCCAGTTACAGCTGGGAAGAGTCGTTATTGATGAAGGAAGTCAGCCAATCCAGTGTCCGGTCAGTGATGCCGAGGGTGTCACTGAGTCGTTTTATGAGGATGGAGTGGTGGACTGTGTCAAAGGCAGAGGAGAGATCGAGAAGAGTCAGAACAGCGGGAGAGATGGAGTCAAGATTTTCAAGCATGGTTTTACGGGTGGGTGTTCAGGAGAGCAGTTTCTGTGCTGCAGGATGCCTGGAATCCAGATTGATGGTCATGAAGGCAACCAACAAGATCAGTGTGGAGGGTCAGTTGGGGGAGGGCCAACTTTTCTAAGAGTTTACCCAGGAAGGGGGTAGTAGAGATAGGGCGATAGTTAGCTGGGAAGGAGGGATCAGCAGACAGCTTTTTTAGGAGAGCGAGTGCTTGAGGTATAGAGGGGAAAAGCTAGTGGTGAAGGAGTGGTTACAGAAGTCAGCAAGCGTCAGGGCGAGAGAGGAAATATTGTCCTTGATGGTTCTGGAGGAGAAGGGGAGCACTTGTTTGTAGGAGGCCTTCATAGAGCGGACCACTTTAGAGACCACATCCAGTGCTATGGGCAGGAGGGAGGAGAGCGAGGGGGTGGAAGGAGTGGGACCAAGGAAGGTAGGGGAGCAAGTTGTTAGTGTGTTGTTAGTGGCTCCAGAGATGCAGGCTTGGATGTGGGCCCGCTTCCTGGAGCGGATAGAGCAGCGATATTGCCTTTGGAGCGGGCGGCAGGCCAATTTGTCAGAGGATAAGCCCAAGGTCTGCCACTTCTGTTCAGCAACTCTACTTTCGCGTTTCAGGGATGATAGATCGGAGTCATACCAGCTATTGTTCTTGGTGGCATGTTTTAGGCGGATCCTCATGGCAGGGGCAAGGATGTCAAGGGTGTTAGAGATGGTAAGGTTCAGGTTAGCAAGGACAGAGTCAGAGGGGGCACCAGAAGCAAGGGTGTGTGGGGGATTGAAGGTGGAGGCAAAAGCAGCAACTGATACTTCATCGGTCGAATGATGGTGAAGGAGGCTGACAGTGAAGGTGGAGGCTCGGGAAGAGGGCCCAGGAGCCCCAAATGGGAGTAAAGGAGAGAGTGGTCAGACCAGGAGAGAGAGGTGGTGACTGGATTAGAGATAGGCATTCCACCAGAGATGAGGGCATCAAGAGTGTAGCCGGCAGAGTGAGTCGGCCGGAAGGAAGAATAGTGAGAGAGAGGGAGCCACAGAAGACTCAGAACTGAAGGGCGGATGATTCAAGAGAGTTGAGGTGGATGTTGAAGTCACCAAGGAGGAGGAGTTTGGAAGAAGAGGTTGAAAGGGAGGAGGCAAGGTCACCCCATTCAGATAGGAAGAGGGAGATAGGGCCAGGGGTTCTATAGATAGTGGTGAAGGTGAGAGAGAGAGAGTAGGCGAGACCCCAAGCCTACAGACAAGGCATTCAAAAGAGGAGTAGGATTGAGTAGGAATGATGTAAGCAGGGAAACGATCAGTGAAGAACAGGGCCACTCTACCCCCAGGCCTGTTGAGTCAGGCTTTAGCAAGGGTTTGGTAAGGATTTTGTAGCCTTCAGGAAGGAGAGGGTCAAGAGCAGTGACAGAGCTGGCATTGAACCATATCTCGGTTAAGAGCGAGGACATCCAGGTCAAAGTCTTCGAGAAGGAGACAGATGTCAGAGGAGCATTCAGAATAGCTAAGTGAAGCTGCTTACCACCTTTGAAGGTTTTCCGAGGAGGTGTATAGGGGCTTGGTTCTCCCATTGGTGGTGGCGGAGAAGTGAGGGGAGAGGAAGCAGGAGTGGCAGGAGAAGGGGGGAGGTTTATCAGAGAAGGCAGGCACCGGTCGAGAAGAAGAGTAGGTTGAGAACCTTGGGCCATGAGAGTGCCGCTGTGATAGACATTAATGATACACATAGAAGATAAGAAGTATGCAGGAGTATTTCCCACCTGGCGCCAGCATTAATGGGTGAGGAGGAGAAAGGAGAAAGAGTGGAGACCAGATTGGGAGTCCATAGGTCAGGGGAGAGGACAGCGAAGAGGATGTACGTAAAAGCCTGTCTGGAAGTGGCATTGACGTAAGTTTCAGCAATAGGTAGGCCTGGATTAGAGTCCAGGAGAGCTTTTTTCAGCTTTCTTCTTCCAGACTTTATGAGAGAGGTGGGATAAGTGATAGAATAGCAGTTAGAATAGATAGAAGAGATGGAGAATGCCATAGTGGTAGAGGGGGAGAGAGTGATAAGCAGGGCAGTGGCACAATGCACAGGAATTCACCATGTGGCCTAGCAGCCAGGCAGGCACAGAGGACGAGGTGTGCAAAGGAAGGCAAACAGTTCACAGAATAAAAAGCACACCTAGATTCGAAATTGCCAAAACACACTAGAACCAACACAAATTGGAGGATACAGGGATTTAAAAAGCACACCTAGATTCGAATTTTACCAAAAAGCACTAGAACAGCACGAAATGGAGGATGCAGTGATTTAAAAAGCACACCTAGATTCAAAATTGCCAATAAACATGAGAAACAGCACACAAATGGAGGATAAAGATATTAAAGGCGCTCTGGAAGAGGAATTATGGGTTTGGCACTAGCAGGTAGCAAAAAGCAGGCTATATGTGAAATTTACGGCATATGCACATATCAAGTGGGAAGAAGATATAGGTTGCAGTCAGGCTGTAGGGCAAGGGAGACAGGATTCAACCAGATAGAGGGTTGTGGTGCAGGAGCAGGTGATCTGGGGTGCTTACCGGTAAAAAGTAGTAGCACATTTTTAAAGGGCCCGAAATGCAGGGTTACAGTAAGTTTGTTCATTGTGCAGCATGGGCCAAAAAATGTTAGGAGCAGCCGCATGGAGAGGGGCTCCCTCCTGCTTCGGACAGGGCTGGCTCATTGTAGGCCAAATAACATGAAGGGCGAGCCAATCAAGAGAAATGCGACTCCATCGCCATGGCAACCCTTGCAGGTACTCCAGTGCAGAGGAAGAGGGCGGCCATAATGAATAGGTGAAAAACAACAGAGTTGGTGCTGCCCACACGTGTTTCCAAAGAAATTAAAGCAGGCAACATAGCAAGTTTGCAGCACGTTGATTTTTTAAAGGCTGCTGCTGCTTTATGAAATACACTGTGAAGCAGCACACTGCAATGCGTGCTGTCGCCCCAAATGGCTTACCTTCCGAGATGCGCTCCGAAATTCTCCAATGCTCAGGGCACACTGCTGGGGTGTGGGGGGGTTGGAGGAGAGGGGAGGCAATCAACCACCCCACTTTAGAAAAGCAGAAGGAGAAATGGTGGATAATCCCCCTAGGGGTGCCGGTCAGCAGGACCTCACAGGGAGAGACTCCCCTCTTGGGGACAAGGACTCCTGTTCTGTCCAGGAACTCTTATAACCTCTCCTGAGGAGGTAATTATAACATCAAAGAATCAAAACTTTCCCTCCAAACCAGTCACTATTGTGAAGGATCTGATAGGATTCTCCCCAGAAACCTGGTCTGGGACCCTCCTCATGTGGCCATAGAAAGGCAGATGCTTCCTGATCCCGACTCTGGGCGTGGTGTACTTCCGGATGATCACATGGGGGTGGAACAGACTATAAGACTGGGATGAACCCCTTTTAAACTTTCCCCGGAATCCCACCCTTTTGATGGCTATAATAATAATAATAATAAAACGGGAAGATGACAGATTTCACCTGCAAGTTCTGAGAGGGTCCTGTGTTCTCAAAACCTGTATTGCAGAGGAAGACGTGCAGGAAGTGAAGCTTTCCTCATCTGAGCCGAGTTGCTGTGATTGCAAAGCAGTGACTGTGCTGAAGCCCAAGGCCAGAGGCAGAAGGCAAGCCGAGGGTTTCGGGAGTAAAGGAGGCTCCCAATTAAGGAGGCTGCACCGAATAAGTCTTTCCTGTAACTGTAACCAGTTCTAAAGCAACTCGCATAGAGTTGAAAGCAAATAGAAGTTGTTTGTCATTTTCAAACAGTTAACACTGGAAATTTAACACGTGTGCCTATTCTGAAAGCCGGAGTGGTCGCGTGGGAAGTGAAGATCATTATATCCATTGGTAAACAGCTTTTCGCATCACAGGAGTGGTTGCGTGCCTTTAATTGTGAATAGGAACGCTTTTTTAATCCATTCTGAAAAAACCCAGGGATAATCTCTTGCAAGAGTTACTAGTGAAACAAGCACAAAGGAGCGTCAGCTGTGACCAATTGTGTTTCCTGAGCGAAGTCTGATGCTGCCTCTTTAATCTTACACAGGAATACAATTCCATTCAAGTCTTTAAGTTTGAAAATCTATCTTAAAGATTGGTTGTGTGTGCCTGATTATGGTTTCACTTTGAAGGCTAAACCTTGTAATATCCTGAATTGACATTCTTTATTTTTATGGAGCTGTTAAACTGAAGAAACTAAAAAGCAATACCCAAGCCAAGAGGCAAACCCTTTTTACTGTGACGCAAGTACTGTTTAAACTCCTCCACCTAATCGCTGAAGTTGTCAACAGTCCAATGGCCTTAAACTAAGTGTGGCATTGTTATCTGAAGCTGAAAGAGTGACACTACAGCTTCTGGGTAATTACTTGGACAGAAAAGGGGGTAAGTCTGGGGAAGGGGAGCTGGGTGTTTGGAAGGAACATTGAGGAAACAAACTGTAATGCTGAAGACTGCTGAAGCTGAGCGGAAGTCCATCTTCTGGGCAGAGGCAGGTTACCCGTAGTGGCAGTCAGACAGCTAAAAGAGCCCCTTTTTGTCAGTCCCAAATGAAAGAGTGCCTTGCCTACCTGTAGGCGTCGAAGTATCTTGTTCTTACATGCCTAATAATTCTGAAGTATAAAACTAAAGCAGAAGTACTAGAACTATGGTGGTATATAAAACTGTCAGTGGATGTCACATTGAAGTGGTTTGGAGTAGTGAAATACCGTGGGACAAAGGTGACTGTTCTCATGGTAACATCAGTAGATGGGTTTATGTTTATTTTTATTTATTTATATTGCACACCCTGCCCGCAGGCAGTTGTTAAGAGGGAAGCAGCAACCCAAAGAGAAGCATCCTGACAATTATACCAAATGTACTGCAGAGGTCTTAACCAATTGTAAAGTTGTAGATGAAGAAATTCTATATTTATTCTTTGAACTGTGGCAACCAATATTGAAGAGAAGATATCCAGGATTACCATTGGTGCTATTTTCGTGGCTGGCATTGGAAGGGGATCTTTTCAACAAAAAACAGAGAATTGTTACCAGTTTATTTTTGTTTGATAAATGTTTGTTTTGACTTCATCCCCCCTCTCCCTGCCACAGACTCTACCTCTGACTCCACTCTCAACAACCTCCATCTTGCCATCACTAATACTCTTGACATTCTTGCCCCAGTCATGAGGATCTTCCTGAAACATGCCTCCAAGCGTAACATCTGGTATGACTCTGAACTTGCAGCCCTGAAACACAAGTGCAGATATGTGGAACAGAAGTGGCAGACTTCATGCTCACCTTCTGACAAACTGGCCTGTCGCCTGCTCCAAAGACAATACCAACTCTCCATTTGATTCAAGAAAAGGGCCCACATGCAGGCATGTGCCTTTGGTGCATCCAACAATACAGCTGAACTCTTTAAAATCTGCAAGGAACTATCCAACCCTTCTGCAATGTTCACCACTTCCCTCCCAGTCCCTCTGCAGTGCACTGGCCACACACTTCACTGCAAAAACTCTGGACATCCTGAGCACCCTCGCATCCCTTTCGCCCTCGCCTTCCCCCCTCCTGCCCCCTATGGCGTCCCATCCCCCTCTGCCTTTCTCGCCTCCTTCTCTCCTATCACATCTGACAAGGTCACCAGTGTTGTTCGCTCTATGAAGGTCTCTTCCAAACAGGTCTCCCCCGGTTCTTCCAGAAGTATGAAGGACAATATTGGCGCTCTTGCCCCTGCACTTGCTGATTTCTGCAATCACTCTTTTGCTACTGGGTCTTTCCCCTCCTCTCTCAAGCACTCTCTTGTGCGACTCCTTTTGAAAAAACCCTCTTCAGACCTGTCTTGTCCGGCTAACTACTGCCCCATCTCTATCACCCCCTTACTTGGGAAACATACTGAGCATGTTGGTTGCCTCCACGACCAACAATCTGAATTCCGTGCATCCAGAGGAATGGAAACTGCTCCCCTGAACACCCGTGAAGAACTGCTTGCATCTCTTCTGCCATTCTCATTCTACTTGATCTCTCCTCCGCCTTTGGCATGGTCCACCACTCTATCCTCATAAAATGGCTCCACAATACCCTAGGTATCTCAGAGCGGGCACTTGACTGGCTGACCTCCTTCCACAATGATCGTCCCTCCCAGGTTATCCTGGGCTCTTTCTCCTCTCCCACCTCTGTCTACGCCTGTGGCATCCCCCAGGGCTCCAACCTCTCTCCGTGGCTCTTTAACATCTATCTTGCTCTGCTGGCACACCTAATTTAGACCTTCTCCCCTTACTTCCAGTGTTATGCAGAGGACACACAACTCTTCTTCAAACTTGCCTCTGATCCTCTCCATACTTCCTCTATCATTCCTCACTTCCTATCTGCCATCCAGTCATGGTGTGCCTCCAATGATCTCTGCCTCAATGCCAGCAAGATTGAGATCCTTGCGATTGGGACTCCTGCTTTTTCTTTCTTCCCCTCACTCTGGCCACCCTCTACGGGTCCTCCCCTTTCTCCTTCATTTGAAACCAAAAATCTTGGAGTCATCTTCGACTCACATCCAGGACCTTGCCAAAAAGGCCCACTTTCAACTTCACCTCTTCAAAGGAATCCGTCCTTTCCTCACCTATACCCAGATGCTTGATGTCTCTAGCGCTCTGGTACTCTCTAGGCTTGATTACTGCAATAGCCTCTTCCTTAATCTACCCTCTTCCTCTCTACGTCCCCTCCAGCTAATCCTGAATCGGGCTGTAAAACTAATCCTTGGCCTCAAGCCCAGGGACCGCATCTCTCCAGCCCTAAAATCTCTCCACTGGCTCCCAGTTGCTGCAAAGATCAAATTCAAATCTCTCTGCATCATTCATAAGGCTGTCTGGGGCCAGGGGCCATGCTATCTACAACTGGCTCTCACTAAATACACCCCCTCCAGATCTTTATGTTCCTCCGGCACCAACTCTCTGCTTGTCAAGTGCTTCGCTAAACAGTGAGCTGGTGGCCGATCTCTTTCCTCGGCTGGCTCCCTCCTATGGAACAACCTCCCCCCTCCCTCTTCATCTTGAGCTGGATATCCTCAAATTCCGAAAGCCCCTCAAGACTTTCCTTTTCACCTCCTCCTTGCCCCCTCCCTTGTTTGCTAAAACCTCAAATTCGCTGAGATTGGTGACCAGGGCCCTTATGTATTCACATGGGCCCTGGCCTCCCACCACCAATCGCCTTCAGCCTCCGCCCCCTCCCAGCACTTGCCTCAGCACCCACCAGCCTATGATATCACAGGCCTGCACTTATTTATTGGGTGTTGACCTCTCTTACCTAGTGATCTCTGCCAGTCACTTAACAGTTGCTTGCAACTTACTCCCTAGCACTTCCCTCTGTGTTACTCCTAGCACTTAACCCCCTACCCCATCCCTCTCTGTCTGTACAGGCACATTCAGAATGCTCACAAGGCCTAGTAGGACATCCTATGTCTTTCATTGTTATATTTGCCTCTGATTCCCATGTTCCCTCCCTTTTGCCCTGTGGGAGCTTTGAAACACAATTTACTTGATGTATATGCGCCTTACAAATACACAATAAATAAATATATAAATATAATCCTGATGTAACCCTCCATCTTTATTATTCAACCACATTCTGATGTTACCACCTACTCCTCTCTTGTCCAACCGCCTACTGATGTTACTACTTCCTCCTCTCTTGTCCAGTCTTTTCCTGTTGGTACCAATACCCCATCTCTTGTTCAACCTCCTCATGATGGTGCCACCTATTCCTCCCATGCTGAACCACCTCCTGAAGTTACCATCACCTCCTCTCCTGCTAACCTTCTCCTGTTGTCACCTCTTCCTCCTTCCTTATCCAAACAACCTTCTGATGTCACCACCACCTCTTTTCTTATCGAACCACCTCCTAATGCTACAACTGCCTCCAATCTCCAGCCACCAGGTGCTCAGTTTTTTCCAACCTGCTCCATGTATGCTCTTTCCACTACTTTGTTCCACACTCCACTCGCCAGCTGCTTCTTCGAACTCCCACACGCAGGGGTGTTGCTAGGTCTGGAAAAGACCTGGGGCTACAATGATGTCGGGACTGGGGGCTAGCTAGCCTTTTGGTTGTAGCTCCTGAGATTATATCTGGGGCTACAACCAAAAGACAAGAGCCTATAGCCCCCTCACCCCCCCCCCCTCCCAGCAGATCGAGCATGTACGTTTTTATAGGCATGTATTCTCTCCTTCTGCTGGCTATTTTTGAGGATTTACACCTGTGTCCTAAAATTAGTGGAACCCTTTTCCCCCTCCATGGTATCGCAGCAATATTTTCACGAAGAACCCTACTCTGCTGCATCCTGAGCATGATTCTTTGATGTGAAACGTTTATTTTATATTCCTCTAATCTGCCCAGAATGTGAAAGTGGTGCCTGTCCTCTGAGAAATTGTGAGTTGTTTGTATCTTCCGTGAATGACCACTCCACCGGTAGACAAGGTATAGCTACATTAAGTATTGTTCACGCATGGCATGGCTGCCAGAAATCTGTGAACTGGCAACAACTGGCACTTCCGTGCAAGAGCTTGGGTCTTTGGTGGAATTTTAAGCTCTGTGATATATGTCAACCGAAAACAGTATGATTCGTTAAGCGCCTGAGCATCGTGCACTGGCAATACTGTATCCTGCTTTCCAAGCAGGTTGCCAGTGAAGTGATTGATACCTTCGGTTTTTTTCATGGGGACTTTGAGTCTGACTACTGGCAGCTTGAGGCCCTCTTAGCTGGAACGCGTACGTCAGGGATGTCTTCTGCAACTTCCCCCTGCCACGCGGCAGGGACTAAGGATGGGTGACCAAGGCATTCTCATCATACCGCCCTAAGGCCATTCATATCCTAACTTGGGGAGGTACACGGCGCTGCCCTGAGTCGTTCTCACAGAGCTAGGAAAGTGAGTTTGCCACATATGTTAAATGTGTGGGAGCACTCCATTTTAGGCACAGATTTCCTGGACAGAACTTGATTCTGCAGTGCCCCATGTCAGAACTTCTCTGCAGAAATATAACCTGCATACTCAGAAATCCTTTTGGGGAGGGGTTCACGGAAAAGGACAATTTATACCACCTATTAAGCTCTGATGTTCTGTATAGAGCACCCCAAGTATTTATGTGTCGTCGGACATAACATTTTTTTAAAAAGCTCTGCCAGAAACAATTTTAAATTATGTTTTTCTGAGTTTTAGTTGTGGCTCAATACGACGTGAGTAGCAACCTTTATGGGCCTCATTATCACTATGGGGTAATGGTCAAGCAAGTTGTATTTCCAAATACCACCCGTTTACCCCTGTGTCTGATTATGTTGAGGAATAACTAGAACCTATAATCATGCAGTGAATTACCAGTATCACTGGCGATATTAACACTAGTTATATTGTGGAACTCATAATGAGACCTACAGGCAGTTAGGCATCTGAAGTGCATTAAACAGTCACAAGAACATACTCAATAACTTACTCAATAACTCAAGCAAAAAACCCAAATATCGTCAAAGAGAGCCAGAATCTTGTCTCTTCCCTGGTGATTGAAAACACGTGATGACATAATAGGTTGCTGCTGGTTCATGAGTATGCCATGAGGACTTTGGTGTTGTGAACATGCTTCGTACCAATTACCACAAGGCTGCAATGTGCAGAATTCAACATTTTACACCTGCTTGTTCATTTTGTTGTGTACCTGAAAATCATGAAAAATTGTGATCTGGAATGTGGTGGTAAATAGAGTAAAATATGCCTGACATTTATTATAATCAGAAGCACTGTGCAAGGCTAGTGTGAGAAGAGAACAATTTCAATATGTGAAACTGAGCTTCGGGGCAGTTTTTTCATTCCTTCGGTCAGTTTCTATGAAGGCTCCATTGGGGTAATCTAGTACAATACCTGCTAAATATCAAGACAAACGGCAAGAGAGCGCAGTCCTTGCATGATGGATTTGACCTCATTGGGGACATTAGTTGGTGATTAAAGGCGATTGCTAGTTGTGGTTCTTACTCACTCAGTCGACTTTTGCATTTGTCTGGATAGAGTTGCTGTCACAAATTTGGGTTCCCAATTAACACATATCTTTATTGGTTTTTTTCCCTTATTAAAGAGCTTGCATTAATGTTTATTATCGTTTCGTAATAGGTCCTCTGATCGCCACCTCTGTCTTTTCATTACGTCCTAAAGAAAAAGAAGAACTATGCTTCAAAGACCATCATGCTCTGGAGGGAACAAGCAACATAAGCTCTTCCTCATGTGAGTAGGAAAGGAGAACATACCTGCTGTCGTTTGTTGTATTTGTACCTGTCATTTCAACCATGTTGGGATGCCTATGGATGTTGGTACCCATATTTTCTGATCACCATTCTGTGCACCCCTTGTGATTAACTCTCTCCCTAGCTGCATCAACCACCTCAGTTTACTTTCAAGCCTTTTCCATTTTCACTGAGACGAGTATCCCGGTTTGTATAATGATCCATTTCAGACCTCCCGTGTTCCCCATTAACATCCTGCTTCTTAGGGAACGTTTCCGGGATTCTCACAGACCTTGGCTTCTCTCTTCCCTTCGTCTCACTTCTGCCCATGTTTGCCAGCTCCTCTGTCAGTCGATGCTTGCCCTCTCTACAAGATTCTCTGTGTTGCACTTTGAAGTCGAGTCCATGACTGTGACCGTCCCGTGGTAGTATCGGCATTGTTGCAAGGGCTGCCTGCCCACCACGATACTTCCATGGTCACACCACTACCAATTCTCGTTCTCCCGTCGGCTTAGCTTCTCTGTTTTTCTTGCAGATGCCAGATTTCCAGCATTTGGTTTGCTGGCTTCCAGCAACTCAGGATTTTGCGATTCATCACATACCCTTCCCCTTATGTACATTGCTTCCTCTTCTTGCGGTATAGGAAAGCGACTTAGGACACCAACATTCCCCTGTTCTTTCCCCTTTTGATGTTCAACAAAAGTTTGTAAATCCAAGAACCATCTCATTATTCGGACGTTGGTATCTTTTCGTAGGCTCATCCAAGTCAAGGCAAAATGGTCTGTAATGAGTCTGAATTTTCTGCCAGTCAAATAATATCTTGGGTGTCTGACTGCCCATTTTATAGCCAAGGCCTTGAGGTCAACTGTAGCATAAGATTGTTCCCTGGGAAAATGTTTTCTGCTGGTATATAATACCAGATGTTCCACTCCTTCATATTCTTAGGGGAGTACAGCCCCTAGACCCACTTTAGATGCATTCATTTGTAACAAATATTCTCTATTGAAGTCTGGGATCTTTAAATACGGGTTTGTTACAAAGTAACTTTTTCAAGCCCTCAAAATTCACTTGACCGTTTCATAGGAGTTTTTGGAGTTGGACGTTCTTAATAAGTTTGCCGGTCAGATTAGCGGCTATAGAGGAATAATTAGGTATGAAGCATGTATAATGACTGGTTAACCCTAGAAAGCATGCAGATCTCTCTTGGTCTTTGGGGTGGGAGTTATAGAGCCTTCACGTTTTCAATTTGGGGTTGAATTAGACCATTCCACATGAAAAATCTGAGGTTATTCATTGCAGATTGAGCAAGATGGCATTTTCATGGGTTGGACGTTAGACCACATTTTGACAGGACCCGAGTGATTTCGTAACGATGGTGCATGTAATCAGGCCAGCTGTCACTGTCAACCACAATGTTGTCTAAGTCTGCCCCACAGAATGCTGAGAATGGTTTTAGCATTCGATCCATTAGTCGTTGAAAAGTGGTAGGAACTCCATGAAGACTGAAAGGTAGAACCTTAAGTTGGAACAGCCTTGCAGTGTTGAAAAGGTATTTCTTTTTTTTCGTCCGGATGGATTCAAGGCAATTTGCCAATAGCCCTTGGTCAGATCTAGCATTGATATATTTTTGGTTGACCCCAACTTTTCAATCAGATCATCAGTCCTCGACAATGGGGTAGTTATCAAACACTGATATTGAGTTTCGTTTTCTGAGGTCTATGTAGAAGCGCCAAAACACTGATCTGGTTTGGCGACTAAGAGAATAGGAGAAGATCAAGGGCTCTCAGAGGATTTGATGATATCTGCACTAAGCATCTCCTCTATTTCTTTTTAATTTATTTTCTTCTGAACTTCCGGAATTCGAAAGGGCTTCAGGTTTACAGTTCTTCTTGCCAGTGTTCTGATAAAATGAAATAAATGATCAACCCTGCCTTGTTGTTCTGAGAAGAGGTTGGAAATTTGTGTCAGGAGGTTGTGAACGTCGGTCTGTTGGGAGGGTGATAGATCAGAAGGAATCAATTTATTCTCCCTATCAGAGACAGTTAGAAGGGTGAGCATGTTAACACTACTACTCTCACTAGGATCTGCTGTCCACTCCACTCCTTGAGTAAGTTGACATGATAGTTTCTGCCTTTTTTTATCGGGCTGGGAAATGAGATAGAGGGCCTTTTTTATCCATGACTTGATATGGTCCATGCCACTTGGAAACTATCTTGTTTTACGAGCGGGGTAGGAGCACCAAGACAGACTGTCCCACTAAGAATGTACGGGCACAGGATGTTTATTATAGGTAGCCTGTTGTTGCTCTTGGGCCTGCCCTAACTGTTCTTTTATGATTTCTCTTACCGTTGCCATGTGGAACCTTCATTTTTGCACGGTTTTTAGAACTGGGTAATAGGGTCTCCTCCCTTTCCTCCAATGTCTCCTTTAGCATATCCAATACATCTCTTTGTTCCCTCCCATAGAGAAGTTCAAATGGGGAATGCTCCAGGGATGCCTGTAGAGTCTTTCTGACAGCGAACAATGCCCAGGGTATCGTCACGTTCCAGTTTTTTCCATCTGCTTCTACCAAGTTGCAGAGCATTCATTTTAACGACTGGATGAAACACTCCTCTAATCTGTTGGTTTGGGAATATATACCAACATTCTCAAGGTTTTAATAGTAAGCATTTCTTTTACCTCTTGCATTAATTGAGACATAAAGGTGGTACCTTGCTCTGTGAGGAACTCCTTTGGAATTACTCCCTTTCAATGTAAAGGTAGGAGATATTTTAATATCTGTTGCGTCATATTATTACGTAACGGAAAAGTTTCAGGGTAATGAGTGAAGCTTCAGGGTAATGAGTGGCATAGTCCACTATTAAAAGAATAAAACGGTTTCCTAGTCTAGAAGTCTCTAGTGGACCCACTCTATCCATTGCAGTCCTTGAAAAGGGTACATCAATGATGGGTAATGGTTGCAACGGAGCGGTCGGGACGGGAGTGGTTGCCGTTTTCTGACAGATCTCGTATGCCAGTATGACATTTTTGATATCAGCATATATGCCGGACCAATAGAATCGAGGTGTTACCTGATTTTGCATCTTGCCCACTCCTTGGAGGGCTGCGGTCAAATGAGAGTGGGCAAGTTCTAATACCACTCTTCTGTGACTACGTGGGATCACTAGTTGTGTTCAATATAACCCTTCTGGAGTCACGTCGCCCAATACAATAGTCCTTTTTTTAAGAAGAAGCTGTCTGGCTTCTTCTGTGTCTACCCTCCTAAAGGCCTCTGTGAGTACGGGGTCGCTCCTTTGAGCAAATGCTAGATCTGGTAATGGGATGATCTCTTCTGATTCCTTGCGACTCTTCTGGTTTTTGGGATGATCTGCTTCTCCAAATCCTTTTGTGCCCCTGTTTGTTTCGGTTTGGGTCGCTATCTCTTGGGGGTATCAGGAATAATACTTTTTCTAGTATCCCCTGGGCCACCTTCTCCCCCTCTTTAATTCTATGGATTCTGTGGATTATTTCCATGATTGTGGAGGAGACTCTTAATATCCCGTTGGAAATCGGGATCAATGATTCCTGTCATAATATCTCCATATCTCCAAGCCAACCCGGATTTTGAAGCTAATATGATTCCTTGGGGAGGGGCCAATGTCAGACTGATGGGGATCAGGCGTCTCTCGCCATAGGGTATTTTACCTTCAGTGCTATGTAGGACACATTCTATGGACTCAGCTGCGCCCACCGTAGGGGCTCTGGCCTTGGGACTCAGCTTAGTGAACAGTATGGGTCAGAAGAAGGATGCAGACTCTTGGAGGTCATTCTTCAAGTATGTTTTGCCTCTGGTCCTAAGGCACTTTATAAATAATTCAATAAATACATAAAATAAATTGTGAAAGCCTAACTTTCCTTATCACTATAGGTTTTCCCTGCCTATGATAAACGAAGGTGATATGATATGGCATTTATAACGCGCCTGTACACAAGTACTCGTTTGTCGTCTTTGAATGTCCAAAAAAAGGATGAGTCTACCGTCCAAAAGCTAATACTAACTGACCCTACCACTAACTCCCTACTCCTGTTGGGTGCTTGCCACACGTTTCTTATTCTTGGTATTTCAGATTAATGCCCAAACTTTTAATAGTCTTTCTTGTCTCTTTGTATTAGTTCATGCAACTCTCTCACCATATTGTGACTTTTGATTTCTTTCTAAAAGTTGCGTTACTTTGGCTCTCATTGAATTCTTAGATCAATGTTTTTGGAGGTTTGTACTATCAGATTTTGGTTTTCTGGACCTTTATTATGATCTGGTTTCCCTTTTAGGATATGTATCTTCAAAGCTTCTCTGGCCTTTAGTTTACCATATACATTCTATCTTATCTCCCACTTTTCTGCTTTCATTCAAGGGATATCCTTCCCCTCTCTACAGAATAGCGTTATTCCCGTATCATTATTTTATTTCTCTGTGAGTTTTATTAGTTTACTTTCTTAAATTAAGACAGTTAAGAGTCTGTAATTTTCTTTCTAAGTTCTTCTCAATGTTACTGAGACGAACTTCGATTGGTTTTCCACTTCTCTGTGTTTCCCTTTTCGGGCCGCTATTATCTTCTAGCCTTGTGTTAAGACAATTCAAGTTTATCAGGTTTGCCTTTTCCATTTTCACTGATACACGTATCCCGGTTCATATAAGGATCCTCTTTGGACCTCCTGTGCCTCCTGTGACCTTCCTGCTTTTAAGGGAGCATTTCCAGGATTCTCACAGATCTTGGCTTCCCCTTCATCTTGCTTCCTGCTCGGATTTACCAGTGTCTGTCTGTCAATGCTTGCTCTCTCTCTAAATTGCTCCGCATCTCACTGGGAAATCGAGTCCTTGACTGCGACCATCCCGCAATAGCATTAGCATTGTTGGAATGGCCGTCTGTCCACCATAAACCTTCGTGGTCACGCCACTACCAATTCTCAGACTCCTGTCGGCTTCGCTTCTCTCTGTCTCTCTGTTTCTCGCAGACTGGATTCCCAGCGTTTGGTTTGCTGGCTTCAAATAACCCAGGATTTCGCAAGCTCCACATTCATCAGCGGCTCCACCTCCGCTTGGTCTCTTGTCATCAGGGGCCTTCCCCCTGCTTCGATACGTGTTCCTCTCTCTAGCTCGGTCTGATGAATATTTTTACTTTAATCCACTTGTCGCAGGGGATTGCTGCTTTCCATTTAAAGGGCCACCATCTCTCCTATATGAGGGTCTATGTTAACTTTTTCTTCAATCCAGCTGTGGTAGTTAACAGTGTTTGATATGCTGGACAGTCCAATGTAGGCCATCATATATCCAGGTTTAGGGAGTTCCTCATGGGAACAGCAGTACTTGGACCCTAAGGGGGAGTCTCTCCCGGTGAGGTCCCACTTGCCTAGACCCCTATGCAGGGTGTTGCAGAGCAGGCTCACCTCTATATCCTCACGCGGGGGCTAACACTGTACTAAATGTATACCTCCTTCCGGGGGCGTGGTCAGTCGGATTTAAGCAATGCACTGCCAAAACAGGATCAGTAGACAGATCCGCTCCGGGAGCTCTCCCCAGGCACTCCTCACGGCTCCATGGCAAGCCACGCCCCCGGAAAGAGGTATACATTTAGTACAGTGTTAGCCCCCGCGTGAGGATATAGAGGTGAGCCTGCTCTGCAACACCCTGCATAGGGGTCTAGGCAAGTCATTCCAAACCTTCCAGCCACCACCTCTTTGTTTTTGCTTTGCTTAAATCCGATACATGTATCAGCAATAGGAAGGTGTGAGAAGCACAGTGCTGAAGTTTCGGACGGTTTGAGGGACCCGGAGTGCCACCACGGAGCGAAGGGAAAGTGCGGACAGATCGCAAGATGGCAGCCGGCATGGAGTGCAAGAGGGTCTGGAGGAGCTGAACAAAAGAGGCAGAGAAAGAGCGAGCACTAACTCCCGGTGCTAGCTGCCGTGAAGGGGTATCGCAGCGGGGCTGCCAAGTGACATTCAGTGTAACGTTGCGAGATCGGTGCACCGAGTGGAGAAGAAGGCAGGAGCCTCAGAGGGCGTGCAGTCGTGAGGACACTGTGGTCTTGGACGAGGGACAGAGGAAGGATGGCAGAGCGACTGGGAGGTGTGCTGCCTGTGGTCGGCAGGCCCTGGATTAGTCGGCAGGCCCTGGATGGCCCGCAGAACTATTGATGGTGCTTACACCTCGTGTGGCAGTTCCCAGCCTGTGGTTTGCTCGAGACCGCAATAGAGACCTTCCTATGTGGCGGATTGTGCCCACGCGGGACAGACGGTGCGGCCGACACTGAGGGATTTGGGGACCGCAAGGTGGAGGGGCTGAAGCCTAGGAGAGCGAGTGGGTGTGAAGAAATGACGGTGCTTGACTGATGGCAGAATAAGAACATCGAACCGACTTTGAGGCAGGCAGCCCCTCGGTGGCCTGTTGCTCATAGTCTGTGGCTGCACACCACATAGCAGTTTAATTGATGGCCCATGGATCGGGCAGACCACCATAAAGACCTCTCTGCAAGGTACATCTGGACCATGTGCGAGCGTCCGTGATCCCGTAGGATGGTGGCTGTCCAGGCACCATTGGGTGGATGCCCGAAGCGCTTTACATTGCCCAGGCACTTGACTCCATTGTGCGGATCTGTGAATAATCGGCCGCTACCTGCGTGGCCTGAGCTCCTCCACGCCGTGGGAGAGGAGATAGAAGAGATAAAGTTCATTCCTGCGTGGATGAAGATTTTCCAGGGGTCCTGACCCCAGTCTGTGAGGGGGATCTTCATGGTCAGTCTCTTGCACTACGGCTGCATCTTTGAACATGAAATTGTTGGGTAGCCACTGGTGGGCACCTGTGGAGGGCTCTGGTAGGCGCAGGCAGCCATATGGTGCCTGCATCGCAACTTTGGTTACTGGCTTGCTAGAAAGAAGCACAATGAGGCTTGACTCTGCCTGCATTGGGAGGCTGGGAGGCTGTGATAGTGGACCCCTGGTGTGTCAGAGTCGTGGGAGAAGGGCGCAGGAGGCTAATACTGTGTGCTGTGGTCTGGGGCCTCTACTGACTGACTGGAATCCAGGAACCGCCGCTGGGCAGATGCCATGAGTGGAAAGCTACAAACATAGCAGTTCAGGAGGGGCTGCGCAGGTCCCTGGCGGCATTGGGAGGTGAAGGAGTAGTCGATATTGCTTGAGCTGCCTGAGAATTACCGGGTTTGTAGCGTGGAGGGGGCCGGAAACGTGACGCCGGCAAGATAACTGTTGGAAGGTCAGTGGCGCTAGTCTTGCGATTCCTGGGGTTGTTTCCCCATTGCCTGAGGGTAACCTCAAGACAAAGAGGTTCCTGGAGGGCTGTTCTCCTGGTAAGCCCAGCTCCTGTATATGGGAGTACTCCTTCAGCGGACAGGTGGCCCTAAACACCCGCTCACGGCAGAGCCATACAAACGACCTTGGAGGCCTTCAAAAGCAACTAAGCAGAGGGCCGCCCAGACAGGAGCCAACACCGGCTCCGGAAATGGTACCACTGCAGGAGAAGGAGGGGGATACTATAGGAAGGCACAACCAACTGCTCCTGGCGATTGCTGACTTGAAAGCCGCTCTGGGCACACAGATAGAGGAAATCAAGGTGGATGTCGGGCTTCTGAGGCAAGATGTCAGAGGCCTGGCAGAGCGGACCTCCAGTTTGGAAATTCAAGCTAAAGACAACACGGAGGGGCGCCAGGAGATGGGTAACGAGGTCAATATCCTGAAACAGAGAGTTAGCTAGCTTGCTTGAAAGCAGAGCATAGGAAGCAGAAGGGAGGGCGGCCTGTAGAAATAATGTGAGGATTGTCGGCCTGCCGAAGGGTGCAGAAGGCAGCGACCCTACCACGTACCTGGAGAACTTATTTTTACAGGAAATGGGCCCAGGGAAGCATACCCAGGGCTTCACGATTGATCGAGCGCACCGGGCCCTAGAAAGAAGACCGAGATCGGCCGGCTTGAGATAGATGCTGATATATCCGGTGTGTCTGAAGGTATTGTAAGTGGCCCTTTTCTTTGAACTCCTGGGGGAAGCACAGGATTGGCTGGACAGGGAGAAGATATTCCCGGCCTAGGACGGACAAGATGACCAGGACCAAGGAGCCGCTGGGTCTGCAGAGACTGAGGGATGAACTGAGCCGGATATTACCATGCTGGGCCAGGTCCACCGGGTGTAGTGCACCTGCTGAGAGCCACGGGATGTGAGGGACATCACCTGGGAAAGCTTGTTGCTTGGTGCCATACCTCCCTTCGTCATTTGACTTCTTTGGCCATTAGTATACTGTATGTGGACCAGTGGGGGATACACACCTTCAGAAGAAAATGCTAAGTCTGTTGTTCTAAATTCTTTAGTCCCTGGGGCCTGTTGGGGTTTCTTCTTTCCCCCATGTTTGGTGTTTGTTATTTTCTATAATTTTTCAGGTACTTGGTTTTGCGCCCACCCGCCGCGCATAGCCCTGTACACGCCAGCGGTGGCTGCGAGAAGCAGATAAGCCTGTGCATGGGTGATTGTGTGGGGCTACTGTTTTTGTGGGCGGGGGTTAGGAGGGGCTTTATGGGTCGAGGTTTTCTGGCACGTGGCCTGAGAGGGACTGCTAGTCCGATCAATGTACTTACCTGGAATGTGAGGGGTTTCAACAACTTCGTGAAACGTAGTAGAGTTTTTTCCTTCCTGAGGAGGAGGAAAATTCATATTAAACTGTTGCAAGAGATGCATCTAACTTCCGAGAGGCAGGCTCTGCTGTCAGGTAAATTGGGGGGGGGGGCAGGTGTTTGGTTCTCCCTACTCAGCAAATGCCAGATGGGTGCTGGTTTGGATATCGCCTTCAGTACCCTTCAGAGCAACCCAGGTGAAAGCAGAATGGTGTTAGTACAAGGTTTACTGGAGCATTTGGAGGTATGCCTGATCAATACGTATGCACCTAACCATAATCGGGCTGTGTTTTTCCAGTCGCTGTATCATAGGCTTAGCCCCTATAGGAATGGTAAAGTAATATGGGGAGGAGACTTCAGTTGCACTTTAGAACCGCAAATGGATAGGTCTGATACCAAGATGAGTAAACCTGCCCCACAGGCTAGGTCCCTGCATATGCTCTTGGAGGCATTTGGCCTGAAAGACATTTGTAGAATACTGCACCCAGACACCAGGCACTATTCGCATTACTCTGCTCCGCACGCAGTCCATACCAGGATTGACTACTTTTGTATCGATCAAGAGAGTGTGGCTGGCTTTCCACTTGCGGAATACAGTGGTAGGATGCTGTCTGATCATGCGCCTTTTAGCTTGCAATGGCAGTATCCACCCCCTAGATCCCCAGTTCCTATGTAGACTTCAGAATGAGTCCTTACGAGATGTTCCATTCTGTGACAGCATTAAAAAAGCATTGTAGAATATGTCTAACGTAACCAGGGTAGCGTTCCCGGTACAGTGTGGGAAGCCCTTAAGGTTGTCATCAGGGGTGTCGTCATAGCAGAATCCAACTGTGTCCAAATCATGGTGGGTAGGGAGTTAACTGAAACGGATGACCAACAACGGCATGCAAAGCAATCGGGTGCAGAGCGGAATGGGGTAGGGGAGGAAATAGTGAAGCTCAGGAACAAGTGCGTGGAGTGTTGGGAAAGACTGGGGAAACATAATTATGCAGAGTATATGGAGAGACAACATAAGGAAGGGGATAAACCAGGAAGGCTACTGGCCTGGTTGTACAAGAGAGAGGAGGAAAGGAGCCCAATTCATGTAATACAAGTGCAGAATGAAGCTCCATGCCAGACACACGTCGAAATTAACACAGCCTTCAAAGTATTTATTTTTTTTAAACTTTCTTTACTATTTCAAAATAACAAATACTCAAGTGAGTAGACAACTCCCCCAACACCCCCCTCCCTCATATCCCCACTTAAGACTCACAACTTTGTCATCACAGTACATTTCCCATTCAGCCTTCTTATTTATACTACCACAACAAACCATTGTAATGTCCGGAGATATCGATCATATGCACAGGTCACGCCAACCAAAATGCTCACGTATTCCTCCTCCGTCTTAGCTACTCGGGGCGGGTTCTCGTGATTGCACTGCTTGCGCTTTGTCCATTTGGTATTGTCTATACGGGGGCCAGTAATCAAATGGCCGACTGGCACTCAAGAGTGTTGAAGCAAACATGGATTCCCTTTGTTCACATAAGTCCATACAGTCTAGCCACTTAGCAAAGGTGCAGAGGGTCGCCTTTCCCCGTGCTCTAGCCACAAGATATCTAGCAATCACTGTTGACATGCCCAGCAGTTTTTTTTCAGTACGGGTACCTCCCTCAATCAATGCTAAAAGCCACAGTTCAGGTAAATATATTCGTACCGATGGTAACATCATCGACATGGCCTCTTCAATTTTCCCCCAGAAAGTCCTAATATTGGGGCAGCTCCAACCTACATGATAGAAGTCCGCTCGATCTGCACCACACCTTTTACATGTCGACGGTCGGTTCGGGAAGCAGCTGCTGAGAGTGAGCGGGGTGTAGTAGGCTTAATTGATATACTTGTAGTGGATCAGCCTATAACGGAAGTTTAGTGAGATATATTGCGTTTGTGTGCAAATGTGCTTCCACTGCTCTTCACCCAAATTTTTCCCCAGAGAAGCCTCCCAAGTGGCCCTGTATGAAGGCTCTTGCATTACTTTCCCATCTCTTAACAGCTTATAAATGGTGGATACTACTTTTGTAGGGGATGTTGGGCGGACTATGTAGCACAGGGCCGATTGAAGGGGTGGGGCTTGTGGGAATCCCAGCCATTCGACCCTAAGTATGCTCCACAGCCTATAGTACTGAAGTACGGTCACCGCGTCTGTGTCACCTCTGGTATTTAGTTCGTCCCATCCTGCACTAAACCCCCAGGATTTGTATTGCCAGCGCCTGGAACCGATCCCTAAAGGATCTCTCAAATGTAAGTGGAATTCCTATTACGTTATACACTGGTAGATCTGGCACACAGTGGGATGTGGATTGTAGTAACTGGTTAATCCTTTCCCAGGCACTACATGTTAGCTCCACCGGCTGGATCTCGACCTTCGGCACTGTATCTCTGTCGCCCCATAACATACCCAGCAAAGCAGAGGGATGGGTGAGGACCTTAGCTAGCATAGCATGCGGAGACTCAGGGCTTGGAGGGTCCCATCCTGATATGTATTGAACTTGAGCAGCTAGGTAGTAAAGATACATGTCAGGGTATTCCAGGCCCCCTTCTCCATACGGTCTAGTGAGAGTGTCATATGCAATCCTGGGTTGCTTGCCCGCCCACACCAATCTCGTCATCAATTTCCCAACACGAGCCCAATAGCTGGCAGGGGGCCATATCGGTACATTATTATATACATAGAGAAGTTTAGGCAGTATCACAATTTTTGCCAGAGCAGTTTGGGCGGCCTGGGAGAATGCAAGCCGTATCCACGCCTCTACTTTCTGCTCTAAGCTTTCTAACGGTTTGAGATAGTTATCTTTGTACAGCTTATCCAAGACCGTGGATACCATAATACCAAGGTAACAGATACCTTCTGGACACCACCGGAATTCCTCACCCACATCCATTCTCTGCACGACTGGGGTCAAGGGGAGCCCCTCGGTTTTCTCCCAGTTGATCCTGAGCCCAGATAGATCCCCAAACCTGATCACCTCCTGCATTAACAGGGGCAAGTTCTGGCGCGGGTGCTTAACATAGAGGAGAACGTCATCAGCATATAGGGATATAATGGACAGGTGTGTGTATGCATATATTCCACGCTGCGCATGCAATTTTCTAA
Organism: Ambystoma mexicanum; assembly: GCF_040938575.1. Taxonomy (NCBI): domain Eukaryota; kingdom Metazoa; phylum Chordata; class Amphibia; order Caudata; family Ambystomatidae; genus Ambystoma; species Ambystoma mexicanum. The sequence goes on along the minus strand of NC_090923.1, from coordinate 1,474,033,632 downwards.
CATGGCATGCCAGGGGTTCCATTGTTAAAGCAAACAGAACTGGGGAGAATGGGCACACCTGTCTTGTGCCACGCGAGGGGTATATCTGCACTGAGATGGAGCCATTAGTGTATATAACTGCTCTAGGAGCCGAGTATAGCACTTTAATCGACTTGATATACGTCAGTCCTAGACCAGACTGCCGAAGGACTTCAAACAGAAAGGGCCATTCGACCGAATCAAACACCTTTTCAGCGTCTAAGGCTGCAGCCACCATTGGTATGTCTGGGTTAACGTTATGCAAAAGGGTGACCGGACTTCGTAGGTTGTTTTGAGTAGAGCGCCCAGGGATGAATCCCGCCTGATCCGGCAATACTAGGGCAGGCATATGGGGGAGTAGACGCCTGACAAGAATCTTGGCCAGAATTTTATTATCCGTATTTATAAGGGAGAGTGGCATATAAGATGAATGGCGCAGGGGGTCCTTGCCGGGTTTCAACTGTACAGTAATCAGCACCGACCTAGTGGACTGAGGGAGGGTACCATTGGCCATACCGCTGTCATACATGGCCAGGAGTGTCTACTCCCTGGGCCTTCCCGTTAGGGAGCGATTTTATAGCCTCATAAATCTCCTCTTCTGTAATAAATTCATTGAGGGCACTACCCTGCCCTGGGTCCAACCAGCCCAGGGACACCTCTTCCAGATACTGCATCAGAGCATCGTATATAGCTGATCATAGAACTGTCGGAACCTCTCATTTATCCCCTCAAGATCTCGTATAAGAGTCCCATCATGGCCCTCTATTTCAGTTATGCTGGTAGAGGGTCGCTCTTTACGAATAGCCCAGGCCAGCGTCTTACTGGGTCTATCACCCTCACCATATTTCGCTGCTTGTATTGGATCCCCCAAATATCTGTCCTCACCCATCGCTAACTCCTGCAGTCTCTCCCAAAGCAATTTCAGTTCCTTACGAAGTTCGGGTGTGTCCTGGGTGCTTTGCTGTTTTTCCGCCTCCCTTATGGCGCCCTCCAACTTTCTCATGGACCCTCTAATAGCTTTCAGCACTCCGCCCTCCTTGGAGATGCAGCATCCTTGTATGTAGACTTTAAATGTTTCCCACACCAAACCTGGGTCCGGGACCGACCCTACATTGGTCTGAACGAACGTGTCTATATCCTTTTCTATCTCAGACCGAAACACCCCATCCCCAACTGTGGTCGCTCTAAAGCGCCAACCCACTGAATTGGGAGAGCGTGTTGCGAATTTGAACCTGACCACTACTGGAGAGTGGTCAGACAAGGTCCGGGGTAGGATACTCGCATCAGTGACCACCCTTAGTATGGGGCCAGAGGTCATCACGTAATCTATTCTAGACGAGCTCCCATGTACCCCTGAATAGAATGTGTACTCCTTATCAGTGGGGTGTAAAGTACACCCTACATCATGTAAGTCATTGGTCGATGCACTACTATCCCATGCTCTAGCCGCCTGCGGCAGGTTCTGCTATGTCGACAAGGCCCTATCCATATCTAATGTGAGCGCCAAGTTAAAGTCTCCAGCCCATATCATTTCATACCCTGAAAATGTATAGAGATGGCTGGCACATTTGTGAAAAAATTCTGGGGAATCCACGTTTGGTGCATATACATTCACAACCAAGAGCCTAACTCCCAGTACCTCCCCTGCCAGTATTAAGTATCTGCCCTGCTCATCTCGTACCTGTTCGTGAAGTCTGTATTGTAGCAACTCCCCTGGAGTGAGAAGAGTAGGACGAGGTGTACCAATGAGAGCCCCATCCCGCCAAGCTTTGAGGAGCAACGCCTTTAGCAAGATGAGTCTCCTGCAGACACAATATATTCTCCCCATGATTGCTAGAGTAATTGGCTATCAACCTTGTCTTCTTTTGATTAGTTAGGCCCCGATGTTCCAATACATTATCGCCACACTCATTCCGGAACTACCTCCTGTTGGGGTCTGGGCCATTCAGCCAATATACAGGGAGTGTACCAATTTTCCCCCTGATGTGGACATTCAACCTGGGTGCATCATCACCTTCACCTATTACATTCCTCCGGGTCATAATGGACATCATGAACAAAGTTAGAGTCTTACCACCCACATTAACACAACATTTAAACCAATACAGTGACCTTAGCCCACCCCTTCCCCACCCACGCCAGAAACAAGAACATACTGGCTCCCATCCCGCCCCTCTCCCTCCATTGAACACCATAATCAACTTAACCAATCTGCAGTAACTGCGGGCAGTGGGGCGCAAGAGGCAGCTCGCTTGCTCCCCTGAACAGCGGCCAATGCAATGTCATCGTCCGCCCACGCCCACTTCAGACTGGATCCCAGTTTAGATCATTATGAGAAAGAACACCCTGAGTTTCGTCTCGGCATCACAGGCACTCAAGGGCTGCATCAAGGGTGTCTGGGCGAGGCGCTAGGATCAGGCAGGCCCGACGCAAACCGCTCTGCAGCCTCCGGTGAAGTGAAGAAGACCGTGGATCCATTATGTTGGACTCGGAGCTTGGCAGGAAATAGCATTACGTATTTAACCCCTTTTTTCCGAAGAGCTGTCTTGGCTGCCTGGAATGTCTTGCGCTGGTCCTGCACTCCCGGGCTAAAATCAGGGAATAACTGGATTGTGGCAGAACCCCAGCGCAGCTCCCCCTTCTCTCGTGCAGCTCTGAGGATAATGTCTTGATCTCTGTAATTAAAGATCCTGGCTACGATCGGGCGTTCAGGAGCGCATGGCAGCGGTCGGGTAGCCAGTGACCGGTGAGCCCTCTCGACCATAAACATTGGAGTAAGCGGCAGATTGTCCAAAATGTCCATTAGCAGTGTTTTGACAAATTTCTCCATATTGTCGATGGCAGTCGACTCTGGGACTCCAAGTATCCAAAGGTTATTTCGCCTAGCCTGACCTTCCAAGTCCTCGTTCCTGGCCAGGACCTTCTTCACTGTCTGCTTCACCTCAGCCATTTCTCTCTGAAGGACAGCAACCTTGTCCTCACTATCCCCAATCTGCTGTTCCGCCTCAGTCATTCGCCCACAGAGCTTTTCAATTTGTACCACAGACACATCTACTTTGCAGGTTAGAGCATCAATCTTTGCCCCCAAATTGTCCGTACTACTCTTTAGTGCAAGCAGGGTCTGATTCAGGGCAGCCATATCTAGTTGGGTTTGTGGTTGACTCGAAGAAGGTGTCGACGGTGAGTGAAGTTGTTCGGAGCGCGCAAATTGTTCCATCTTGGCTTGCCGCTTGGTGTTTACCATAATGATGTTCCTTACCATAGTTTTTCTGTGATGGTATCTCAATTTGCAACAGTGCAATGCCCATGCAGTTCCCCGGGCTGCAACACTTGAGGCTATGGTTGGGCCCCTGCCCTCACTCAAACGCTCATCTGGCAGAGCCCCAACTACCACCCGGCAGGAGGGGCAGTTCTACGGCCCTCCAAGGGGGAATCTGTTGCTTCTCCAGTCTAACAATTGTATTTCGCCACCGTACACCACCACCACTCCAGGCGTCTTCCTCTCACTGCACCTAGCCAGTCCACCCCTCCCTTCCAGGGTAGCAGTGCCCCCATCCAGTACCCCACTCCCTAGCGGGTTAAGTAGCGCCTCAATTCAAGTTTTCACCACAAACAATGGCAAGGTATGGCCAGGGGGTCGCTTCTTGAGTTCACTCATCAGTCCACCATGGGCGAACCTCATACGTAGAGGGAGCGTCCAGAGCCCAGCGACTCAAAGCCCACACACCAAGAGAGGATGTTAGTGGGAATTATTTAGCTTTGCCTCTGTGCATTCCACAACTAGTGTCCTCCTTGCTCGCCCACTTCACCCTCCGGGCCCCCTCTGTTAGCAGGAACTGGATTCAACTTCCAGGGGCCGAGACTGGGGCCTTAATCCGCTACTTACTCACTGCTGGCCCAGCCCCTTGCCAGATCCCAACCCCAGATACACTCCGATGCAGTTCGTGTATCAGCAGTTAGGATAGGGGCTGTGGCACAAAATCCCCAGTCAGGTGCAGGGGCTGCTCACCGCCACTCACTGTCTCTTCTCCTCCTGGCGCTCCACAGCAGGCATCAGCTCTCGGGAAGCTACAACCCACAGGGCCCTAGTTCAGCCGCCACTATTCTCTGCCCCCCCTGCAAAGCGGGGCACCGATGATAACACACGTCTCTCCTGGTCCATCCATGGCCACGCCGTCCACCACGCGGACAACCACCTCTGGGGGGGCAGTCACCCGACAACCTCCCAGGTGGCCACCAAGGCACAGCGGACCCAAGACACGGCTCGGCGTGGAATTCAATCCGCCGCCTCCTCACTGCCAGAAGCACTTCGGGGACAGGGGAGAGCCTCAGCCCGCAGCCAGCGTGCGCCCGGAATCCGCAACCCAGGAGCCGAGGAAGGCGAGTCAGGAGACCAGTCGCCCAAGAGTACAGGCGCCTCCGCCTCCACAGATTCAGCCGTGAGTTTACATGCTCCGTTCGGTGTGTTGCAGGGCCGGCGCCCCTCCCCCCTCCAGCTCCGATTGATCTTGCAGGGCCGCAGGAGATTGTGACACTCTTCCCAGTGCTCCGTGGCCACCAATTCTGGGCTCGATATGATCTCAAGATGCTCCCGTCTTTATTTGCAGGCTCCGGTGGGCAAACTGGGGCTACAGGATGAAGGATATTGCCAGGATTTACAAGCCGCTGACGGAGCTTCTGAGGCTGTGGCCATTTGCAAAGCCCCACAACAGTGCCCCCCTGCCTTCAAAGTATTTTACAGTACCCTCTATCACAAGGGTACGCAGGTTTTGCAGGCGCATATTGGAGAGGTGCTAGACAGGATAGACCTGCAGTGTTTAAGTCAAGAGGCGAGCCAGAGATTAAAAGAGCCTATTACATTGGAAGACATAAATTGCAAGGTTTGGGCGCTGCCTACGGGCAAGACCCCTGGCTTGTATGGCCTTCCTGGAGAGTTCTATAAAGAATTTATAGCTGAGCTAGCCCCCGAGCCCCAGGGTGCCTTTCAGGACTCCTTTGAGGCATGGGTCCCTCTCCTTAGTCTAAGAGAATCGATTATTATTCTGCTACTGAAACCACGGAAGCCACCCACGAGGTGCGACTCGTACAGGCCCTTGTCCATGCTCAATCAGGATAGTAAGATCCTGACAGCTATCTTGGTGAACTGGTTAAAGCAAGTGATCCACACGATTGTCCACCCAGACCAGACCAGACCAGGTATGTCCCAGGTAGAAATATGTCCTGGAACCTGCATAGGTTGCACCATGTCATTGATTATACAGCGTCCTGGGCTAACCCGTGGGCAATAGCAACGCTGGATGCAGTCAAGGCATTTGACTCAGTGAGGTGGGAATGGCTTTATGCAGTGATGGGCAGGTTGGGCTTTGGGCAGACATACTTGAGATGGGTGTGGCTGATGTATACTCAGCCAATTGCTAGGGTAAAAACTGGTAGACACATTTCACACTCTTGGGAACTTGAAAGAGGGACCAAACAAGGATGTCTGAGTACCTTGAGGCGGGCATTGCCATAGATGGTGTTAGCCCCCTCATATCACTGTACGCTGATGACACCTTGCTGTACATCCAGAATCCAGAAGACAATCTGGGTGCATTACCTGGCGGGACAGCTGCAATTTGTAGTAGACTGGCTGGCAGATGATCCCAACCCTGCAACCCAGATGCTCATGCGCACTGTACCGCACTATTACTTGAAGGAATGGCTATGGGCCAGAAGGCAGAGGGCTTGTATTGGATCGCTCCTGGTGTCTTTAGGGGTGAGATTGTGGGATAGGGTGCTCAAACTGATAGGTTTGGTGGATCCAATCTCTGCTCAGACCCCATTGGTGTCAGCAGTAGCGACCTCCACGCAAGCAGGGCTGGGGATACGTGCCGCTTGGGAACCTTGCTGGGTGGTCACGATAGGGGACTTATTACAGGAAACTAATTTCATACCATTTGGCGCACTAGTTGACGGGACTGGGTTGCCTGGGGGCCAATATTTATTATACTGCACAATTAAGAGTGAGTTAATGGGACATTGGCCTACATGGAGGGAGTCACTGGAAAATCATGCAGTAGTGGACACCTTCTATAACATCTCGGAGGGGGGGACAGCATATCGAGGTAATATGAGCTATTGCTTACGGGAGGCCCCCCCACCCCATCGGTAGTTAGGCGCTATTTGGGGTGCACTTTGGAGCCCCCTTTTCAGATGCAACATGGAAGGATGTTCTGGGTTATCACAAAAGAGTGTCCCGAAGTGCTACATTGCAATTGATTCAGCTGTTTGTGACACATAGAGCCTATCTTATCCCCTTACGGATTTCTCGATTTCCGTGCACAGGCACCAGATTATGCCCGAGGTGTTACTCTGAAGAGGCGGGTATACTACATATGTTCTGGGAGTGCCCCACAGTGCGTAGGTATTGGGGTGAAGCAGCAGCCAGACTGCAAAGGGGAGGGCTGACACTAGATGTTCTCTCCCTGGGGACGTGCTTGCTGGGTCGTTTCTCACGCCCAAGGGCGCGAGGCACATTCTCAAGATGAAAGATTTGGCATATATTTTGGCCAAACACCGAATAGCAATGGCTTGGAAAATGCTGAGGGGCCCTAATGTTGAAGACTGGTGGAGGGACCTGAGGAAATGGGCGGAGGCGGAGACTGAGGTATGGAAGGGGGCGGTGCACCTCGACCCTCCGTCAGCAGCTGACGGGGTGTCTGCTTGCATCGCCCTGGTGCAAGGTTTATACGCTCCGGAGGCCACCAAGACCATTATGGGTGCCAGCATGCCACAAGTAAAGGTAGAGGGTGGGAACCAGTGTGGGTTTTTTGGGTGGGTGGTGGTATTCGAGTATAGTAAATTTGGTTGGTTATATAGACTAGGTTTTGTTGTGTATTATTGGTTTGTGTTTACTGTTTATATGCTATGTATCAAAAGGAAACCAATAAACATTTATTAAGGAATGGATTTACTTGGTGTATGCTTGTTGGCGTAGTTGGTCTACTTTGTGCAGGGATGGACTCTGGTGTACACCAAGTATCAGATGTGATTTTCCTGAAGTTGACAAAGTAACATTGAACTTTCGGTGGTGCCCTCTCATGTACTGCTTCTGCTTAAAATCAGGGAGCCCCAATCCCCCCTCTTCTTTGAGTCTAACTAGTGTTTGATAGGACACTGTGATGAATCTGATGGTGTCATCACGGCCTTTCCTTTGACAGCCTCTCCCTATGTGGCAAGGGGACGGTAGCTGCTACCGGATCCTGACCTTGGGGGTGGCTGTATGAGGGAGGACCACATGGGGGGAGGTGACCCTCAGGGGAATAACATGGCATTTTGTCAGGTGAAGGCACATACCACCTTTTCCCTTTTAGGGATGTTCCCTCTGAATCCGAAGCTTTGAGCGCTTATTGTAAAGGTTCTTTTCCATTATCCACAAAACCTGCTAAAGACCTCTTCTAGTATTTAGAAAGGAAACCTAGGAAAGTACAGCATTTCCCTACATAATAAAATATTGAGACGAGGAGGCCGAAGGGAATAATACAGATCCACATAGCTGAGAATAGCAGAATGCGCTCTAGTAGTTACGAGCGCTTGACAGCTGCTAGGAGATTTAAAATGAGGAACCTGAATGAGCATGGGAGAAGCTATATGCGCAACCTGCGTTCGCTCGAGGACGAACGAAGGGCTTGTGAGCTGCTGTGGAGAGGGTCATGGAGCGGAACGGCTCAAGGCAGAAGGAGGAAGGCTGCAGTAACCGGTATGCCCAGCTGTGATTGCATCAGAGACAGAAGGCAAGTCTGGTCAGCGGTCGTGGGAAACAGAGAATAGCGCCTCAGCCCCAGGAACACAGAGAGACGCTCGAACGCTGTCCGGTCAAATGGTCGAAAATAAAAGATCGAATGACCATTTGATCGAAAGTCAAATGGTCGGAAAAAAAATGGTCGAATTTTTTTATTTATTTATTTATATATTTTTTTAGTTTTGTTTGGTTAAAAAAAAAAAATAATATCGAAAAAGGGGGGTTGGGTGGGGGAACCCCCCCATAAAAAAAAATTAAAAACAAAAAAAAAAACGACCATTTTTTTGACCATTTGACTCTCGATCAAATGGCATTCGATCATTTGGTTTTCGACCAAATGACCTACAACCCGCTCGAACACCAGGCGGGAGCTGCAAAAAACATAGAGGGTGGTGACCGATGATGGTAGACCCGCAAACTGGAGGTGGCGCATTGAGATGCTGGCACCGGTTTACCATGAGGGAGAAAGAGAGGGACACTGGGGCGCTTTGGCATTGATACTGAAGAACGCTAATTGAGAATTGAATGAAAGAGAATCATTTTTGGGAAGCAAAGCCCGAGAGAGGTCAAGGGGGGAACCGCCTACCTCGTGAACTTTTGTAAAGCTGTAACCGTTACGAGTCTGGGACCCGTGACCAAGGGGAGCAAAGCCTGAGAGAGGTTAAGAGGAGAGAATGGAAAACCCTCACCTCGTGAACATTTGCGAATACATAAAAGGCTGCAAGTGTGTTTAAAGTGCAACACGTTAAAAGCCCTGTCAGGAGAGTATACCATGCAAGCACAAGTCTGCAAGCGTGAATAAAGCGAAGCAGTTTTTTTTTTGTTATTAATTAACGTGTTTTACAGCTATACCAAAGACAACTTTTCATCACAGCTTGGCAAACCAAAACACAGCAACAACTGCCTCAACCCTCCCCTCAAATCCCTGCAACAAGACTACAAAGACACTTCGCCAGTCTAACCTCCCAGATGAACACAGGTTAGGCCAGCAGCAGTCTACGCCGTTTTCAGCACAACTTGACAAACCCAACACCACAAGATCCGCCCCACCCCTCCCTCGAGTCGCCGCAAAAAAAACACAAAGGCATTTCACCAATCTCTCCTCCCAGATGAACACAGATTAGGCAAGTGGCAATCTCCCCACATGTCCGCCATGGTCACCCACTCTGTCCACTTAGTACACAACAAGGGCTTCCAGAAACTTTCTCCACAAAATAGTGACGGATATAATGCAACACTCATCATTGCCATTCATCAGTAGTGGCCATAACTCTTCCTCCCCTAAATCGTGACCAATTCCGGCTGCCTTCAAGGCATCACACTTCATCAAAAGACAGAGTTCTCCTACCTATAATCTCTGACAGAGTGGTGGATTGTCAGCAGTGGCTGATGGCTGACGTTCTCCTGACGTTCTCCTGCCCAGCGCGTTCAGTGCGGCCTGACAATCTTTCCTGATGAGGTCCTTTCCTCGAACACATGAATCTGCTTCTCACTTTTTTGCATTTCACTGTGTGCAGTGTGGAGCCTGAGCGGCTCTTGTCATGATTCGCAATCACTCCCAAGAGCCCTCCCCGCTTACTGCCATTAACCTCCGGCGTGAGCCTCCGTTGACTGCCTTCTCGCCTCGCCTCGCCACCCCCTTTCCACACGTGGGGTAAGCGAGCAAAACCCCTTGCGGAGCTGCGAATGCTGTGCAGAAGGGGAGCCGAGGGAGAGCCCGTTAGTGAGGAGCTGCGAGGAGCTGCAAGGAGTGCGTGCGGAGGAGGAGCCTGGGCTTGCAGGTGGTAAGGAGAAGGTGGAGGTATAGGGGTGGCGAGGTCATAAGGATATAAGGACAAGAGAATGTGATACGCTGCCAAAGCATTAGGGGTGCTTCTGCACTGAGTTGTATTGGGAGACAGAGTCCCATTTGATTGTGGACTGGTCTTGCTGACTGGCCTTGTTGATTCAGTTGAGTCTCAAAATCCCAAACGACACGTACACAAAGACATACTGGGGGCATTCTATTGAGTAGTGATTGAGTGGCAGCGACTAGCAGTTACTACATTGGCACGCGCGGGAGACTGTTGGGAAAAAACTCCCTTCGATCCTGCGTGCATATCTTAAACTCCTAAACCCTAACTTTTAAGTTAGTGCAAGCAATGCTGGAACGTGCGTTCTTACAGCAACCATCTCTGCTGTTGAATGAAACCACAACATGGAACATTCATCCTCTGATACAATTAAGACACCAGGAAAGGGGGGAGATCTTAAGACTCCCGGTGGGCAAATACAGTGTCAATCAGGAATTATGGCAGTGAGGGCGTCCCCCAGTGGGACCTGTAAGGTTCAGCAAGGAGGTGAACCAACTGAGAGCTGTACAAATGTACCCATAAATGTGATTTTTGAAATTGGGCGCTGTACAACGGTGCCTTTGGATCAGCAGGGCAGTGAAATGGAGGCCATGTGTGAGGAGCGCCGCCCAGGAGGGCAGCACCTCCTAAGATGTGCGTGCCGAGAAGGCGCATGTGGGGACGCGTATTTCGATCCCCCAAAGGAGGGGTCGGTGTGTTAAAGGGGTGGGTTGGGCACGGGCACCTGTGTAAAGGGGAAAAAAGGCAGGCGAAGATGAAGACATCGGTGCAGATATTGTAATAACGCCACAGGTTATAACGGTAATTGAAAGCTGTGCTACCGGGCTCCCTGGTAGTGGGAGTGGGCCTGGCCTTGGAACCTTGGAGCACATAAAGTCATTTCATGTTCAGGAAGAGGAGGGGACAAGTATGCCAGCAGGCGCCACAGGGCCGGTAGGAGATATAGGGCCTCATTACGACCCAGGCGTTGGACCATGGTGCTAATAGCACCATGGTCCATGTCGGTAACTTACCGACTCCGCCATGGTGGAATGGGGAATTACCACCCCATTCCGAGATTGGCGGGGCGGTAATTCCCCATGCCGCCATGGCCCTTCCCCATTCCCATTTTTGCCCCATAGGGCTCAATGGGAATGGGGAAGGCACTAATTATGGCACCGTAAATTACGGTGCCGTAATTAGCTCCTAGGTCCCTTTGCGGGTTGGTTTTTTAACGCCTGCTAAAAGCAGGCGTTAAAGTGCAACCCGCAAAGGGACCTCGTAATCAGGCATTAAGGGTTTAACGGCGCCGACACCTTTTACGGCGCCGTTAACCCCTTAACGCCTGGGTTGTAATGAGGCCCATAGAGTCTTTAAGACCATGCTCGCCGCCCCCTAAAGAATGGAAACAAACATGAGTAATGGGATGGATGACGCACCTGCAACTAGTACCCCCATGGGGGCAGGAGGGGATAAATGTAATATATTTGTAGAAAAAGAAAGCAGAGAGATAAACCAAGGTAAGGCGTTGGGAGTGGTAGGTAAGTCCCCCTGCTGACAAGCGACCAGCTCCAGGGAACACTGGAAAAGAGAGAAAAAAATTAAAAGATAATAGACTGAAACTACAAATAGAGCAAAACAAGCAGCCGAAGGGTAAATCACAGACGGAGTGGGCAAAACTTGACTGGTGGCAGAATAATGGCAGCAATAAGTTTAGTCTGGGTACCTCCGTTCAAAATAAATCACGAGGTGTTGTTCCAGAGAAGAACAGCTGGAAATCGGCATCCCTGGCCTTCAGCGGGGAGTTAAGTGGGAGGCATTTCTACTTTAACTCTAATCGGCCGAAAGTGGCGAAAAGGAGTGCTGAGTTGGCATTGTCGCAGTACCAGGCTGGAGGTAGAAATACCAGACTAATTGTTATTGGAAACCTCGGAAATAATGGCAAACGAGGCTCTGAATACTCTTGGTGAAAGTATTAGACATACTTATTTGGACAGAGAGATGAACACGTCATTAAATGTCATGTCTGCTGGAACGCAAACCCTGGAGGGGGTTGAGGAGTTAGACAAAAACAAGAGGAAAAGTCTCTTGACAAGAGAGCAATTTCCATGACTGAGGAGCCAAAAGAAGACCGGAGGGACTTGTTAAAGCGAGCAAATAAAGCAGCCGCCTTGGAAGAAAAGGAATTTCACTTGGTGGCAGCGCTGACAGCGATTATGTCACCATTTATGAAATTATATGAGAGACTAGAGGAAACCCTCAAAGATCACTCTACATTGTTGGCAATGGCCAACTCTAAATTGACGTTTGTGGAGGGTTTCATTACGGCGACCCAACAAAACCTATACAATAGTTTGGCTGGGGTGACCCAATTATTGCATGACATCTTAGACCCAACTATAAAGGAGAAATAAGAAAGAAGATTGTCAAGATCAACAATGGGACAGGGTCCTCCCCGCTTAGAAGAAGATAAAAGAGCGGACTTTACAATGGAAGGCAATGCCAATATGGCTCCAAGGAGCCAGGGCAATCAACGGTTGGTCGATGCCCCCGGTCCCCTACACTTAGGTGGACATGAAGAAGGTATTGTGAAAGACAGAGACATCCAAAATTAAGATAATGCAAATCAAAGGATAGGAGAAGATAAGCAGCCTTTGCATAAGGGGTGGGAAGAAGGTGTATTAAGGGCTAGGCCAATAAATGAGAAGGCAAGTGCAGACAATATGAGGCGGCATGGAGACAATCTGGACAGGGGGGGTGTTGAAGATCTGGTACCCAGTAAACGTGGGGAAAGGGGCAGAAGGGACATGCCCAAATACAAACATCCAAGCACGAAAAATCTGCAAAATATTTACAAAAAATACCCAAGAGTCTAAAATGGGTACTGATATAACAAACACAGGAAAGACAGGAAGCATGAAAATAAATGAAGCAGTCCTGAGGAATAAAATGACTAACAAAAAAAATAGCTGACAAAGAAACCAAAAAACCAGTCTACTTTGTCTAAATCAAAATCTAATAGTAGCCGGTCATTTATCAAAAATCTTTTGGTTCCAAGCCTGCCCACTGGTGTAGGAACAACTAAGAAGGAGTTAAAAACAGCCATTATGGAGAAAGCCAGCAGAGATTCCAGTATGGTGCAGGAAGAGATAAGCATAGTAGTTTCGAACGAAGGTGACCTGATGAATATTTCGACCTACAGTATCTCCGCAAAAGAGAGCAGCCAGCTGGAGGAGAGCCCAGTACCCGATTTCCATCAGGTACGAAGACTCGGAAGCAGAGACCTCTGCAAAAGACGAGGATAGTGTGAATGAACAGGAAGGAACTGCTGATCCTAAAATGGAATTGTTAAGAAAAATTGAGAAGACCAAGAGCAAAATGGAACCTCCTCGGTCGCAAGAGGCTCGACCTGGGAAGCAAGTGGCAATGCAAGAACTGGCACAAAAGAAGGTTCACGCTGAAAGAAAGTTAAAAATGAAGACAACTGAAGACAGGATAAGGCCAGCTAACAAAACTTTATAGGTAGAGGAAGTTCAGAGTGAGATTATGTCCAAAAAACAAAGAAGGTTCAAAAAGGCGCAACCAAGGATAAAGGTGTCTTTAATTTTGCCACCTAAAATAAAAGTAAAGGATGGGGAGTAGCAAGGAGGTGCAGGAAAAAAATTATTCTGATAATAAGACCAATTTAATACTTCACTTATAGAGAATGCTATACCAGGACGATGGTCTGATAATGAACAGAGCAAATGTAATAAAACTGTTCCACCCTGTAGAAACGCTGACTTTAGTGTCAACCAATGACTTGAGATTGGTAGAGTTCCCTGATAAAAAGGAGACAGATAAGGTGCAATTATACCTAACCTCTGACTTAGTAAAACAGTGATTGCTGGATGAAGCACATAATTTGAGACCTATGGAGTTTGACCGGAGAGAAAGTAAAGGGGAAGAGATCAGTAAATTAAGGGAAGTGAAAAAAGCTAGAGGAGAAGATGAACAAAAAACGAAATCTGATGAAAAGGGGACAAAAGAAGGAAGTTCAAGAGGAGAAAGTTTGAAAAAGACAGAGCAACACAATCCAATACAGAATGGAGATGAGGCAAATTGGAGATGGTTGGCTGGTTTGTTGGCGGAGAAAATGTAGAAACAATAGCATCCAATACCAATAAAGAAAACAGAATGGTCCATCATGAGCTGGAACCCAAGAGATTTGTCTCACCTCTTTCAAGGAAGTGACGAAATAATCTTAGAAACAGATATATTGTCCTTCCTGGAGTTATGGTTACAAGAAACCACTTTTACTGGAGGGATATTGGGTGATATTAAATCCGGCGTTCAAAAACCAGCTGGGTCGCACGATGGGTGGATTAATTGTAGCAATAAAAAATTAGTTACAGTGGAAGTTAAGATATAGCCGCCACCCCACGCCGTTTGTGCAGTTGCCAGCAATAGGTCGCCCGAATGAAGCAACAGAAAAGGGCAGAACTCTCATAATAGTGAATATCTATTAGAATCCGGCAGATGCAAGAACGAAGAATATGCCAGATGATGTGGCCCGATTGATTGATGAAGAAAGAGCAAAGTGGAGGGATCCGCTTATAATCATTGTTGGCAATTTAAATTGCTCATGTCTTGATAAGAATAACATGCCAATTTGGGAAGAAACTATGTTATCATCCAATAAGGTAAAAAGAGGCGTTAACTGGAGGCAGGCCCTGCAATCTAGAGATTGTGTCATCCTGAATGGGATAATGAAAGGAGATATCCCAGGGAAACTGACCTGGAAGGGAACCACAAATTTGCAGATTCTGTATTATATCAGCGTTTTATCAAATATGAGTGGGATTATTGATAGTATGGAGGTTCATGAAACTAAGAAGAGCAACCATTATCAATTAAGAATGGTTTGCAACAACATAAATAAAGAAGCACCAAAGATATTTGAGGGAAATGTTAGGATAAATCCAGGCCAAAATAGACTTAGCATCAAACAAAATGCGCTGCCAAGGCTGACAGAAAAATGTGTGGATTTAATTGAATCAGCCATGGAGGGCATAGACAAAAAAAGCATAAACTATACCCCGTTATTTCAACAATTTGGAATACAACAGAGAGCGGGAGATCGGATGCCATTAATGTCCCATAAGCACGCATACGACATTCAGATTGTGAAAAAGAAGAAACTCTTTAAAAAAAGAAATAACACGCGTAGAAAAGAGTAAATTAGATAACAAAGCTGAGGGAATACACAAATTAAAACAAAGATACCGTAATTGGTTAAAATTGCACAAAAAACAATGATAAATCAAGATGCACAATCTATGTTAGAGAATATAAAAGCCAAGAATAACACGGCAATATGAGCTACACTAAATCAAATGGATGCCCCACAAGACGCTCTGATGTCTAATCCAATTTCAGCAGCGTTTTGGGTCACATATTATACAAATGACCAAGAAGTTGAGGAAGAGATACCTCAAAGCAAACGCATAGATCAGCTATAGAATGTGTTCCCTAATACGGAATCAAAGATATTGGACCTGGAAATAGCAACAATTGAAGACCTAATAAGGAGGTTGAAGAACTACAGGGCGCCAGGCCCGGATGGGCTGACGAACATGCAGCTGAAGAAAAATCCAGAACTAGGGGCCATTTTTCTCCACCACCTATATAGAGGGATATTGACAACGGCACACATCCCTTCGACATGGAAGACGGCGGTAGTGGTCCCGATTTTTAAAAAGGGACTTAGAACGGACCCGGGCAACTACCGCCCAATTGAGTTGCTCGATGTGGCTGGGAAAATCTTTGGGTCAATTTTGTTAAAAGCTTTGTTACAATGGATTAAGAGAATGGGTCATTTAGACAAATTGCAGGTGGGGTTTGTAAAGGGAATTGGCACCTCGGCTAATATCTTTATATTAAATCTCTTAAAAGCAAAAGCAAAACAGAACAAAGGTAAAACAATTTACATAGCATTTATAGATTTGTCGAAAGCTTTTGACTCAATTAAAAGATTGTTGCTATGGGAAAAACTGGAGGTATGGAGGTGCCCGAAGATCATCCTGAATAACATCAAAGGCCTGCACGAAGATACATCAATTAAAGTTAAATTGGACAACATAGGGCACTTGTCTGAATCTATACCAATAAACATCGGGGTCAAACAAGGATGCCCGTTGGCTCCAGTACTCTATAACATGTTTACATCGGATGTGGATAATGCCTTCCAACAAATTAGTTTTTTCCCTCCAAAGTTGGCAGATACTGACGTCGGAAGACTACTTTACGCTGACGATATTGTCATCTTAGATCAGGCGCCAATAGGGTTACAGAGACAGCTTGATGCCCTGCAAATTTGTCTTGATTCAAATCAGCTAATAATCAACACAGAGAAATCTCAGATTATGGTTTTTGGTGAACAGGAGAGGGAAAAAGTAAAGAGAGAACCAACTTGGCATCTGAAAGCCCAAAAGATAAAAGTTGTAAAATCTTGTATATACTTGGGAGTGAACATCAACACAAGTATCATTGAAGCCCCGCCGATTGTAATGCTCCAAAACAAAGTGAAAAATCTGACGGCATTAGGAAAAAACATATTAAGAAAATACTTTGGGTTCTTGCTGATACCATTAATATCTTTCTACAGATTGAAAGTGGTCCCAATCTTATCTTATGGGGGCGGAAACTTCCTTTATGTTGGATGAGAATATGTGGCCGAAACTGGAAGGTATCCTGTGATGCACAGTGCTGAGCCTGCCAAAATGTACACCAATTCCCATATTGAGAAGAGAACTGGCATTAACATCATTAAAAGCAATTGCCAGATGGAAATCAATATCCTTCTATCGGAAAAGCATAGAGGAAAGTCCGAAGGGTCCCCTCTATGTTTTGAAAAAGGCTATGAAAGATCCAAAAGAAAAGCTTCTCAAGGAATGGCAAAGTATTTGCCAGTTAACAGTGACAGATTTGAATGAATCGGAAGAAACACTGCTGCGAGAACCAGGGAAGATCAAGATAAAACTATATATTAATGACTGGATAAACACGCGGGAAGAGATTTATAAATATAAACAGCAAGAAGATTTCTGGTCTGCGGTACGTAAATTGAATGAAATACCCAAATATTTACAAACCTTCCCGAACTGGTTCCTGAGAATGCAATACATGAGATTCCGGTTAAACATCATATCGCCAGTCAGATGTTAGAAAGAGGAAAGGATATTCAAGAAACCGACACATGCAGACTGTGTCAATATCCGGATGAGGCTGACTCACTAAAACGTCTAGTAATCAGCTGCTCTGATTTGCATAGGGAAAGAATACAAGAAATGGGTCCCATCATGGCAAAGCATGGATCACGCTCAGCAAACGCATGGTGGCAGATTTTAATTGAAGCAGACAAAACTCACATTATATTGGCACTGGCAAAATTTCTCTTATTAATTGCAGCAAAATTATAAGTGGCTGAAACAAATGATCAGGAAGGAGAATAGGACACAAAAACTGTAAAAATGCAAGAAAGTGATTGCAGAGAATTGATGCCATTTAATAATGGAAGATCAGCAGAAGAGCTCTGGAGTAATTAGATCTATTCATTGGAACATTTGCTTTTGTATGTGTATGTCAATATTGATATACGCTTTAAATTATTTTGCATTGTGAGATTCGTTTCGTTTTATTAAGTTTTAATTGTTTAGCTGTGTGTAATGTGTGTTCATTTCTGACTACAGGTTTCTATGTTGTAAACCATTTAAAGTCTTAATAAAATGATTTTTTTTAAACTTCATCAATAAGTGTCTGACCGTTTCCAGACAAGGATCTCCACACAAGAGTCAAAAATGTTGGTTTCGCTGAGTGTTAATCCATGCTCCAGTAATTTCGAAGGTTTTGACCGCATTCATTTTTTATTTTTTTTTAACATCTCTTTATTGGTTTTACACAAAGTTAAAATGTTCACCCCCCTTCCCCTCCCTCCCCAACCCACCCCTGGCAGCTCGCAGTCTCTGTTTTCGATTTGGTTCTCCCCTTGTGGTTCCGCTAATGCAGGTCCAGGAGTTTCAGTCTTTGAGGGCACCATTGAGCATTGAAATCTCCTTTTAGGAAAGCCAAAGTTTCCCCCCATTCCGATGCAAACTTCTGAAAATTGTTGTTCATTGCGTATGTGACCCACTCAAGGGCTACCAATTCCCATACTTTCCTGAGCCATTCCTGTTCCATCGGGACCCCAGGCGCTTCAATGTTTGTGCTATTAGGGTCATTGCCGCCAGAGTTAATATCACCCTTGCCTTTTCTCTCCCCCCTCTTTCCCCTTCTGTCCCTGTTCCCTTCATTCCTAGCAGGACATATTCCCTGAATGCCTGTGCCTGAGCCTGTAGAACCTCCTTCCAGAACGGCCTGATGTTGGGACAGTCCCAGCAGAAGGGGGCTGCGGTTCCCTCCTCCCTGCACTCCCTCCAGCAGTGCTTGGATACCTCCGGGAATATACTATGTAGCCAGGCTGGGGTGTAGTGCCACACAAATAGAACTTTGTACCATGCCTCCTGGAGCTGTGCAGCCTTTGCCACCTTTGGAATTTTCCTCCAGAGCCTTTTCCATTCCTCCCCCATGATCGCATTGCCCAGCATCCGCTCCCATCAGGCCATGTATGGCCACTTATGCTGGGGGGAGGCCTCCTCCAGTAGTCTATATAGACCAATGATGAGACCCTTTGATCCGTCGTTTGTCAGGAGGAATTTCTCGAATGGGGTAAATTGACAGGTGGCCGCTTATCTAATCTCCCCATTCATAACACAATGTTTTATTTGGTAATACCTTAGCCTCTCAGCCTCTCCCCTTCCCCCACTTCAAAATCTAGTTTGCACTCCTGGAAGGATTTCACTCTATTCCCCAGGTACATGTCCCTAATCTTCATGCAGCCCTCCTTCCACCACTTGTCAAAGCCCTCCCCACTCCAAACCCGGGGTAAAGTCCTTGTTGTTAAAGATCGGAGTGAACGGTAATGGGAAGGTCGTGATCCCCTGCCTCTTCACCGCTTTTTCCCATGTGTCTGCCAGCTCTTTTGTGATGGCGCTCTAGTATAGGTGTTTCGGTCTAAGCTGGCATGGTAGCCACAAGACCTCACCCAGGTCATGTTGTGACACAGCCCTATCCATCTGCTTCCATTGTTTCCCTTCCTTCTGCGAGAATCATTCCCGAATCACCTGCATTTGTGCTGTTTCGTGATATTGCTGAAAATCGGGGAACGCCAACCCCCTTCTCCTCCTTGGTGCCATTAGCTGGCAGTGGCTAATCCGTTTCTTCTTCCCTCCCAAACAACATCCCTAGTTGTCTTCCCTAGTTCCCTAAGGAACTCCTGAGGTATTGTCAGAGGAATCGCCTGGAACAGGTACAGCAGCCGTAGGAGCATGATAATTTTCACTGCTGCCATCCTGCCCATCCACGAAACCTTTCGGTTCCTCCATTTCAGGTAGTCCTTCCTGATTGTACTTGGTGTGGGTGTATAGTTGGCCACGTACCACCCTGATAGGGAAGGAGTGATTTTGACCCCCAGATATTTAATTCCCCCCAGGCTCCAGCTGCGGCCTCCACCAATGTGACGTGTAGTGCCGAGATGACAGACTGGACTGGCCCACCCAGCTTGGTTTGCTTGGCCCGTAGGAGTATTCTTCTGTAAGTGGGGAAAGGGAATTAACCACCCGTGGAGTTGAGAGTTAACCCCCACCTCTCCCTGCTGTTCTCCCCACTGATCGCCTCTAATGTCCCTTCTTAAAGTCTCACCTGATGGTTTGGAAGGATGAGCTCTCCATCCTGCATCGAGCGCAGGGGCGCGTAGATAACCAGTTGCTTCACTGGTTAGAAGGAATTGGTGAGTTTCAGAACATTGTAGTTCGTAAGAGTTCAAATGTCTGACTTTCACTCTTGTCCGATTCCTTGCAGTTTGCAGCTTGACCCCAGCGAAGAGTTCCTCGTGGTAGCTGACGAAGTTCAGGTAAGGATTTGTCTTATCCAACACAGTTCAATAAAATAAGGCCAGAATGTAACCTGTTGCTTTCTCCCTTATTCAGGTGCGGAGAGAAAATATGAAGTTCGGGGAACAATGCCTCCGGCGGTAAAATTAGGTAAGTCTATTGTGGTGAGAAGGATTCCCCTTGTTTGTCCCTTTGTCTCACCTTGTTGTCCTCTTGTTCCCCTTAGGGGCCGGGGTACGGCGAGGATGCAATGGAGACTGCGCCGACCCGTGAAGAGGAATAGTACCCCCGGCAGTAAATCAGGTAAGCCTATGGGTTAGTTACTATTGCCTCTGTTTATTCCCTTGGCTCACCTTTGCTGTTTTTGTGTTCCCCTTAGGTGCCGGAGTGCGGTGGGAACGTGCAGAAGGATGCGGTGGATCGTGAGGATGCTGCGAAGGCCGGTGAGTTCAGCGCGGCGCTGCAGCAGGCGAGGCGGCACGCGTAAAATACTTCTTTCTTCCAGCTCGAAGGCGCGGTGGATCTGGAATTCAGGTAAGGGTCGAAGGTATTGCTCTCGTTCTAACTTTTTCTCCTTCTGTTTCCCCCTTTTTCTAGGAGCTGCAGACTCGAGGCGGGCGTGGCAGAAAACTGGATGCAGGCTTGCAGACACGGTGAGCGTTAAGCTGCTGGATGCAGAATAACGCAAAGCGTGTGTTGCTCTTCGGGCGTGGTTTAAATAGCCTCTAAAGTAGTCCCAGGTAAGTATTCCTCCCCAGCCCCACCCGAGTAAAAAAATAGTCCCTAGGTAAAATAGTCCCTTCTAAGCCTCATTTGGCTTGGAGCTCTTGCAGCATGGTCTGCATCAGGTAAGTTTGCAGCATGGTCTGCATCAGGTAAGTTCTACTCTATGAACCTGGCGCCTTAGGCGCCAGGACTGACTCTCCATATGAGCCTGGTGCCATAGGCGCCACGACCGCACCCAAACAGCCCCTAGCAGGGGTTTTTGGGCTTGCTCAAAATAACTTGATGCCTGCTTCCGGGGTTGCTGGACCTGGTCTGGGTCCCCGGGGGTAGGCATCATGACCGCTCCACAGAAATGGCGATACTAGTTTCAGCTCTCTTGCTTGCTCTTTCCCCAATGTTAAGTTCAACAGTTCTGACTTTCCCAGATTGACCTTCAAGCCTGACACCTCGCCAAAGCTGGCCAATAGGTTCCTGCATGCCTCTATCTAATCTTTGGGATAAGCGAGGGAGGGAAGCATGCTGTCAGCAAATGCCGCGACTTTATGTTGAGTCTCCCCAAAGGGTATCCCCCAAATCTCCCCCTCATCCCTTATTGCCTTTAGCAGGGGTTCCAGGTATATTGCGTAGAGGATGGGGGAAAGCGGGCACCCCTGATTGGTTCCCCTTGTCAGAGGCACGTTGCACACGTAGTGTAGCTGTAGAATTCTTCCTGTCAATCTAACAGACTGGTTGGTAAATGAAACAACTAGAGTGATTGATTGGCTGAAAGATAGGATGCCACAGGATGACCCCGAAATCACAGGAAATAGGATGGATGTTGCAGAGCCTCACCAAGACACCAAAAGGAGGCGCGCACCAACTGTAAGGAAAGCAATGATTAATACAAAGCTATCCGTAACAACAGTGAATACAGTTCACTTCATCACTACCCACTAACCTGAATATAAGAACACCTCGCTGGACGTTCATGCAAAAAGAAATCAGATGAAGGGTATTTCTGGAACAAGAATCCAGAATTACTACCACAGGGTCAGATGGGTGTACAAGAGAAGGAATGACAGAAATGGAGGCTTACTGTAGGGACAATCCTATCATACGATGACAAAGTTCCATAGACAGGGATATTGCGCCGGAGTCCAAATAGTTCCAGATAGCAGCGGAAAATCCACAAGAAACAAAACCCTAATCCGACGGCACAAGGACGCCTAAAGTACACTGAGGCAGTCTCTAGTCCGTGTACTATAAACAGTTCCGAAGAATAAAGTTCTGTAAAGGACAAAGTTCCACAAGCAAAGGACGAAGGCAGGAGGTCCGGGTCAAAATGCCAAGCGGGCGGTGAAGTACCAAGGGCGTAGACAGAGGCAGTTCCAAAAGCGATCCGAGTCAATAAATCAAGCGGGCGGCGAAGTACCAGAGGCGGAGGTGGGAGCAGTTCCAAGAGCGGTCCGGGTCAATCCACAGAGCGGGCGGCGAGGTACCAAGGGTGTGGACAGGTGCAGTTCCAAAGCAATCCGAAGTCAAAAACCAAAGAGACACAACTGGGGAAGGGGTACAGGAGCAAGGAAACAGGGCAAGAACACAGGAAACAATGATTTATAAATGGCGCCACTGGAATACGAAATTCAGAAGCACCGACAAACTGTGAGGAGGGGCTTAAGTAAGCCGATCACATGATAGCCGTACAACGTGAGTTTAACGAGCAAAACAGGACCAGGAGCTAAAGGCAGGACGCCACCGTTTCCATGCCAACTTCCAAGCACCTGGCTTGAGACTTCTTAAAGGGGCATACCTGAGAGACCTGCAGGTATCACGAACCAACAGGAAAATGCATGTAGGTAGAATGATGGAGCTTGTGTCTGACAATAGCAGATTGCCGTCGAAACCTGACACCCCTACACAGGCAGACAGGCCGCGACATGGACCCATTAACTGCCAGGTGAATCGTCGGGTACTTGTAATTAGCCTGAATCATTTTGAGGAAGTCTCCCCCAGGCCCATTTTCTCCATTACTCTGAACAGAAATAGCCACTCCACCGGGTCAACCGCCTTCTCGGCATCTAGAGCAAGTAAGATCGCCGAGTTGGCCGTTTTCTGTGCTTTCTCCACCAAGTGTGCCACTCTTCTGATGTTGTCTGCTGTCTGTCGCCTGTGGATAAACACTTCCTGATCTAGGTGGATCAACGAGGGGAGGTGAGTTTCCAGCCTTTTCGCTAAGATTTTCATGTACATTTTAACATCTAAGTTTATGAGAGAGATGGGCCTGTATGATGTACATTCTGCGGGGTCTTTATTGGGCTTGGGGATAAGCGTGATTTTGGCCTCTTGCATGGATGTTGTAATGTGACCCGAGGTCTTGAAAGTGTTAAATAATTGTGCTAAGAGGAGGCTTAGAATGTGGGCGTATGTTTTATAGAAGGCCGCTGTAAAACCGTTGGGGTCCAGAGACTTAATCAGTCAATCAATCGTACATCGCACCGCCTCCTCTGTTATTTCCCATTCTAGGAGTTCTTGCTCTTCCGGGGGAACTTTGGGCAGGTGTACCCTCTCCAGGATGTCTATCTGCTTCTGGCCCTGCAGGTTCTGGGAGGCGTATATGGTGCTATAGTACCTGGCCATGCAATCCTGAATCTCTTCCGTTCGAGTGAGTCTCTGTCCCTTTTCGTCGTTAACCACCACAATTGTGTTTTGTCCCTGTGCTTCCCTCAGTAGGCAAGCCAATAAGGTATCCGCCTTGTAGGCTTTGGCGTAAAATTTCTGCCTCATGAAGAGGAAATCACTCTCAGCTTTCTTAGTTCTGAGTATTTCCAACTGTCCTACTGCTGCCCTGTATGCCCTAAGCGTTTTCCTCATAGGTCTGTATGCTGTCTTCCGGCGTGCTTCCTCCACTTCCCCGGCCAGTTGAGCCTCTAGAGCCCTCATCTGTTTCTCTCTATGCACCATTTGTGCTATGAATTCCCCCCTCATCATAGCTTTGAAGCCATCCCACCTAATGCTTTTGTTTGCCTCTGAGCTTTTGTTCAGCTCAAAATACATCGTAATCTTGTCCTCTATGTCTTCCCTCCGCACTGGGTCTCTCAGTAACTCCCCCCGGGAGCTTCCATTTCCATACTCCTGTTCTGTGATTTGGCATGTTCAGGTTCCTGGATACCACTTTATGATCCACTATCCCCAGGGGTCCTACCTCTACCCCCCTCTACTCTCCCCACTAGATGCGCAGAGACCCAAATATGGTTGATCCTGGATTGCGTGCCATATACCCCAGACAGGGAAGTGTGTCCCTCTTTTCGTCCCATCAGTGCCCTCCAGACGTCTTTCAACCCCATACTCTCGAATTTCTCCCTTAGCTGGGGGGATTCCTAGCCCTACCTTCCCTTGCCCCTCTCCCCTTTTCCTCGGGTGCCTCCACCCTTGCTGGTTCTAACTTGTTTTATACCCCCCTGCTCCCATTGCCCTTTTCATACTCCAAGTGTCCACCACCCCCTTTTGACTCCACTTATGGGACTTTACTATCCCTCGTTGCTCTTCGCTTATTCTGCCACCCCCCCCTATCAGGGTCAGGCCTCTCAATGATGCCCTCCTTCTACGGCGTTCCCCCACAAGAGACCATTCCCATGGCATGGTTCTGGATCTGTTCTCCAGTGCTGGAAGTTCCTCCCTCGCCGGGCCCTCGGCTATGTCCAAGTGGATGATATCTGCTGCTTCTTGTGGGGAGGTTACTCACTTCTGGACTCCCTCCCTCTCCAACAAGAGTCCAAATGGGAAGGTCGATCTATACTTAATGTTCTTTCTGATCAGCTCTCTCAGTATAGGGTCCATATGTCTTCTCTTGGTTAGCGTGCTGCTCGCCACGTCCTTGGTGCATCACCGGTTCTTGTTGCTTAGCTGCCCTGAGCACTGCTTCTTTTTGCACAAATCTGGCGAATGACGCTAGGACATCCTGTGGTCTGGCGTTGGGGCCCCTTTTCAGCCGTCCCACCCTATGTATCCAATCCAGTTCCCCTGCCTCCGGGTCCTCCCCCCAGTAGGTTCACAAATATTTTCTGCGCTTCCCCCTTCAGGTCTTTAACAATATTGATTCCGGCAGTCGCTTTATCCTAAAGTTGACTCTCTGCGACCTATTCTCTAGGTCCTCCAGCTGTAACTCCAAATATTGAGTAGCCACATTCAGGCGCTCAATCGCCTCGCTCTTCGCTGAGGCCTCTTTGTCAACTTCCTGTAGGACCCTTTCTAGGAGGTGTGTTTATTCCCCTAATTGACTAATTTCATGCCTCATCTCCCCCACCACCGAATTGAGGTCCGTTCTTATCAGTTGGAACTGATCCTGAAAAGTTTTGGCGAGGGTAGCTTGAAGTGAGAGCATTTTGTTGAGGAAATCCTGCTTTGTCATCGTGGCTCTGCCCAGTCCTTGGAGTGATCGGTGCTCCCCTTGCCCTGTTCTCTGGGCTCCACACCGGCCACATCTTGGGGAGAGTCCCTGGGGTGTCTCATGTGGGTGGGGCTGCTTTCGCTGGCCGGCCTTTTGCCTTGGAAGTCATTGAGGGCCAAGGTTGCTGCCTCCTTTGTCGCGTGTTATCTAGTTGGGTGTGCTGACGGTTATTTAGGCTCAGGATGGGATTTTCCTTGTCTGTGGGATCCTCCCCCTCCGCTATATGGGAGTGGTCCATCTTTTCCCTTCTCTGTGCGCCCTTTTCTGTCCTCTTGGCCTTCACTCCTTCCTCAGACACCCTTGTCTTCTCACACTCTCCTGGGACCTCCTCTGGTTGAGTCCCCTTAGGATGCACTCCGAGGCGTTGGGTCCCCTGGACTTCCCCTCTCCCCGGTGCATTGCTCGGTGATCCCTCGGTGGTCTCTGTGGGCTGTCTCACCCCCTCCATCCTTTCCCCCTGCTGGGTGGGGGTTATGCATTTTTCCCTTCTTCAGTGGGTTCTTGCCCCCCTTCGTTGATTGTGGGGATGTTGGTCCCCCCTGGGTCCTGGGGGTTGCTTTTCCACTGTGTCGGATGTTTCCTGGCACAGGTCTTCTTGGTCTACACTGCGCCCTCTTATTTTCCCTGCTTCTTTGACGGTCCTTATGGTCGTCCCTTAGGGCCTCTGACTTGTCAGGCCTGCCCCATACTCCACCTCGGGCCCCCTTCCCAGGCCCCTTGCTTGGTGTGCTTGTCTCCACTTGGCGTCCCTCTGTGGTGGCACCCTTTTCATAGGGGCTTGTTTGTCCTTGATCTCCACGCTTTCACCACCTTACAGGCTCACTGTTCATATTCCCCATGTCCCGGCTGAGCATGTGCTGATTGAACGGGGGCTCGCCTCCCGCTATTGCGGGCTTCCCGTGGGGAGATGCCTGCTCTTACTGATCCCGTGCCCGCCTCCTTGCTGGTGTGAGCGGGCCCTTCTCTGCGCTTACCGCGGTAGTTAGGGGAACCCGCCTTTGCTCCGCGGGCCACCCATGGAGGGATTCCTGTCTTTCCAGTCCCCCTGCTCACCTCCTTACTTGTGCGTTCTGGCTCTTCACTGCTCTCTCCTCAGGGTCTGGGTGCGCGCCCCCTGTATTGCTGTTGCTGTGGGGAGCTGACCTTGGGTCTCCGCTCCTCCTCTCTACACACCCCTCTGGCCTCTGGGCCTGCTTGCCTCCTCCCTGCTGCCCGGTGCTGCTGTTTGCCTCGAGCCTCCTCAGTGGCAGTACGGGCCGATGGTCTCTGTGCTTGGCCGGTGGAGGGAGCGGTCTTCTCCTCCTCTCTCTGTCCCCTCACTTGGGGGGGCACTTTTCTCGGTGCCGCTCCTCTATGTCATCCCTTCCCTGTACCCGGTCCGCTGGGGCTTCAGGTCCTCACCAGTGAGGACCCTGCGGCCCGTCAAACAGGATTTTCCACTCCTCTCCTCCGGCGGGGTTGTGCCTTCCTGCATATGCTGCTCCTACAGCAGTGTCGGGTCTCCTCCTGTACGTGCCTGCCCTGGAGCAGGGAGCCGGGGTGCTATAGTCCTCTCCAACTGTGACGCACTTCCTGGGCTGGGCTGAGAGGCGGACCGGGCCTCCCTTACTCCCCCTTTTCGCAGTGCCTGCTGTCTCCGCTTCAGCGCCCAGCGGGGGATCTGTCCCTCGGTCAGCCGGCGTGCTTTGCTTTGCGCCATTTGCGCCTCGGTGCCTCCTTCATGCTGTCTCCTTCCCAGAGGGTACTCTCTACTCCTGGGGGTTGAGCGCCTCTGTTTCCCTTGCTTTATTAACCATCGGGGTGGTGGAATCTGCCGTGGTTCGTTCTGGGGCTCAGGAGCAGCGTTGACACATCACCTTGTGTCGGTGGTCATTTTGGCATCCAACCGCATTCATTTTTAACTTCGGGTAATCCCAGACCAGGGAATTTCCCACAAACTGCTGAAGCTTTGGGCTTTCTCTGGTCGTGATATATTTTTGAGGAACTGGGAGCAATTATTCTTAGTCTGGAGTTCCTTGGTTTGCAACTCACGATGAAATGCAATAACATTCTTTCCCATCTCAAATTTGTAGCTCTGGAATTGGAGCTTCAAAGGGTTGACCAAAACCATAGGGTGCTATCTAGCAGAGGCAGAGATGATGTTAGCTAAATTGCTATGTGGCATATAAGAGTCTTTTGTCCACGGGGCTTCAAAAATGTTATGGTTTAAGCTGACAATTGGAGCACTGTCTAGTTTCCAAAGGGTATTAAGGCTAGAAAGCTGGGCTCTCACTACACATGAAACCCTTCTTAATTCTAGGTTGATAAATTCCACCCAGAGTACGCGTCGGAAGTCCAAACAGCTTCTTTCTTCAGGAGTACACCCTCTAGTTTAGATAGTTCAGCGATATTTGTGAAAGCCCAACTTTCAACTCCATACTTGAAAATAAGCAGGAGCTTAGCCGAATACAATTGCGCCAGAATGCCCACAGAATAAACCCCGCCCTTGAAGCTAGTTTCTTCAAGCGCCATATGACATAGGCACCTTTCAGTTTAAGATATTCCATGTGGCGGGAACCAGATAAGTTACGATTGAATAGAATGCCAAGGCATTTATATTTGCAGACCACTTCCGAAGAGCTCCCATCCACACTCCATCCCGTTTGTTTAGTTTAACAATGACGGGGACTGAAGACCATAACCTTTAAGGAGGCCTGGAGACCCTAAGGTCCATCATCACAATATCGTTTGCATACTCCATCCACAACAAGCGGAGAGGTACTCAGCTTTAGAGCAATCAAGGTAGGGTTGTTCAGTGCCATTCCCATGTCAGCTAGATGCAGATTGACAAGGAGGGGCGCCAAGTTGCATCCCTGCTTTGGTCCCTGAAAGTAGGGATCCAAATTGAGGTCCTCCCAGTTTGAGCCAACCGGATCTTGACATGGGTGCCCTTGTGGAGAGCGATAATCATTGAGAGCAAGCCGGCAGGGATGTTACAATTCGACCGTTTTTTCCAAAGCCGACCCCTATTCACAGAGTCAAAGGCCTCACTATAGTCGTTGAATGCCACGTAAACTGACGTTCTACAAATGCTCCATGCCTGTTGGATGACTGTTGTCAATGCAAGGCAGTTAGTAGTAGTACTTTGCCCCCTCTGGAAACTTGTTTGGTTTAATGTAATGAGGTCAGCGCCTTCTGCCCAATTC
Source organism: Ambystoma mexicanum (assembly GCF_040938575.1). Classification (NCBI taxonomy): domain Eukaryota; kingdom Metazoa; phylum Chordata; class Amphibia; order Caudata; family Ambystomatidae; genus Ambystoma; species Ambystoma mexicanum. The sequence goes on along the minus strand of NC_090923.1, from coordinate 1,474,005,697 downwards.
CATAACTTACTTAACAATAAGTGAGAGAAGATCTTGGACGAGACGTCTAGCATCGCGAGCAGGTGATAATCACCTGGCTCTGTGTGACTACCCTTCTTCCAGATTGGTACGATAATGCTATCGTGCCACGAGGATGGAATAAGTTGGCATTCTTTGATCCAATGGAAAAGCCAATCAAGTGCAGAGGCCCAATGAGCAGCCTCCATTTTAATCAGGGAGTTGCAGATGTCATCCTGGCACGGAGCTCTTGAGGAGTTACTTACCCTAATCAGCTTCAAGATGTCAAGTGGGCCCTTGGTATAGTGCCATTTAGCCAGTTGAATAAGTGGCATAGGTAAGGCATTCCCTCCATTTCCTAGGGTTTTAGTAAGGAATGCAATCCATACCGGTTCCGGAACACCAATGATGTCGCATGGTGCTAGGCTGTGACCCTCTACGGCCCTCCAGAACTGTTGGGAGTCTTTCTCTAATGCTAGCCGGACCAGGGATCACCAGTAGGCACACTCTAAGTGGTATCTGTGGCATTTGAGCCGTTTGCGGTAGTTGTACTTTGCAAGATTGATGCGAGATGCAAGTACGGCTCGATCCAGAGATAATCTTGATAATTCACGCAGGGTGACCCGTAGGTTCCTTCTCCTATTGACATTGAGCTGATCAAAGAAATGGCTGTGTGTGGGTCTTGTAGTTTGACGTGCTCTAGTGTTTCTCTTGGAAAAGTCCCTGAAATAATTATTGCAACAGAATCTTTGAATTCTTTAATAGCAGACACCGGTGAATTAGGGGAGATGTTAGATGCCCGTTCTTTGCTATGCTCAATGAAAGATACCAAGGCAGCCTGCATGTTAGTTGAAACCTCCTCAAGTCGTCGCTCATTCCAAGAGATGTGGTTCAGTGCAGCACTGAGACTCAATACCTCTGTAGAAATGAGAGGCGGTGGTGGCTATAATACATTCAGACTAAGGACAAGAGGCAAATGATCACTCTCAATCCTGTGTATTATGACGATATCCATGATCAAAGTAGCAGCATTAGCCGTAAAAGCATAGTCCAAGATGTTACATGACGTATGCCCAATGTGTGTAAATTGAGGGGGAGAGTCTGAAGGGAATGAACCGTTAATTACGTATATCCAGCAGAATAGAGAGTACTTGTGCACTCCAAAAACTGCTTACAATATTTTAAGAGCCAGTCACCTAAAGTAAACAGGCCGAGGTGTGCTCCCAATCCAGGTAGTCGAGGGGCTTTGGGATTTTGGAGTTAAAGTCTCCACATTTAATACACGGGAGACATCCCAGTTGATTATCAAATTAGGGTCTCTATTTCCGCTAAGACCGTCCCATGGGTGAGCCTGTCAGGTGGGTCGTACATGTTAACGTTAATAAATTCCTTAATGCCTCCTTTGCGGGCTCCTGGTCCAGAAACCCTACCCTGTGTGGCCAATTTATAGAGGAAGTGCCGACCGTCCACAAGAACAGGACTGGTGAGCCATGTCTCCTGTAAAGCCACAAGGAAATATTGATTGATTTGTTCCATCAGACCATCTCCCTCAACAAGATGATGGTTGCCGCGGGTGTTTTAACAGATCATTTGAGCATATTGCCCTTGGTTGCGGGCTAAGAGCCCTTTTTCCCATGTGCTACTAAATTTGCTAACCAAGTCCAGTGTGCATCTTCCCCCCATGCCTCATCCTCCAACCATGCGCCTCTTGCAAGCTTGGGTCAGAAATTGAGTCACCACTGGGTCAGAAATGGGATCGACACTACATGTGATTTTGATATGTGGGTTCCTATCCGGAATTACTGGCCAAAATCTATTGCCATACTCCATTTCCACAACAACGCACTCACAACCCAAACGATTCAAACAGTCAACATGCTCGAGAATTATGTTAAAGTACTATTCACATGAAAGAATACCATAGATGTAGCCCTAAATACATTCTCGCAAATATCAAATTTTGATGTCATTACTCTGGCTATATCTTAACAGAATTATGCTATGAAATGAGACCAGCAAACAGGCTTGGTTTAAGGCCAAGTCACTGCCAACGTTAAAGAGGCTCTGTATTTGGAGAGCCTGAGTGTAGTAGCTTTGCTTCCTGGTGTCACAGCGCTGTTCAGTTATAGATTGTTCCAGTGCTGCACATCTTACAGAGGTCATCAAGGCAGGCCCAAGTGTTCCAGTTCTGGCGTTCTGCCCACAGGGAAGAGGGCCAGGAACACAGACAGTCTGAACAGAGACGTTCACGCCAGGATTTTCAGTGCCGTTTGGTTTTCGAACAGTGGCTCCTGCTTATTAACCTGAGCTTTTTACCTAATGGGTAAAAAGTGGACCCTTTTGCCCTTCATAGTAGATGAGGGTACTGTCGACTTAGGCACAGGCTCCTCTCTAATAGTTGTAGCCATGCTTCTTGTTGGTGGATCAGGTGGAGGTAAGGGGTATGTGACATGGTTAGAGCCAGAGATTATAGACCCTGCTCTCTCAGTCCCCTCACAATGTACCGCACAGTATGTGGTCGGGAAGGAACTACAGTCCCATATACCCGGAAGTGAAGCAGGTTAAAAGCCCTGGCAGGAGAGTAAACCAGGAAAACCCAAGTCGACAAGTATGTGTAAGGTGAAACACAATAAAAGCCTTGGCAGGAGAATATACCAGGCAATAGCTCAAGTTTGTGAATTGTAGAGAATAAGCTATCCAATTGCAGTGGAAAAGAACCTGGCAGGGAAATACACCACGCATTATGTGTAGCTGGAACCGATATCTAAAACTGTGTTGGTACACAAATTGTTTTTGTTAATAAGAAACCTCCAAGGAAGTTTTGTCCCTATATGAGTTCTGAGAAACCCTGGACAAGCAACCTGGGGAACAGAGCCATCCCCTAGAACTTTGAACCTTATCCAATGGGAACATTAGTGTTGGAGTACCTTTTATATTTGGTTTGAACTTGAAATGTGTGCACCTTTAACCACTTAACTGCCATGGGTATTTCCCCCTAGAGCCAAGGCCTTTTTTGGTGATTTCGGTATGTCGCCATTCAATCCCTTATAACTTTTTTGTTACAAGAGATATCTCGGCCAAATGTGGCTCCATTTCTTCCCAAACGTAGGCGATCATAACGCCACCAAGGAATCCTAGTTTGCTGTAGGGGGGCAAGAGAAAATAACCAAAAAGGGAGACCATTTTGGGTTTTTTCAAAAAATGACAATAAAATTAGGACGGAGACCGCCTAACACAAGGGAGAGACCTACCGCAGGGCAGCATCCATCTGAAAAGTCTGCCCGTACACATATGAAGATGGCATCTAAGCTGTCCAAAGTGAAAGGGAAACAGTGCACTATAGAGGAGTTTGCCAAGTCATAACAGGCAACAGAGGGAGCCAAAGCGAAAGGTCAGGGCACTCAAGAAGAAGGGGCCATGGTGCGCAAGGACCAACAGATACTGGATGCCATAGCTGAATTAAAAGTACCTTGGGAAAACAAGATTGACACTGCTACCTCGTAATTGAGGGCCTTGCTTGAATTCAAGATTGACGCAGTGAGTGTGGATATGAATTTATTGCGACAAGATGTTCGAGCACTGGCCGAGCGCACAGGAAGAGAAAAGGAAGTGAAAGCCAACACAAGAACATGCTCGACTAACGGAAAGGAGGTCCACGCGTTGCAACAACAGGTGTGCAATGTTGAGAATAGAGCTGAAGGAGCGGAAAGGTGTGCACGCAGAAATAATGTACGCATTGTGGGGCTTCCGGAGGGCGAAGAGGGATCGGACCCAACGAATTACGTTGAGAATATGCTACTGCAAGAAATATCGGGCATAGCACTCAGCCAAGGGTTCGCAGTGGAAAGAGCGCACAGAGCCTTGGTCAGGAAGCCGCCACCGGAGGGCCTCCACAGCCAATCATCTCTAAGATCTTGAACTACAAGACAAGGAGAAGGTCTTGGAGCATTTTCGTAAAGGAGGGATGATAAGCAGGGCATCTGCGACCATCACCGCGTACCCGGACTACACTTTCTTGGTGCAGAGGCAGTGCTTGAATTATGTGGCGGTAAAGAGGAGGTTACGTGAGGCAGGCCACAGATATATGCTGCTGTACCCGGCAAAGATGAAAGTGTTCCATAAGAACAAGGCACTCTTCTTCGAATCACCAGAGGATGTGACTGCATGGCTGGACGCGAGAAACTGCCCGTCGGGAGCGGATGACCAGACGGAAAGTGGAACGGAGAAGTGAACCAGTGTTTTTTCAGTGCCGCAATGTTGGACAAGGATATAATACGAGAGATAAGTACAGCATGTATAATGACACTGGGACTAGATTACAAAGAAGAAGATACTCAGATTGTATAGAAGATCAGTAAGGGAGTGTACATGTTCTTATACTACAACATGCTGTTAGCTATAGCAGGAGACGCAGGTGTGGCTGTAGATCAGCTGCACTAGGAGACAGGCTATTTAGTTGGGATACTGATAGAGCAGTATCCCCCTGTTGAGTACTGAGTATCAGTGACACCAAGAAAGGGGCTAGATGCGGGGTAGCCTGAGATCCAGGGATGGAGCTGGGCAACAGTTTGGGGAAGTTGGGGGGGAGGAGGAGGGAGTTGGGGTAGGTAGTGAAGAAAGGGAGGCAGGAAGAGGGGGTGTTGGAAAGGGTTAGGGGAGGGACAGTTTGAGAGGGATATGGAAGGGAGAAGAGGGCGGGTGGGAGAGAGGAGAGGGTGGGTGGGAGAGGGGGCCCATAATCACAAACCACGAGAGAAGAGAAGGGGGGTGAGGATGGAGGCGGGTAGAGTGGGAATCGGATAAGATGGGAGACCTGAGGATTATGACCTGGAATGTCAGGGGACTAAATGATTATATTGACCGAAATAAAGTTATGATGTATCTGAAAAGACAGAAAATAGACGTGGCTCTGTTGCAGGAAACTCACCTGACTAAAGAGAAGCAAGGGGTGGTAGCTAAGAAGTGGAATGGCACTACCCTAGGGGTAGTGTACTCGGCATATGCCAGAGGAGTTATAACATGGATAGCACCACATGTCCCATTTAAGTTGATACAGTCCACCGTAGGCACAGATGGGAGGATGTTGCTAATAAGAGGGATGGTGGAAGATAAGGAAGTAAGTATCATTAATATGTATGCTCCAAATCAAGATACCACTGTTTATCTCAAAAGCCTATATACCAAGATTTACCCATATATGGGGGGCAGTTATTTCAGGAGGGAACTTTAATTGTACTCTAGACCCGACACTAGACATATCTGATAAGGATGGGAGACCCACCCCGGGAGCGAGGACATTAGGGACCATACTGAAGGATGTTCAGTTAGTGGATGTATGGAGGATGCATCACCCACCGGATCGGGAATATTCACACTACTCCTCCCCACAAAACCTATACAGCAGGTTAGACTACATATTTACAGGAACAGAACTGGCCGGGAAAATGACGCAAGCAGAATACAAGGCCATAGTCCTTTCAGACCATGCACCGTTGATAGTAACATGGCAGCACTCACCGCTTAGAGCGAGGATTCCGACCTGGAGGCTGAGGCCCAAATCTTTGAAGGACACAGTGTTCAGGGAGGATCTGAGAACGGAAATACAGGAATATTTTAAGAACCATACTGGCAGTGTGGAATCAGCAGGGACACTGTGGGAAGCATTTAAGGTGGTGGTAAGAGGGGTGGCAATATCAAAGTCACAAGGGTTACAGGGAGGTATCATACAGGAATTGCAGACCGCAGAGTAGAAATTGGAATCTAACATGCAAGATAATACGAGATCCCCCAGGGGGGCCGAGATTACACGTCAATGGCAGCAAGAATGTAGGGACCAGTGGGAGAGACTATGTAATCTGAACTATAGGAAATATGTTGAGAGGCAGCACGTGCAAGGGGATAAACCGGGTAGGCTTCTCGCATAGTTGTATAGAAGTGAACACCCCAGGCAACCGATAAGAGAAGTGAAAGGAGAGGATGGCCAGACAAGGGATACCCAGGAGGGGGTCAATGATTGTTTCCTTGAATATTATCGGAAACTATATGCAGAAGTTACAGATAGGGAGGAGATAGATATACAGGGAGCCTTGACGGAGATCACCCTTCCTAAAATCGAAGTTGCAGAAAGGGAAAATTTAGAGGCCCTAATCACGATTGAGGAGCTAGGATACGTCATCAAGCTCCTGCCCACCAGTGAGGCCCCAGGGGCAGATGGGCTCCCAAGTGAGTTCTACAAAGCATATAGCAAGGACCTACTCCCCCCACTGCTGGCAATGCTGAATGAAGCATTTAACATAGGCAAATTGCCGGGATCCCTCAGGGAGGCGATTATCATTCCGCTCCTTAAACCCGATAAACCGAGCACGGAATGCGGGTCTTATAGACAGCTTTCCATGCTCAATCAGGATAGCAAAATTCTGTCAGCAGTGCTAGCGAATAGGCTGAGCCCAATCATACATAAACTCATACATTTGGATCAGACCGGGTATGTCCCACGTAGGAATATCTCGGACAACCTTAGAAGACTCCTTCATATCATGGAACGTACAGAAGGAAGCTCTCAGGAGATAGCAATAATTTCACTAGATTCAGTGAAAGCCTTCGTCTCGGGCAAATGGCCCTGGCTGTTGGCGGTTTTGAAAGAGTTTGGCATTGGGACCGCTTATCTGAAGTGGGTGCAGCTGCTATATAGCAAACCAATGGCGAGAGTGAAGACAGGAGCAACCATTTCAGAACAATGGCAACTAGGGCGAGGCACGAAACAGGTATGTCCATGATCACTGATGTTTTTCATTTTGGCGCAGGAGCCCATAGCGTCATATATGGGGAGGTAGGAATCAACACTAAAGGTGGGCAACACCTTATATCGATGTACGCAGATGACATGCTGTTATACCTGAAGTATCCAGAGGAAAATCTAGAATATATCCTGGAGGTTATGGAGGGGTACGCAACCCTGTCTGGCATAACAGTTAATCCCAAAAAATCAAGCATATTCCCCTTGGGTAGGTACGAAGGAATGCCACAACAAGAATTGCCTGTACTACAAATAAAGTGGGAGACTAGGATGTTTAGATACCTCGGAGTTGATATATATCATAAGGTCGCAGAGGAACACGAACAGAATACAGAGAAAGCAGTGTCTAGAATCAAGAACAGCATAGCCTTTTGGGCCAAGCTACCTCTGACCATGATGTGGAGGGCAGAACTGCTGAAGATGGTGGTGCTACCTAGGCTGTTACATTACTTTGGGAACATACCGTATATGATTCCCAAATTATTCTTTGTCAAGTTACAGAGCATGTGTAGAGGGTTCATGTGGCATAATTCCAGGAATCGAATAGCGCTATGGAAGCTCCAAAACCTGTATGAACAGGGGGGCATCAGACTGCCCAATTTCGAGGTATACTATGTGGCTAGTCAACTACAATATGTGACGAGGTGGTTGTCAGCCAACCCTACATCCAAGTCTAAATTGTTGAGAGCCGAATGTGTCCCTTATTTCGTAAAGGAGTGGATGTGGGTGCCAGAAGCACAGCGGGAGGGAAAGACGAGATTGCTGGACTTAGGGGATGAAATGTGGCAGAGAGCCTGCCAGCTACTGGAGAACCTGCACCCGTGCTCACCACAGATGCCACCAGTGGCACTGAAAGGAGTAGATGGACAAATGAGAGGGCACATAAGGAGACAATGGGAACCGCACAGGTTAGCGACCTTGGGAGATGTCTGGCGGGAGGGGAAGGCAATAGGGTTTGATGTACTGGTGGAGGACTCTGGACTTCATCGAGGACAATATATCACATACGTCAGACTGCTGAAAAGTATAAGAGGGACATGGCCTGAAGAGGTACTGACCCTACAGCCAGAGGTGCCTTAAATGCGGGGAAGAGAACGCAGGGATGGTACACATGTTGTGGGCATGCCCTGAGATAGGAAGATTCTGGATGGAGGCGGCTCAACTCTTGAAGGATAAAGATATAAACCTGTATGTCAACTCCCAATGGGAATGCATGCTGGTGGGATTCCTGAGGCGACGCAAACTTAGACATGTTAGCAAACTCAAGGACCTGGCATATATACTGGCCAAATGTAAGATAGCTATGGGTTGGAAGGCGAACAGGAGGCCGAGTGTGGAGGTATGGTGGCAGGATCTCCAAAAATGGGCGAATGCGGAAACTATGGTGTGGAATGAAGCAAGGCTTAGCGGGGGGAGGAAGAAATGTATACGTTGAGTGCATGGAAACAATTAATAGTGACATTGGCTGGATCAGACCGGGTAGACCCGGAAGAAGATAGTCACTCGGGAGATGAAGAGGGGGGTATGCCTGTGGATGAGAATGGCGGATAATTCCATCAGCAGTGATTCCGCCAGTGGGAATTCTGCCAGTGGAATTACTGACAAGTCTGTAATTCAAAGTTTTGGTAAAAGTGGCAGTAATTCCATTACTGTCACATTTACCACTTAACACCAAACTCGTAATGAGCCCCAGCTCTGTTTCTCAATAGCCCCTTTACTTATACCACAATATCATCCATGTTACTCTCAACTACACAGTTTGAACATTGCAAGCTCTTTCTTTTAGTTAGGTTGTTCCCAGGTGGATCAAAGGAAACACAGAGGAACTTCATACGACTAGCTCACATTCGCCTCAGCAACTTTACTGCTTCAGAACTACCAATGTTTTTAATTAGCTTTGTGATTATCTAGGTAATCCACAGTTGACATGCTGGGGAATATGCCAGCTCTTGTCACATCCAGTCCACTTCCTGCAGCCATCTTGGATCATCTTGAGCTGAACGCCACAAGAAGCTCCTCTGGGAACACCAATCAGGAAGAAATCGCCACATCCCAGCAACACCCGAGGCAATATCAGAGAAACCAAACACTGATGGAGTAGGTGATCAGGTGACAAGAGCATGTTGTTGGGGAGAATTTTCAGTTTTTGTGCTAATTCCCGTTTACCTAAGAGACCCCCAACACTTCTGCTGGACTTTGGACATTTTTCATGTTAATCTTGTAAGGAACTCATGATGGCAACAGTAAAGACAGGCACACATGAACACAGTTCAAATGTGTTTATTAAACCGTATGCATGGGTGCGAAAAACACCTAATTTAAACCTAAAGCTAAGATGCAAGCAAACTACGACCAACAAATCATAATAAGGCAGTCCTAGTAGCGTTATGTCAAGTAAAAAGGGCCTATACTAAAAAAAAAAACTATTGCCAATTCTTACCACTAATTTACAAAAAGAGTGTGGGATAATGTTAACTAGAAAAATATTCACAAATTGATAAGTCAGGATGGTACGGCGGGGTCTTCCTTCCCCGCATTTTTAGCACGGTACAAGGTGGGACTCCTGAGCACAGCACACTCCTGGGCCTCTCCAGGACAAGGTTCACAAGTCTATTCCACGATACCAGAACCTTCAAGGGCCAAGTCTCTTTCCTCAAAGTCTCTTGCCTTAGAAGGCCTGCTGGATCAAAACAACAAACAAACAAAACTTCCTTTGGTGGTCTTGCACCTTGGGCGATTCCCCTTTGCCCCTTCAGCCTCCCTCCGCCGGGCGCGGATCCTCCTTGCAAAATGGGGTTTCCTCTGTAGGGGTCACTATAGCCTTTCAAATACAGCTTGTAACATTAAGTAGCTTTAATGACTTTTTAAACAAACAACACTGTGGACAACCCTCAACCGGGTTCACCCTTGTTGACATGATGTTCCAGGGTGTATTACTCTTCACCTCAACTCGTAGGCATCCCTCAGCCGGGTTCATGTTTACCGCATATACAGTTCACGCTGCTTTATCTCAATGTGGGATTCACTCTCAGTAGCTTTCCCCTTGGCATCCCTCCATCGGGTTCACATAGCCATCTTTACACAGTTCATGGATTTCTAACACAGTTCACGATTTGCTCATTTTCATCAGAAAGTGTGGGTTCCCTTTTCCTAGCTTTCTTTCGGCGTCCCTCTGTCGAGTTCACACTTGCCTTATTCCACAGTTCGCAATCTTATCAGAAAGCGGGGTTCCATTCTCCTAGCTTTCTGTGGGCAATGGGTCACAGACTTTCAATTGTACAAGGGATTTGACGTGACCCGTAAGACCACTCTGACATCTCACGTCGGCCTTTCCTAGGGCCTTCTGGTACTTTTAGTTTCAATATTAAAAAAAGGGGCCAGTGTCAGTCCTTTGAATGAGCACTTCTGTGGCACCTGACCACTCTGCAGCTGGCCCTTGTCTGGGCTTTCCCAAAAGTTCAAACACACACACACAAGTTCTTTCTTCTCAAGTTCCTTGCGTTCATATAATGTTGCCACTTGCAACCTTGGGCTCAACACAGTTCGATTTGTTATCAGCTTCCTCCGACTCACTGGCTGTGTTGAACACGTTGGCTTGTCTTGCTTCTGGAGTCAAGGACGGTACTACGGTAGCCAGCGTGCCTCCCCGCCTGTGTTATCAATGCAAGAGTTCCCCGAGCACCGTTGACATCTGTTCCTCCACACGCCAGTTCTAACTCCCAGGCTTATGATTTCGCTTTCGGATGCTTTGTGGGTCTGAGTTGAAAAGGGCAAGGGCAGTTCCCCCTTCGTCGTCCCTCCAGGTCTCGCCGACTTTCTCCTTCTGTTTGAACTGCTGGTCCGGTAAAGCTGTGTCCTTGTGCGTTCGCCTTGCTCGTAGTATGCTCTGGTACTCCGCCTTTTATCCCTGTGTGGAAAGTAAAGGGTTGTCAGGTGTGCATGGTTACAATCAATTGCCTGACTCTGCCTGACCCTTGTGTTGGGACATGTCAGGTGAACGGCTTTGGTGTTAGTTCGTTGTCTGTCACGGTGGGAGAAAGTGTTTGTGTCGGAAAGGGGGTGGAGGGTTTAGAGTGTCTAAACATCCTACAGGGTAGGATGGGAACATAGCTTTGCACAGAATTACAGCTTTTACAGGCCTTGGTAAACACTGAAGGGTGAGGTTTGTAGGGTTGGTGAAGCAAACGGGAATAACTGGGATTATTAGCGTAAAATGAACAGGGGGGATTGTGGGAATGGTAGTGTTTCATCAAGGCAGACTAGAAGTTCGGTAAATAATCAGAGGGACGTGGAGAAGAATGACTGGGAGTATTTGGGTAGGAAACAGGAAAACAGGGATTCTGGGAGATGTGGTTTCCGAATGCTACAGGGTTTGGACTTCTAGGGGATTCACCAGATGTGGAAGGGTTGGTTGATACAGGTAAGAGTGATTCTTTGGGTGGAAGGGATATAGATGTAGAACAACCTACAAAGGCCTCAGGGGCTTCGTCCTTCTCGCCTTCGCCCCTGGTATAATACCGCGTCTCACCTGGGGTATTCCCCTGAGCATAACCCTAGGCTCCCCTACCCAGGTGATCCTTCCTCGCTCATCCGCCCCCAGGGTTGAGATCTGAGAGCAGTGGCCCTTCCCTGGCCACCTGAATAAGGGATTTCCGAGGTCTACTTGGTAGAATACCCTCAGGTTTCGTGAGTGAGTGGAACTTTTACCACTCAATCATTCTTTTTCTCTGACTGGGATTTTTATTTGTACTGTTTTATGGAGTCTGATAAACGCCATATGTTTAATACAGGCATCTGCTTTTTGCTTTGTGACACCCAGCACCCTATTTGCAGTGTCACTGAAAAGTCGCTCAGACCTCTTTATGTTTAAATACATTTTCTTGTGAGAACTACAGTTCCCAAGAATAGTAAGATAACTTTTATCTTACTTACCTTTTCTTTTGTGGGCTGCTGTGGGGTTACATTATAACTCCTTCACCCACTCCTCATGTAACGTTTTGTTAAACTGACTAACTTAAATAGCTGGCGGCAGTGGTTACTTTTTACTACCTTTTGTGTAGGTTACTAGCAGGCTGATTTATCAGCTGCAGTGTAGCGTCCAATGGGTGACTATTTTCTCAAAATGGCCCCTGTCTTATTTCTTTGCCATTTTTTGTTTGTCAGTTCCTCAAGGGCTTTTCGTCTATCATTTAGAGTACGTTAGAGTAATTTGTGAGTTTTGCCTTTGGTGGGCTACAGCCCTGAATCCGCCCAGGCTCCAGTGTGTCTGGGAAGGCAGGAAGTGAGGGAGGAGCCTGAAACCTCACTGTCCTTTGTCTGTAGGTATGCCAGGCTGAAACCAGTTCTAACTGGGCAGCTGGCTGTCCTGGAGGAGAGTCAATCCCAGGTAATTGATAGCTCTATGAGTGTGAATGAATGGGTTCCAGCATAAATGCAGAGGATTTATGGGACCATAGGCAGAGCTGACCACTGGAACAAGGAATCAGAATCAGAAGATGAGTAGAGACGCCAACAGCACCTTCCAGGACCACAGAAACACTGGTGAAGCCCTGCATCTGTGCTGACCCCACTTTGAAATAGACAGGGAAGACCCGACAAGGACGACTTCCTCCCTTAGGTGGGTGGGACCAACTAGCCTCAAATCCTTCTTCATTTTGGCCCATCCCCCGACTTGCTGCGACTTTCCTGGGCTGCAGAATCCCAATACCCGTGGGATGTAATTACCACGAGTATTGGGTTGTAATTATCTTGTGCCATGGTCGGTGCTTCCTGGTTTGGAAGTGCTGTTTTCTTTTATTTGAGAGTTGACCTCAACACTTCTGTGCAGGTCTTGCAATATGTGCACTATCAGGTAGGCTCCCCTTGAGCTCCTGTGTTTCTCCAAGAACCACTGACTGGTTAACTAACTTTTCCTCTGAAGATCTTCATCAGAACTGGAACTGTTCATTTGACTTTGGCTGTCATGGTTTCCCAAAAGTCTATCTGATTGATCCTATTGGCTTTGGCAGTGCGTGTTCTTCCATAGTTTTTCACTGTGAACACTTTTTTTGCTAGGAAACAGACTGCCTATATCCCTCTTGGAGGGTGTACTTGTTATTAACTGTTGCTAGGAGTGCTCTGCCTAACTTTGAAACTTTCCATCCCTCTCAATTTTGCAAAGGTGATATATATATAAGTGCTGATACTGACCTTAATTGACGTCACTCTTTGTGCTGGATATGTAAAGCATAGAAAAAGTTACTCACCCCCATTATTGTTTCTTATATAAATGGATTCCATTTCACATTGAACGGTATTGCTAGTTGCTGCATTTTAGATTTGCTATTACACGGCCACGGTAGTGGCCGTCTAGTTATGGTAAAGTTGCTGTTTCCATAGGAAGAGCACTTTTTGGGTGGCTTATAACTTCGCTCCCCCTGGACGAATCCTCACCAAACTTTGCAAAAAAAATCAGAGTGGGCCATATACTTTTTTTTTGCAAAGTTTGGTGAGCTTTGGTCCGGGGGGGAGTTACAGGGGGGGTCCCAAAACGTCTTTTTTCCCATAGACATAATGGGAAAAAACTTTGCTCACGCCTACAGCCCAAACCGCTGGACGGATTTTCACCAAATTTGCGGCAGGAGCCGCGGCTTGGTCCCGAAAGCGTGCTTTTGTTGATTTGGTGTAAATACGTCCAGTAGTTTTTTAAAAAATGACCAAAACATAAAGTAAAATAAATTGTGATATCTATGCCCGCTCCGCGGACAGGACACCGATTGGCTAATTGACTTGCGTCATGTCCGCGGACACCCAACGTGTTCGCTGATTTTCTGAAGCGTGAGGTGCATCAGATTTTTGGAACCGCCCGCCATCTTGGGACATCAGCCGGTGTCCGCGGGCATCGCGGTAAAAACATATTAAAAAACCCAACATTGTACTTGTCAAACTTATCAAATAATCTCTGGGGAGGTGAGGGGTGATGAGGATTGGATGGAATATGGCTGCAAGAAGCAAAAAAAGTGTGGTTTTTACCGTGAAAGTCCACAAACAGTTCGGATGTTCGCGAACAGTCCTGAAAAGTTTGCGAACACCTCAGCATTACAGGGTTGGTGAAGTGCAGTTCTTGGATGGCTTATCTTATAACTTTGGCGCCACTTAATGGAACTGCATGGAATTTTGCATGTATATTCCTGGGCTGATTTTGAGTGGGTATGCTAAGTTTGGTGGGATTCTGTCATGAGGGGGCAAAATTAGAGACGGGGTCCCAAAATAATGTAAAGGCTTATAAATGAGGTGCCATTTGACGAATCCTCACTTAATTTGAGAAACAGATAATACATTTAGATAGGAATGTTTTTCCGGAGTTTGGTAGGATTTTGTGAAGAGGGGGCAAATTTAGAGGGGGGATCCCAAAATAATGTAAAGGCTTATAAATGAGGTGCCATTTGACGAATCTACACTTCATTTGGCAAACCGATAATAGATCAAGATATACATGTTTTTGCGAAGTTTGGTGGGATTCTGTCAAGAGGGAACAAAATTAGAGTGGGGGTCCCAAAATATTGTAAAGGCTTATAAATGTGGTGCCATTTGACAAATCTACACAAAGGTTTGCAAAAAGATTATAGATCTAGATTTAGATGTTTTAGTAAAGTATGAATGGATTTTGTCAAGTGGGGGCTAGGTTATATGACGATTGTACATTTGACACTTTTGAAAAATAAAACATGGGTGGATTTCCAGCAAACTTGCGTAAGGTGCATTGTCAAGGACCTACAAGCATGGTTTTGCAAATGTGCCAGTGTTTTATTATTTGACAAGTGTCATAATGTAGCTACAAAAAATAGCGGTATACCTTTAGTGACTGAGGGGTAGCCTGTGGCCATGGGCAGTGGCCAGATTGTCCGGGACATGGAATAAGGTCATGATCCAGACAATCTGGCTACTGGCCATGACCACAAGGGACAAAACATAGGATTAAAGTGGCCATGTCCACCTGGGTCTGGCTTTGTGGTAAAGTTATTCGAAATTAGGATAGATTTGAAAGGGAAGAAAAATGTGCTCGTGGTAATATGGTCATAGGGTTCTCTTTTTGCCTTCTGCAGGCTGCTATGGAAAGCGAAGAGGGGCTCTGTATGGAACCCTCACCTTCCCTTTCCATGGTGGCCATCCTGGAAAAGGATTTTCCTTCCTACACCAAGAAAAATCCTATTTTGTAGCACCCCAGGTTCCCGCTTTGGGAACCTAGGGTGCTAATGGCCTTCATCTCCCATTTCAGGGGCTGGAATGGGGGGATAATCATGCAGAGAACTCGTTATCCACCCTCGCTTCGCTTGGGCTGCTGGGCCGGTATCCACCAGTCCAGTCCCTGGAACAGAGGATGAACGCCACAATATTCCCCTTATCATAGCACAAAATGCAAATGGAAATGTTGGAAAATCTTATTTAGTCTATGTACTTTACTGAGAAATATAAAGTAGATGGAGTCTAAACATTTTTTTTTTAGTTCTATTTTTTAACTGTGAAAGGTGGTTCCTAAAGGAATATATCGTATGTTGTTTTTGGATGTATTTATTTGGGCAGGAGAGCTGAGAACAAAAGGTGGGGAGGGAAATGAACGAAGAGCAACCAAACACTAATATGGAGGGGTAGGTGGACAAGGGAAAATGTTGCGTGTGTGTTATTTCTAAGTTAGGGGGCACTGTTTCTCATGATCCTTGATTACAGCAGTGGTGGTGGCTCTTGGGGAGGAGGGATGGCATTAGCTGATGCCATTTTAAGATAAATAGCAGTTTTGCTAAAAGTATGTACTGTGTACTAGCTTGTTAATGGATAATGAGTAGGAATAGGTGTTGGAGCTCTGCAAGGGAAATTTTGAAGTTGGAAGTTCCTAGATCAGTAGAAAATGCAGTTCCGAAGTATCTTAAGTGCGGACGGGTTCTCAGACACGTCATCATGCCACGCGCCAGCGTATGGTCATGTGGCACTGTCCGGAAGGTCCGCTATGAAGTCAGATGTTTGTAGACGTCTACGGATGCAAAACTAGTTGAAATAGTTGCAAGAAGTGTATAGAAGTGTTAAAAATTATTCCAGATGGTGTGAAATGGCGAAACTTTGGAAATTGGACACAAATATTGCTATATTGGGTAAGTATGATATTAGTAAGTTGTAGGAAAATAGCATGCACTGGTAAAAACCCATGAAAGTCAATGAAAAAACTTTGTTAAAGGGACGTTATGGTTAAGTTGCACTAATAAAAACCTATGGAATTCATTGAAAAAACTTTTTTAAAGGGACATTATGGTTAAGTTGCACTAATAAAAACCTATGAAATTCAATGAAAAAACTTAGTTAAAGGGACGTTATGGTTAAGTTTCACTAATAAAAACCTTTCAAATTCACTGAAAAAACGTTGTTAAAGGGACGTTATGGTTAACTTGGACTAATAAAAACCTATGAAATTCAAAGAAAAAACTTTGTTAAACGGACGTTATGGTTCCAAGTAAAACCGAAAACCCCCTGAAATTCCCCAGTTATGCTAAGCTAAGCAACCATAACTCGCGCCACCACCGTGCACTGCTAAGACTAACGCCCTGAACATCAAAGATGACGTCACAAATGTCATTGATGATATCACTGATGACATCACACGTGAATTACATTTTGATGAAAAGTCTCTACAAGGAGTTGTGTTTATATTGTTGATAACAAGATGTCAGGAGTGATCGGGAGACCTATCATGAATTACTTAATCTATTAAAGAATGTACTCATCTAATATCATTATATTGGAGTGTTGTTGTTAATACAGAAACCTAATCATATATAAACATAGGCAATGACTGCAGCATGCACCATAGCTAACAATTCAAGACTTACAGCACTTGTGCTGGTACAAACAAAACATATGAAGCACAACAATGCATACAAATCAGAGGCACATACAGGGAAACTAAAGTAAGGAAGAAAGAAACTGCATCATCACAAAATATTAATGACATTAAAGTTTATCTTCATGTATACAAATTAATTGTGTGTTTGAGGCCTGCTCATTTCCCCACGTATGTGCACCATGAGCTGAGACCAAACTCTAAGGAAAGTACTTAAAGAACATATGACAAGGTTAACATCTAAATATATAGCACCTTTCTAAATGTATTATTCTGACTGCCAGTGAACAAAACCACCTGGCCTATATATGTCAAGGAACAAAAACAAGTGGCCCAGATATGTGATGTCATCAGTGATGTCATCAATGACATTTGTGATATCATCTTTGATGTCCTGGGTGTTAGTCTTAGCAATGCACAGCGGTGGCGCGAGTTATGGTTGCTTAGCTTACCATAAATGGCGAATTTCAGGGGGTTTTCGGTTTTACTTGGAACCATAACGTCCGTTTAACAAAGTTTTTTCTTTGAATTTCATAGGTTTTTATTAGTCCAACTTAACCATAACATCTCTTTAACAAAGTTTTTTCAGTGAATATATATATAAATACATATATTTTAATTTAACTTTGAGTAAGTGTTTCCTTGGATATCTGTGTGAACTGTTTTCATTGTACTGCTCTACAGCTCACATAACTCCCTCCCAAGATAAGCTTGACTGCTCAGCCACTCTAATGACTTGTGTAGTACAGGCCTATATTAAGAGTTGGGTCCCTAATACCAAGAGATGTTTTATGAAGTCCCACACCATTTGTACTTTAGAAAAACTTAACTAGCACATGTGTAATCCCTTCTGGTTTTTGGCTTCACTTCCTGTCTGGAACTTTACTTCCAGTGGCCATCTTGGATTGGTGACATCTCTTCCTGTGGCCATCTTTGATCAGTGACATCACTTCCTGCGGCCATCTTGCATCAGCTCCATCTCCATCTGGAGGCCACCACAGGCTCCTCTGGGAACATCAATCAGGAAGGAATTGCCTCATCCCAGCAACACCGGGACAATAGCAGAGAGAGACCAACCACTGATGGAGTAGGTGATCAGGTGACAAGAGCGTGTGTCATCCCATCTGAACTCCCTAGGGACATCCAGCTAGGGGTGTCCTAGTTAAGGATGGAACAGTGAAGGGTGAAGACCAGCCGTTGACCAGCCTCTTTGTCTTTTCACCTCTGAGCCTTTACTTTGCTGTGTCCTGCTACTTGTCTGTAAGTGCCCATTATTGCTTTTTCTCAGCTTCACTCTCACCATGCACTTCTCAAGCTATCTCTTCCTTTCCCTTCCACTTCACTCTCCTTTGCTCAGAACCATCTCAACCCTATCCTCATCATCTTTTCTCCTTGACGCCAACTGTCTTATCACTCCACTAGTCTTGCTAGTCACAAAACCTACTCCAACCCTGACTTCCATTACACATCCTCTTCTTGCATCTACCCCCAGTGTGTCTTCATTTCTCAGGATAAATGTTCCTATGCTTCTACATCTCACTTCCGTTCTATTGCTGTTTGGAATGCACAGTCTATCTGCAATAAAACCTCAGTTGCCTCCAACTTCCTTTCTCACTCTCTTTCTTTCTCTTGACCTCATTACTCTTACTCATGCCTGGATATCTCCCTCTGACTCTGCAACCCTTGCTGCCCTTCATGACCCTGTCTATACCTTCACTTATTCTTCCCGCCCCACTGTCAGGGATGGTGGTGTAGGACTGTTTTCATCCTCCAAACATCCTATCTCTCCTACTCGCCTATTTCCTGCTAATTCCCCCTCGCTCGAATACACTGTCTCCACAATCACTCACTCTCTTCTGTCCACTCTCAACCCACCCATTCAAATGGAAACTCCCTTGACCGTATTCTCATCTCCTCTCAAATCTCCACCTCTAACAGGCCGGTAGGATAGCTCAGGGGCAACGTGTTTGTTTTGTAAGCAAGATAGCACATAGCAACACATGTTTGAATCCCGGGCTTGCCCTTAGAAACTGGTCCCCGGTATTAAGTGCGTTATAAAAGAACAATTACAATTATAACATCACTGCACCATCTCCCTCTTATCCCTCTATCGTTTTGGCCTCAATGTCTACTCCTGCTTCTTCCTCACTCTCTCCATCTACAACTATTAATAAGTGCACGTTTCCCTCCTCCAAACTCCCTGAATACCTCTCTGACCTTGACCCCTCTCTCTCCTCCTGCGCTGAACTCATCTTTGCATCCACTGAAGAAGCCTTCACTAACTTTAACACTGCTCTTTCTGCTCCTTTTTCCTCTCCTCTCACTACTGTGAGAAACCCGAAGGTGTATCCCTAGCTAAACCCTGAGGATCTGTCATCGCTATTTGATCCAGTTCCTGGTGGTGGATCAGTGAGGGAGCATCACCTGGATGGGGGGCTCTAGGGGAGTGGGACACCGACGGGTGAGACGCTGTATCTCCCTTCTTTTAACACCTTTTGCCCATCCTGTCATGTAGGACATTCAAAACCAATTCCCCTCCCCCTTTTTCGACACTAACACCTTCGTACAGCACACTAGAGAACGTACTAACACCAGAGCCGTTAACCTGACATGTTGCAATACAAGGGTCAGGCAAAGTCAAGCAATTGATCAGAATCACACACACCTGATGACCCTTTCCCTTCCCCACAGGGATAAAAGGTGGAGCAAATGAGCACAGGACGAGCACCGCAGATAGCACAACGGCACAGCTAACCAGGCACAGCAGTTCAAGAGAAGGAGAAAGGTGGGGGGAATCGAGAAGGAGGCTAGGAGAAAAGCGACCTTGCCCTTTTCGTCCCAGGCCCGTGGAACCTTCCTAGAAGAGGACATAAGACTGCGAACAATAGCACAAGTGTCTTGCAGCAGATGTCAATGGTACATGGGGCAAGCCTACGCTGATAAGCAGGATTGAGGGAGATTCATGCATCAGTGGTACTGCCGTTGCCTCTGAAAGAAGGAAAGCCAAGCGGTTCATCACAGCCGGTGAGTCGAAGGGAAAGCTGATAAGAACCGAACTGTGTTGAATGAAAGTCGCAAAGTGGCCATTTGAGGAAAGTTCAAAGAACTGTAAATTGTAAAAGGGAAAACCAGCTGCAGTAGGGAACCGGCACCACGTGGGTGCTAACTCGAGAGACTCTGGTCAGTCCCATGTTGAGTGAAACTACAGATACCAGAAGGCTGTAGGAGAGCTGCCAATATAGATCAAAGTGGTCATACCGTACAATCGAAAGTCTTAGATCTACAAACTGTTGAAAAGTAAGGGAAGTGTCCCGTATCAAGAGAAAGCAAGAGAAGTGAATCCTGCAGGGCGAAATTAAAAGGAGAAGTGAATCCCGCCAATATTGAAAGTAATGGAACAGCAAGAGTGAATCTGAAGGAGGGATGCCAGAGAAGAGGGGCAAAGTCTAAAATCCCAAGAACATTGAAAAGCCAAGGGAAGTGAATCCTGCTAAAGAGAAGACAGGAGAAGTACTCTGTCCCGCTTGTCATTTGGAGTCCGAGCACGACCGAGGGGGAAACCAAGAGACACTATAAGGCAGGAGAAGTAACTGTCCCGCTTGTAATTTGTGGTCTGACCCCGGCCGATTGCCCAGGAGATTGACAATAGGTTTTTCTTAGTATAGGCCCCTTTATTTTGGCACAACGCCACAAGGACTGCCTTATTTACATTTAATGGTCAACACTTGCTCCCATCTTAGATTTAGGTTTAGTTTAGGTGTTTTTTCACCCTGCATTTATTGTTCAATAAACACCCTTGAACTGTGATCACATGTGTCTGTCTTTACTGTTACCACCATGAGTTCCTCACAGTACCCTCTTACTACACTCACTCCGAAATCATCCCCTTCATGGCCCTGGATTACACCTCTCATCTGCACCCTGAAAACAACAATGTAGAAAATACTTTGCACTTGGCAAAGGTCAAAACACTCCTCTGATCTCCAACTGTATCTCACTGCTCTTTAAAGCTATTCCTCTACTCTTGACCCTGCTAAACATGACTTCTATCTCTTTCTTATTTCGTCTCAATCATCCCAACCTAGGCACCTCCAAAAATCTCTCAACTCAATTCTCCCACCTCCTAAACCCACCTACATCTCCTCTACTCTTTCTGCAAAGGATCTTGCTCTCTACTTCTACTTCTAAAATGTCTACCATTCACAATACCTTGCTAATTACCTTCTATCCCCTCCTCCTGCTAACTTTTCTCCACCACTTCTACCCTCCTCTCCCACTGCTATATCTTCCTTTGCTCCCACCAACCCTGATTACAATATTGCCCTACTCTTCAAGGCTAATCCTTCCTGTGTCCCTACTGACCCACTGTCCCGGCACATTGTGAAGTACATACCTCCAAGTGTTGCTCCACATCTTACGTCCCTCTTCAACTCCTCTCTTGACAATGGCACTTTTCACCCATCCTATAAGACAGCTACTGTCATTCCCCTGCTTAAGAAACCTGGTCTAGATTCTAACTGTCCTGCCAACTTTGGCCCTGAGCGAGTAGAATTCAATCGAACCTCACTGAGTTCCTTGATACTCACAACCTCCGGGAACCTCTTCTAAGTGGCTTCCGACCTCTGCATTGTACCAATACAGTTGCCCTCTGTGTCAGCAACTTCATCTTTTCCTCTTGGCATGCAAATCTTTCATGTATTCTTATTATTCCCGTCCTCTCTGCTGCCTTTGATGCTGTCAACCCGTCTGACCTCTCTACATTATCTCTCCTTGGCATCAGAGATAAGGTCCTCGCTTGGTTTCCTTCATACCTTATAAGACTAATGGGGGAGATCCCAAAATCCATTCCTTGTACGGAGTGGATACCTACCTTGGTTTTGGGAGAGACAAATAGTTACTATAGAGAAAGGTAGGAGAAAGGTTTTGGTCAACAGTTATACCCTATTACGACGAACTACATGCGTATTTCACAAAAATATATTTATTTTAATAATTTCAGCATAAAATGTCTCATAAAATGGAGAAAAGTTCATTACATTCATCATCACACTCTAGAAATAGAATAGATTCTAACAAAGACAAAGCACATACATACAATAATTCTTAAAACACAGATAAACAGCAAATGAATATCTCTCATTGGTAAATGGATCGGTCTATAGGACAAATCCTATTAGGACACAGTTTTAGATCATTTACAATCTCTAGGTAATTAAGAATAGTCTAGTATTAATTCTAGACTATAGACTCGACATGTTTCAGGCCTCTTGATGGTGGTGGGACTTTCTTCAGGAGTAATCAATAGTGAATTTTTAGAGTAAATGCATTGCTGTTATAAAAATCTTCTATTAATGAGGCTTCATTCAGTATTAAGAAGGGTAACTGTTGACAAAAAACCAAAAGGAACAAGAATCAGCACTTGTGCTCGTATTCTTTAAACACTATGAATGTGTATGGGCAAATTTCTGCGTTAAACCAAATTTACATGAATTACCATGTGTAGTAGAGCCCTCTAAGGAAGGAGAAACGCCCACAATAGTTGGACAGTGTTCTAATAAGAAGACAATTTCTTCGATGGGTTCCTATGAAAAAATTCATAAAAATAGAAGGATCAGTGGAAACGGCCAGGTTATCCATATCAGTACTCTGGAAATGCTTGATCATAGGTTCACAATATATGACCATTAGTCAGATATATAAAGTGGTAGTTCTTTTTATAAAAAAACTTTTGCTAAACCGGTTTCTTTGTGACTCTGCTAGATTGTTTGGAAACGTATTGTTTCTTTTTGGGGCTAGAATTTCTTACCTCCGTATGATGAGTCCGGTAAATCTGGGTCTCTTTTGTTCAGTTGGTTCAGGTATCTATACCCGTGGTCACAGGTATATTAGTGTAAATCTGTCAGTGAACAAATCATACATAGACTATGGTCAATGACCGTTTTGTAATGACAGTTTTTTTAAAAAACTGTTCAGAATTTTAAATAGTCCGGATGTATATATAATTCTACATCTCTGTAGTTGTTTGGAATATTTTTTGTATGTTTTTGTCATCTCTCTTTGGCAATAATCTATGGCTTTTAAAAAACCTCTATCCGGCGTTTAGGTAAAGACTCCCGCTTACCTGTGGTTTCAGCGCGGTCTCTTTTGAGTGCTCATGGCGATATAGTCTCGCTCGGTTGGTCTTGTTTCCCGTCTTGAGCTTTCTGTTAGTGGGGCTCCTTTAGTGTAGCTGATTTCCGATTCAATGCCGGAAGACGCCGGTTATGCGTCGTATACGGGCGCCATCTTGGGAGGTTCTAGTTACAGACTTGTAGTCCCTTTTTAGTGTTTGTCGTTGCTTGCCCGAACTAACCATTTGATTAGTGTAGCGTAGATCTTTTGGGTGGAAAAACAGATTTTTCATCTCGACTCGGGTGTATGCAGTTTTTTTGGACTATAAAAGTTCATACTTAAGTTGTTTATGTTGTTAAGTTGTTAACTTAAGTTGTTACTTAAGTTGTTTAAGCACCTGAGCGGTTATTGCCATTTTTTTGATTCTTAGTTCTGCAGACTTCAAATATTCTCTCATGGTTGAGTCTCTCACTGGGCATAGAACTCAGATTTCCAACCATTCTATAGATTCATTTAGCCCTTCTTTATCACTTTTTGTCATAAAGATTAATCTTTGTTCTTTTTTTAATAATATTTTGCTCTTAATGTTGTGGTTACTGCCCTGTACTGCCAGGAGTACTGTCCATTTAAAAATTTCAAAATGATGATTGTTTTCAATGAAATGTTTAACTAATGGAGCTGTTAGAACCTTGTTTTTTAAGCAACTCTTGTGTTCAAGCATTCTAACTTTTACCTTTCTGTTAGTTTTTCCTATGTAGTATTTATTACATGGGCATGTGATCATGTAGATCACATATTCTGAGTTACAGTTTGTCATCTGTTTTTGTTGCCACGGTTTCGAAAGGCCTATGTTGACTTCTTTAGTTTTTTCTGACAGTTTACATACTGCACAGTGCCCACATGGATAGTGTCCATTTATTGATGCAAGGCCCCAGGAGCGGGTCAGGCTGTTAGTAGTTGGTATTTTTTCTCTTAGTTTGCTACTGCTTACCCGATTTCCGATGGTGATGGATTTTTTATAAGCAAACATTGGTAAAGATACTTCTGAATTAGAATCTTGAAAAATTTTCCAATGTTTTTTTTACAATTTGGCTAATTCTCAGACTGAGGTTAGTAAATGTGTTCAAACACACTAATTGATCTCTTTGAGGCTGTTTAGTTTTCTCTTCTAGAAGTGCATCTCGATTATTATTCGCTGCCCTTTTTGCTGATTTTTTAATCCGTTTTTTTGGGTAGCCCCTTTGTTTTAATTTGGATGTTAAAATCTTTGCCTCCTCTTCAAATGCTGTTGTGCGACTGCTGTTTCTCTTAAGGCGCAAAAATTGACCATAAGGTAAATTGTCTCTTAAATGTTTAACATGATGACTTTCATAATGTAGAAGAGAATTTATTTCGGTTGTTTTATGGAATGGTTTCACTAGTAGCTTGCCATTCTCATGAAAAATAGTTAGATCTAGGAAATCAATTGACAGTTTTTGAATATTCATAGTGAATTGGAGATGTCGATTACAATTATTAAGCCAAATTAGGAAGTCTTGTGCTTTTTCTGCTGTGCCTGTCCATAACATTAAGACATCATCAATGTATCTCGCCCACGATAATATGTTGGGCGAGAACGGGTTCTGTGTGTAAATACATTTTTTCTCAAAATATTCACAAATAAATTTGCTAAACTGGGTGCCATAGTGGCTCCCATGGCCGTTCCTTCGATTTGTTAAAAGAATGTGCTTGAGAATTCAAAGTAATTTCAAGTCAGGGCTACTTTTATACACCACAGAAGCATTTCCAGAATACTGATATGGATAAACTGGCCGTTTCCACTGATCCTTCTATTTTTATGAATTTTTTCATAGGAACCTATAGAAGAAATTGTCTTCTTATTAGAAAACTGTCCAACTATTGTGGGCGTTTCTCCTTCCTTAGGGGGCTCTACTACACATGGGAATTCAGGTAAATTTGGTGTAACGCTGAAATTTGCCCATACACATTCATAGTGTTTAAAGAATACGAGCACAAGTGCTGATTCTTGTTCCTTTTGGTTTTTTGTCAACAGTTACCCTTCTTAATACTGAATGAAGCCTCATTAAAAGAAGATTTTTATAACAGCAATGCATTTACTCTAAAAATTCACTATTGATTACTCCTGAAGAAAGTCCCACCACCATCAAGAGGACTGAAACATGTCGAGTCTATAGTCTAGAATTAATATTAGACTATTCTTAATTACCTAGCGATTGTAAATGATCTAAAACTGTGTCCTAATAGGATTTGTCCTATAGACCGATCCATTTACCAATGAGAGATATACATTTGCTGTTTATCTGTGTTTTAAGAATTATTGTATGTATGTGCTTTGTCTTTGTTAGAATCTATTCTATTTCTAGAGGGTGATGATGAATGTAATGAACTTTTCTCCATTTTATGAGATATTTTATGCTGAAATTATTAAAATAAATATATTTTTGTGAAATACGCATGTAGTTCGTCGTAATAGGGTATAACTGTTGACCAAAACCTTTCTCCACCTTTCTCTATAGTAACTATTTCCTTCATACCTTGCCTGGGAAAAGGTCAGGTGTCTTGGAACAGCCTTACCTCCCCACTCACCCCCCTCAATGGCCTTACTGTTGGAGTTCCTCAAGGGTCTGTCCTTGGTCCACTTCTCTTCATTCTCTGTACTTCAGTTCTTGGCACCCTGATAGTCTCTTACGGCTTCTCCTATCAATTCTTTGCTGACGACACCCCGATCTTCTTCTCTTTTCTCTCCTCATCCGATGAGCTGTTATCAAAAATGTCAACTGTTTCTCCGTCATCAAATATTGGATGGTGTCTCACTCGGTCATGCTCAACTCCTCTAAGACTGAAGTTCTCAACTTCCCAACCAAAATGCTATCTCTTCTTCTTTTCTCTTCTGGCTACTTTCCTTACTCTGCTGCTGCTTGTAACCTTGGTGACATCTTGGACCCATCACACAACTTCTCACTCTCTCACTCTTCATCTCCAAATCTGCCACTGCAGTCAGACTCATCCTCCTCAATATCAGAAATATCTGTCCTCTTCTTTCTCTCCATACTGCTAAATGGCTAATCTCCCCCTTAATCTTTACTGGATCGGACTACTGTGCCAGTCTCCCTTATGGGCCTTCCCAACTATGCTTTTTGACCACTGGACAAAGTCCTCAATTTCGCGGTCCGCACACGTCACCCTTTCTCTCTTTACCTCTACCTCCTCTGCCCGTCACCAGATTGGCTGGCTATCTATGAAACAAAGGGCTAAGTATAAACCACTCCATGGACTCATCCCACCCTATCTGCTCATCTCACTGCCTACTCTCCTCGCTCATTAAGTTCATCCTCATCTCACCTACTTGCCACTGCTTGAGCCCACTGTGCTCACTCTAGTTTCTGGTCTCTCTCTCCTCACTACCCCCTACTCTGGAATGTTCTTCCTCTCCTTACTACTCCATATTTACCACTATTTAAATCTAACCTCAAAGCTCTCCTTTTTTAAGAACGTGTTCCCTAGCACTGTACGCTAGTGCATCACCCTGTTCTCCAGCATGGGGTCTGGCATGGATTCACATGCTCATGAATATTCCCCGTCGTCAGGCTGGGAATCCTCGGGAAAGAAAAAATCAGTATCAGTTTCGTTTCTGATCTGTCTTTCTTAGTAGTAACCAATCACTGATCTCTGGGTCATACTGCCCCCAGCCAATGACTGCCCTCTCCCTAAGCCCCGCCTCTGGCAGCCATCCTCAGATTTTTACCGCATGCTCAAGTGTTGGGAGTCCTCGTGCTTTAGCTCTCGAAAGGTCGGGCTCTTCGACTGCCAGGCAGGGTGCGACTTCCCTGGCACCTTCAACCACGAGCCAGCGCTCTGGTTCGGGGAAGAGGAAGTCCGAGAACCCGTCTATGCTGCTGGAGCAGACCCAGTCGATCTCGAAGGGGGAGCGAGGCACTGATCCTCCCCCCAAGGCGAAGGCCCAGGACGCACCTAAGGTGGTAAGGGCTTTGATCCAGCCGGCAAAGGCCTATATCGAAGTGGTCGCTGCGACCCTGGCGAAGCTGGCTGAGACTACGCCAGTGGAAACGGCCTCTAGGCCCAGAGTATCCCTGCCACCGCGGAGGGAATCCTCTTTCCAGCCCATCGTTAAGACCCCCGTGAAGTCCCCGGCGGAAAAAGAGGGGGGGTGGTGGCCATTACAGACTCGGAATCAGCCTCTGAGGAGGATCTGGTGGAAACCGAGAAGGGCCTCAACGAGAGGTTCATAGGCCTCAACGAGAAGGTCGAGAAGGTCCGATCCCAGGGGACGGTCCCCGCTGATGTGATCGAAGATAGCGACGATGGCGACAAAGAGGGCCCAGTGGAGCGGTCATCCCGTCCGTCGCAGCCATTACCCGAGCCCCAGGATAGCTCGGCGGCCATTTTGTTGGCGATCCAATCCTTATGTACTGAGATAAGGACGAGATTACCACGGACCCCGGCAGAGGATCCGGAACCAGGCCGATCGGGAAGCCCTCCGCACAAGCGGAGGAGAGTCCACCCCTCGCCTCCCTTCGTGCACGCGAGGCCTGTGGACCCCTCATCCCCCTCGCCGGAGCCTAGAGAGGATACGGCGACGGATACAGCGACGGGGACGGATGACGACGGCGGCGATGACACAACGGACATCCCGTCATCACCCCCCCCCCTCGGGCTTCTCCAGCCGACGAAATTGGCTCTTTTCACGCCATTATAACCAGGGCATCCGAGCTCTTCCAACTCTGCCCTGAAGAACAAAAAAAGGAAGGGTTTCTTTACCAGCGAAGAGAGGCCAAGAGGAAGATGGTCCTCGCGGTGCCGTTGCTCGACGACATCTGGGACAAGAGGCTTGCTATCCTCAAGAACCCTTCCACGACACCCGCCAAGAGGGATAGGTACGAGAAGAAGTACCGAGTCCCCGATGCTGCCCCCTTGTGCCTCAGGGCCCAGCCCATGCCGGACTCTGTCGTCTCGGCAGCGGCCAAGAAGAAAGCAGCGGGTGCGGCGGCTTCAACTTCCACTTCTCCGCCGGACAGCGAGGGCAAGAAGTTGGACTCCATGGGACGACGAGTCATCTCGTCGGCGGCGACGATGATAAGGCGGCCAATGCCTTAGCAATCGTGGCCCGCTACGACAGGGAGCTTTGGTTCAAGATAGCTCCCCTGCTAGACTTCCTACCGGATGACAAGAGGGCGGAGGCCCTACAAATTCTGCAGGAAGGCGAGGTGGCGTCGGATCACGCCATAACGGTGGCAACGGACATTGCCGATACCGGTTTTTGCCAACTGGGCAACAGAGTTTTCCTCTGACGACGAGGATGGCTCAAGGCGACGGACTTTCGCCAGGACGTCCAAACCAGAGTGTTGGATATGCCGTTCGACAGCAACAACCTTTTTGGTAAGGCGGTGGACGAGTCGCTCCAGGCCATCAAGACCAACTCAGAGACAGCCCGGGCCCTAGGGGTACTTCAACAACGACAGCCCTCTCGGAGCTCGGGAGGCAGACAGGGTGCCGCCAAGGGATCCAGCGGTGGCACTTCTACATACCGCCAGGCGGCCCGCTCCTCGTCCCAGGAGGCCTACAGAGGTCGCGGCAAGCAAGGGGGATCCCGCCGTCGTTGTCAAGGAGGCCGAGGCCGCAAGGCCTCCTCCAAACAAGACTGACCTGGCCATGTCGTCGGGCCCCCACCGAAGCATCCCGGTGGGAGGCCGGCTGACGAATTTCGTCAGAGTGTGGGAGTCCATCTCCACCGACCGTTGGGTGCTGGACACCCTGGCCAACGGGCACTCGCTGGGATTCCAAAAGAAGTGACCTCGCATTCCTCCCGTGGTCAGGAAGGAGAATCACGTCCCTCAACTGCTGTTGGAGGTAAGGGCGATGCTCAAGAAAGGTGCCATCAAGCTCGTCCCCAGGAGGCTCCAGGGCTCCGGAGTGTACTCAAGGTACTTCCTCGTCAGGAAGAAGACAGGCGGTTGGCGCCCCATCCTGGACCTGCGTCGGTTAAACAAATACATCAATGAGCAGAAATTCAGGATGGTCACCCTCCAGCACGTGCTGGGATAGCTGGAGGAGGGCGACTTCCTATCGTTGTTGAACCTGGAGGATGCTTACTTTCACATCCCCATTCTAAAAGGACACAGAAAGTTCCTCAGGTTCGTGGTTCAAGGACACCACTACCAATTCAGAGCCCTGCCGTTCGGATTGAAGTCGGCACCCAAGGTATTCACCAAGTGCCTGGCACCAGTGGCGGCGCGGCTGCGCCTGCAGGGGATCCACGTCTACCCCTACCTGGACAACTGGCAAATCCGGGCAAGGACAAGAGAACTCGCCGTCGAACACACAGCGAGGACCGTCCGGCTGCTCACGGAACTGGGATTCGCCATCAACTACCCCAAATCCCACCTGGTTCCGTCGCAAGTAGCACTGTTTCTGGGAGCGAAGCTCGATACAGTGGGGCAATTGGCCTCCCCATCGGAAGAGAGGACGAAGGCCATTCTGGGCAAGGTGCAGCGCCTGCTAGCCACGGACGTGGGCAGGGTGAGGTCCATCAAGTCCAGCCTCGGGATGATGTCCTCATGCATCTATCTTGTGCCCCTTTGCAGACTTCAGATGCGTCCGCTACAGGAGTTCCTCGACACCCGCTGGTTTCAGGCAACGGGCTGCTTCGAAGACAGGATCCCTCTTGACGAGGAGTTCCATCGGGCGATCCTATGGTGGGGTACCCGTGCGCACCTCACTACAGGCACGGGCTTTCGGACCCCGGCGTTTCAGGAGACGGTGACGACGGACGCCTCTCTGGAGGGTTGGGGGGCCCACACCGGAGATCTCCACGCAAGAGGCCTTTGGCTCCCGGAGGAGAGGTCTCTCCACATCAACATTCTGGAGCACCGAGCAGTGTTCTGGACGCTCAAGTCGTTCTTTCCATCCCTCAAGGACAAGGTGGTGAGGATCTTCACCGACAACACCACCACGATGTTCTACATACGGAAGCAGGGAGGCACCAGATCCCCAGCCCTATCCAAGGAGGCCCAGGAACTATGGCACTGGGCCGTCGCCCAGAGGATGTTTCTGGTTCCCTTCCACTTGGCAGGAATAAAAAACACCATCGCCGACTCACTCAGCAGGGAGCTGCGCTTGTGCCACGAGTGGGAACTACGTCAGGACCAGGTGGATCGGCTCTTTCGACGATGGGGCAAACCCCGGATCGACCTCTTCGCGACGGCGACGAACTCCAAGTGCCAGAGGTTCGCCAGCAGGTTCCCGCAGCCGAGGAGCATGGGCGATGCTTTCTCGTTCCCTTGGGACGGCCTGTTTCTATACGTGTTCCCTCTGTTGCCGTTGCTGCTCCGCCTCATCAACCATCTCAAGAAGCCCAGGTGCAGAATGATCCTCGTCGCACCGGCATGGTCGAGGCAGATCTGGTTCCCGGACGCGGATCTTCTCTCCAGAGAAGGAGGCGCCATTCTTCATCACGACCCAGAGTCGCTGAACTTGCAGGCCTGGCTCCTGCAGCACTAGAGTTTGGAGGGTACGATATCCCGGCTGACTGCAGAGAGGTTCTTGCAAAAGCCAGGGCGTCCTCAACTCTCAAGTGTTACGGTCATAAGTGGAAGAGGTTCTCTGTCTGGTGCCGTGCACAGAAGATTAACCCTCTGCGGATTACGGCCCCTCAAGTACTGCCGTACCCACTGTCGCTGGCCAAAGCTGGACTGGCTCACGCCTCCATCAAAATACATCTGGCTTTCATCTCCCGATATACCAGGACTACGGGACGGGCGTCCTTGTGGTCTCATCGCCTGGTGAAGGAATTTATGAAGGGACTATTCCGATCGTTCCCGCCGGTGAAGACTCCTGCCCCGGCGTGGGAGCTTAATGTGGTGCTGACCAGGCTCATGGGGGCCCCATTCGATCCTATGCATTCGGCGCCTTTGAAGTTCCTGTCATGGAAGACAGCGTTCCTCGTGGCCATCACCTCCGCACGACGACTGGGTGAGATCCAGACCCTATCTTGCAAGCCTCCATACTTGACTTTTCATGACACGAGGGTGGTGCTGAGGACGCACCCCTCCTTCATGCCCAAGGTGCCGTCGGACTTCCACCTCAACGAGCCCTTGGTGTTACCAGTTTTCTTCCCGTCGCCTTCGACGCCGGCCAAGAGGACTTTGCACTCGCTGGATGTAGCTAGAGCGCTGAAGTTCTACGTGGACCACACAAAGAGTTTTCGGAAGACGTCACAGCTGTTTGTGAACTTTGGGTCTGTGAATCAAGGGAAGGCTCTCTCGAAGACCTCCATTTCCAGATGGCTCTCCGGCTGCATCATGCACTGTCACCGGTTAGCAAACCGACCGCTGCCCGGCCGTCCGAGAGCCCTTTCGACCAGAGCGATCGCTGCTACCACGGCGTTCCTGTCTGGTGTGCCCCTCCTGGACATCTGCAGGGCTGCTACGTGGAGGTCGATGCACACCTTCACAAGATTCTACTGCGTCGATCGGGACTCCGGGGAGGAGTCCAGGGTCGGCCAAGCAGTGCTCTGCAACCTGTTCGCCTAAGGTGAGCCTGGTGAGGAGGTAAGAATTGCTTAATGTTGAGTTTTGGATGTAATGCTTAATGTTAAGCCTTTGCCACCTCCCGTGGTTGTGCATGTGTATACTGCTATGTATTCTTTTATTCATGAGCATGTTAATCCATGCCAGACCCCATGCTGGAGAAGGAACAAGTTACTTACCTGTAACTGTTGTTCTCCAGCATGGATTCACATGCGAACCCTCCCGCCTACCCCTCTGCGGCTCTTCACTTGGTCATACTGCCACCTTGCGTGCTACCAAATCTGAGGATGGCTGCCAGAGGCGGGGCTTAGGGAGAGGGCAGTCATTGGCTGGGGGCAGTATGACCCAGAGATCAGTGATTGGTTACTACTAAGAAAGACAGATCAGAAACGAAACTGATACTGATTTTTTCTTTACCGAGGATTCCCAGCCTGACGACGGGGAATATTCATGAGCATGTGAATCCATGCCAGACCCATGCTGGAGAACAACAGTTACAGGTAAGTAACTTGTTCCTTTCCCTCTCTCCCTAACCTTCATGGACAACCGTACAGGACTTCCCCATGACTCCTCCATCCTTAATTCAGCACTTCCTCCACCATCCCATTCCTATGTCATTTTGCCTTGTGTATGTCCCTGGTTTATGTTTCCACCTTCTCCTGCAACATTTGGTCTTCAAGTCACATTCTCTCACGCCATTGTAAAGTACCCATGTCCTCTGCTCTGTTATCAATGGTTCGTTCTGTAAACGTTTTTTTGTGCCGATAATGCATCGCTTTCCCTGTGATTTTTATGATAAACCATGTATATGATATCCTAAAAGGGAAAAACATATGTTGACATGCAATATCAGTCAGCATGGATCGGCATGTGGGAGCGCAATCATCAAACATTGATCCCAACTGGGAATGCAGTGCAGGGGAGGACTAAAGTCAATCTGAGGTGCTGCAAGTAATCGGGGCCCAGCTCCCAGGTACACGCCCTATCCTACTCCAGGACTGCTTGCTGTTTCGGGGTCAGCATACACAAGCAGTTCAAAGAAAGCATTCACGAGCAAGAACACATGTTTATCAGAACTCCTCTCTCTGCTCCCTGTTCCACTGTTCCCGACTGCCTAGATTGAACTATCTTGTGCTTTGCAGCCGCTTTGCTGTGTGGTGGAGCTTTCGAAAGGGAACACAGGTGTCTTGTAGGTGCAGCACCCCTCCTGCAATCAAAGCTCCTCTCAGAGACCCATCTGC
Organism: Ambystoma mexicanum; assembly: GCF_040938575.1. Classification (NCBI taxonomy): domain Eukaryota; kingdom Metazoa; phylum Chordata; class Amphibia; order Caudata; family Ambystomatidae; genus Ambystoma; species Ambystoma mexicanum. The sequence goes on along the minus strand of NC_090923.1, from coordinate 1,473,973,117 downwards.
CTCGACTGTGCTTCCTCGAGCTTCGCTGCCGCTTTGCCGAGTGGTGGATCTTTTGAATGGGGACACCAGTGTCCTGCAGGTGTGCCCCCTCCTACAAACATGACCCTCCTAGGGGGTTGGTGTGGCTGCCCCAGCAGTCTCGACTTCAATTCTTCAATCAGAGTACAGTCACTGCCCCCTGAATTCTCCTGAAGCCTTGAATCCCACTTAGAGAGGTAATCTGCTAGACCTCACCCCTTTCCCGGGAAGGTGTGTTCATGCTGCTGATTTTTCTCCATCCTGTAATCTTTTTCATTGTTCCTCTGTTCCTTAAGGGGCACACTTCTTTTGATTACAATGAATGGCCAAAATTATTCTTCTGAAACAGCTGACATAGGGTTTTCATCAGCTCCTTCAGGTTGGCTATACGAAAATCCCCCCTCCCCAATCAAACATCAATGAAAAGAGGAACAACCTATCTACAGCATATGTTCCGTTCAAACAATAGCGCTGTCAGCGTTTACATTCTCTCCTTTCATTGAACATAAACTACTACAAATCTTGAAAGATTTTGACCATAACACCCTCAAAATGAATGGCCTTTATTCACTGCTTCTTCCTTAGGGCCTACACCTTCTCATGATATTAATGGCATTTAGTGGCAATTGATCTGGAGTTCATAAATGCCTTAACCTTACACTCAACACTATTAGGAGTATCTCCTCTGTTTCCAGAACCCTCAGAAGTCTCAAATTGTATTTCCCCTCTCTGTTTTGAAAATCATCAAATTTCAGAACCAGATCCGAATCCCTCGCTTGCAGCTTTATAATTTCATTTGATATGTTAAATCGATTACTTCTGATGAAAGCTGATTATTTTTTAGGGCTTTGTAGTGGGCTGGAGGTAGGACGCCGGCAACTGGACATGGTTAAAACACACGTTTTATTAATGTGAAATAAAATCCATCACCTAGCCCTATTGCTACAATGGGGTTCCCTGTCTACAAAAATTAAATGCAAAAGTGCTCGTCAGGACGTCTTACATGGCAACACATTGCCCTCTGTCCAAACCTAAGCTACCTAACTGGCCCTACCGCTCTAAGACAAGAAAAGGGAAACAAAAGTAGTACAGATGAATACTCTGGCTTTATTTGCTACTGGATGGTGCTTGACCACCGCCCAATTTTTCGAATTGTCTTTCTCGGCTTTCTAGAGTTTTGCTTCTGGTCACATTTTCAACAAAATCACAAAGGTCTTGTATAAAGGTGAAATTACTCCTTTTGGGTTTCTTTGGTGTGGTTTCCCTTCACAGTCTTCATAATCCAAAGAAAATAAATGAAATCTACCCTTTAGACTTTTGCAGCCCCCAGTCTCAACAGATCTCAGAAGTTCTTTGTCCGTTTAGTTCAGGTGAACAGGACAAATTGCTGGGTCCTGCCCCACATTCTGGACAATCTTTACAAGTGCACTTATCGCTTGTTTTAGTAGGCTTTGTAGTGTTGAAGATAATTCTAGTAGCCTCAATGGTGCTCCCCTTCGGATCATTTAACTTTTGTGTTTGGGGTAGTTTCTGGTGGTCTCCTGTGGACCTTAAGACTCTCATTCACAGCCTTGATTAAAGTTATTTGGCTTCTCTAAATAGTTTGGATTATTTGGTTGGCTCAGACCTTTGTCTCTCAACCATGTAACTCTTTCGGGCAGACTAGCCCATTTGCCTACACCGCTCTCGGGCCTTCTCCTCTGCTCTGCTTGGTTTGCAGCCACTTCTTAGGTATAATCTTCTGATCCCCCTTCAGGGTATTTCTCTTATGCCCTGTTATCTATGGGCCCCTTTAGTCGTGAGGGACTGTCACGACTCCTGCCCTTGGACTGGGGTGTCAGACCATGTGGGCTGCACCCAGTACCTCCATCAGGGCCTCAAGGGCCTTGACATTTGCCCCCAGACTCACTTGGAGTCAGTCCTGGCGCCTTTGGCGCCAGGCTCATGTGAAAAGACAATAATCTGGGCCTATAAGGGCATTTCCTCAACAACATGGATGCTCCCACATGGCTCAGTTCAATAACTGGGTCATGCGGTCTAGCATTTTGGGTGTGGCAGGCCCAGGGACACCTGGGATACCTGCAGGCTATATAAGCCACGCCCGGATTGCAGAACACGCTTCACCGCGGTCAGCTGGAATCTTCATCCGCACACCAGACCTGATCTACTGCAATAAACAAAGATAAGACACCATTAGTATTCACTTACCTTTTGGAATCAGCTCTCGAACTCTGCTCCAGGATCCCGAGCATTCAACCTCTTGGCTTATCTCGCTCCACCAAGAAAACCGCTACCTGGGAAAAGAAACAGAGAAAACAAAATCAGTAAGTGTTTATTCTTCACATTCAATAAGCACTTGCTTACCTGCATAGAATGGCCTCCAACGCCTGCAGAAGAACAGAAGAGCTGGTTACAACTCAGAGTGCCAGTAAGCGGTTCGCTCACCACTGCTCACCGCGCTCCATCTTTTCGGCACGCAGATTCCGGATCAGCACCGCAGCCTGCAAGAAAGACAATATAAACAGGTTAGTACAAGAAAAGCATATAGCGCTGCACTCCGTGCTTTCTTACCATCTTGTGCACAAACTGCGCGACATCACGAGGACAGCATCCACACCTATAAACAAAGGAAAGAGTTAAATAGAGACAATTACAAAACAAAGAACACACCATCAAGACAGACTTACCTGAAGAACGGAGTCGCAGCAGGTCTGAACTCTGTAGAGTCGCTCCAGTGAAGTAACTAGGCAATGACAAACCCAACCCCAACGCACCCCTGCACCGAGTGGCAGGACGGAGAGCGCACCTTATCAAGAAGCAAGGTGAGAAGTGCTTGGGTTGGGTCGGTCCATATGGGAGGTGGGCCCCGGGTCAAATGAGAATACCAAGCTAAAATCTAACTACTGTGTTTCAGACCTGGTCTTCAGCCACACGAGGGTCCAAAGGAAGAGGTCCAAGGGTGAAACAGTTCGGACTTGGTGGCGCCCCTGTGGATACCAGGTGAGCATTACAGAACGCAAAGCATCCCAATATAAAATCCACCTGGGCGTCATGGAAACCTCTGAGACCGACCAGCTAGCAAAGCTGTTGGGGCAGTTACACGTGCAAGTGCATACAGCCAGACAAGAGCCCAATGCATTGCGGAGGGAGTTGATAGTGTCAAAGGAATGGACTGACGAGCTGAGTAGACAGCTTCTCCAATCACAGGCCGGACAAGCTCCTTTGCCTGGGAACGTTTCATCAATGCCTACACCACCGACCAATCGGGTACAAATCACTCTCCCAGGAGCAGTTCCATTAGCCCCACCGGAACGCTTTACGGGGGACCCTAGAAAATACGCCACCTTCATGAACCAGTGTCGACTCCATTTTCTTTGCAGACCTGGAGCCTTCCCTTATGATCAGTCGCGAGTTGCCTTCGTGCTGTCTTATTTGAGTGGCAGTGCTGCAGACTGGTCAGTACCTTTTGTCAGTCAGGATGATCCTCTGTTACGAGATTTTGGGGGTTTCCAGCACGAGATGGAAACCAGGACCTACTAACCTATGTAGCAATCTTTAACAGGCTCGTGGTCGAAGCAGGGTGGCCGGAGGAGGAAAGGACCATGTTATTTCATCGGGGTCTAAGTGGGGAGTTAAAGGACGTACTTGCCCAAGTGGTGGAACCGCCGAAAGACTGTGGAGAGTTCATCAACCTTGTGGTTCAACTTGATCACAGGTTGCAAGACCGAAGGGCAGATCGGAACTGACTTGACGTTCGCCTACTGTTTGTGCGGCCCAAAGACCAGTTTCCACGAGCAACGGGCAATTCAGTGGAACCGATGCAACTGGGAGGAGTGAGACCGCCTTTAACTAAGGCTGAAAGAGATAAGAGAAGGGAACTGCAGTTATGTTTATACTGCGGAAAAGCAGGTCATTTTCTCAAAGAGTGTCCAGTAAAACCTTCAAGGAGAACTGTGGGTGCCATGGATAAGGAGACCACGAGTGAAGAGTCGGAAAACTACCAAGCCCGGCAAATGTAGGGGTCCATTTGTCGAGCAAAGAAAGTAAACTACAGACCTCCCATTTTGCTTTACCCGTGATTCTAATCAACTACCAACAACCGTCTAAGATGCATTCCGTGGAGGCTTACATCGACAGCGGAGCAGTTGGGAATTATATGGACCAGGATCTTGCAGCAACAATGGGGCTCTCCCTATGTCCTAAGTCGACCACTGAAACAGTAACCAGAGTAGATGGTACAGAAATCGCTTCCGGCCCAGTATCCCAGTGCACGACAGTCCTAATCCTTCTGTGTCAAGATGGCCACCGGGAATCGATTGCCTTCAACCTCATCAAGGCACCTCAGTTCCGGTTGATCCTCGAGATGCCGTGGTTGGTTGCACACAATCGGCTTATAGATTGGCGTACTCGAGAGCTGGTGTTCTCGAAAGACTGCCTCTGCATATGCTATCCCAAGGAAAGTAAGGCAACGACTACCAGTCCCTCAGTCCATGGAACTGCAGCAATGACCCTGGGGGTGGTTGGTACTCTAGCGAGTGAATATCAGGACTTTCAGGATGTGTTTAAAAAAAAAACAAGCTAACACTCTACCGCCACACAGGCCTTATGATTGCCAAATCGATCTGGTACCAGGAGCTCAAATCCCTTGTAGCCTGAATCTATGCACTCACGGAACCTGAAAACCAACATTTGAAAACCTACCTTGAGCAATACCTGGCTAATGGTTTTATTCGCCCCTCAAAGTCACCAGCAGCATCCCCCTTATTCTTCGTACCGAAGAAGGAAGGAGATTTGAGGACTTGCATTGACTTTCGTGCACTGAACCAAATCACCATAAAGAATTGTTACCCCCTGCCACTTATTCCGGAATTGCTGGACCAAGTCTAAGATGCCCAAATCTATACAAAATTATATCATAGAGGAGCCTACCATCTCGTCCGAGTTAAAAATGGAGATGAATGGAAGACCGCGTTTCGCACCAAATATGGCCTGTACAAGTACCAGGTAATGCCATTTGACCTTTGTAATGCCCCCGCTGCATTCCAGTATTTCATGAACGATGTCCTGAGAGAGCTGATTGACGTCTGTGCCCTGGTCTATATAGACGATATTCTGGTATACTCGGCCTCAAAACAGGACCACGTGAAGCATGTCCACTCCGTCCTTGCAAACTCTGCCAGCATTATCTCTATGCCAAACTCGAGAAATGTTTGTTTCATGTCACCGAGGTTGAGTTCCTCGGCTTCATTCTCACTCCAAAAGGAATCCGAATGGATGCACATAAGGTCGATGCCATCCTAAACTGGCCAGCTCCAAACTCGTTCAAAGGAATCCAGAGCATGTTGGGCTTTGCTCATTTTTACCGCCGATTAATTCCAGGATTTTCTCAAATAGTGCATCCAATCACATCTTTATTGAGAAAGTGCAACAAGAAGTTCCAGTGGACGGAAGAGGCAGAAAAGGCCTTCCAGGAACTCAAGGTGAGATTTACCTCTGCCCCAATTTTACAACACCCTCGACCGGATCTACCATACGTGGTGGAAACAGACGCCTCCAGTATGGCAATGGGTCCCGTGAGTTCTCACGACCAGAACTCAATTACGCTATCACGGATAAGGAGCTTCAAGCTATCAAATCAGCCTTTAAGGCCTGGTGGCACTATCTTCTCGGTGCCAGTCACACTATCACTGTGATAACAGATCACCGGAATCTGCAATACCTAAAAACTGCAGGGTCCAATCTTCACAACAGTTACGCTGGGCCCTTTTCTTCGCAGAATATGATTATGTAATCACTTTTCGACCACAAGTCAAGAATGGAAAAGCTGACGCCCTTTCCCGCATGGGTACGGATGAATTGGTATATACGACCCCCGATCCCGTGGCTATCATTCCGAGTAACAAGGTCCTAGGCATTACAACCACGATGACTCAGGATGAATTGCGGCATGAGATCCAACACGAGATGACTCCCAAGTTGTTACAGGAATGGGATTCGCAAGGATAACCCTACACAATCAAGGACCAACTGCCATACTTTGGAAGCCGTTTGTTTGTTCCCATAAAAGAGCTTCAGGTCCAAGTAATCTCAGTGTATCATGACTCTTTACTGGAAGGTCACCCTGGAATTGCGAAAACTTTAGCCAAAGTAAAGGGAAGTTACTGGTGGCCCACGTGGCGTACGGATGTTATTCAATTCATCTCTTTGTGTGGGGTCTGTGCACAAAACGAATCATATAAGCAGAAACCAGCTGGGCTCCTCAAACCGTTAGAAATTCCACCTGCACCCTGGCATACTTTGTCTCTTGATTTTATCACCGATTTACCACCCAGTCGGGGATACAATACCATTCTCGTGGTAGTAGACTTATTTTCAAAGATGGCCCACTTTCTGCCATTTAAAGGTCTCCCAAACGCATCCAGCCTGGCAAGGTTTTCCTTGAACACATCATATGCCTTCACGGGTTTCCGTCTGTGCTGATCTCAGACCGAGGTACCCAATTTGTGTCCAACTTCTGGAAAAAATGCTGCTCAATGGCTCAAATAGACATCAGACTATCCACTAGCCATCACCCCCAAACAGATGGTCAAACAGAGAGAACGAACCAAATGCTCGAACAGTACCTACGCTGCATGTTACACCAAGTTGAAGGAAACTGGAAAGACTTGTTATGGGTAGCTGAGTGTGCATATAACTATTCCCTGCACAGCAGTACGGGACAGACCCCATTCTTCACAATCTATGGCAGACACCCACGCACTTCCGATCTGGACGTTCTAACGACACTGGAGATGCCGGCCATTGAAACCTTGCACACCATCATTTATCAGGCCTTCACAAGTGCCGTCAAGCACCTACGTCAAGCCAAGGATCGCCAGAAGAAATATGCAGATCAACATCGTGAGAAAGCCCTAAACTACCAGGTGGGGGATGAAGTTTGGTTAGCTGCAAAACATGTGCCTACTAAGGGGACTCAGACTTTTCGCCCGCTGTATATGGGACCTTTCACCAGCAAGGCTATTATAAATCCAGCTGCAGTGAAACTGGCCTTGCCGGCTAACATGCATATTCATCCGGTATTTCATGTGTCCCTCTTAAAACCAGTCCAATCAGGAACACGAATAACCATTCCACCTGAACCAGTAATGGTAAATGAGAAACCAGAGTTTGAAGTCAAAAACATCCTGGACTCAAAGTATGTCAGAAGGAAACTATACGATTTAGTGGATTGGAAGGGGTATGGCCCACAGGACAGGACCTGGGAGCCTTATGATTATATCCACGCGCCACGCCTGATTCAGTGCTTTCATCGGGATTACCCTACCAAACCCGGACCAGAGGCAAGGACTACCTTGAGAGGGGCCTTGGGGGGGAGTGCGGTCACGACTCCTGCCCTTGGACTGGGGTGTCAGACCATGTGGGCTGCACCCAGTGCCTCCATCAGGGCCTCAAGGGCCTTGACATTTGCCCCCAGACTCACTTGGAGTCAGTCCTAGCGTCTTTGGCACCAGGCTCATGTGAAAAGACAATAATCTGGGCCCATAAGGGCATTTTTTCAACAACATGGATTCTCCCACATGGCTCAGTTCCATAACTGAGTCATGCGGTCTAGCATTTTGGGTGTGGCAGGCATAGGGGCCACTGGGATACCTGCAGGCTATATAAGCCACGCCCGGATTGCAGAACACACTTTGCGTTGCTCTGCTTGCTGCAGCGTGACGTTCACCGCGGTCAGCTGGAATCTTCATCCGCACACCAGACCTGTTCTCCTGCAATAAACAAAGATAAGACACCATTAGTATTCGCTTACCTTTTGAAATCAGCTCTCGAACTCCGCTGCAGGATCCCGAGCAGTCAACATCTCGGCGGATCTCGCTCCATCAAGAAAACCGCTACCTGGGAAAAGAAACGGAGGAAACAAAATCAGTAAGCGTTTATTCTTCACATTCAATAAGCACTCACTTACCTGCATAGAACGGCCTCCAACGCCTGCAGAAGAACGCAAGGGCTGCTTCCAACTCAGAGTGCCAGTAAGCAGTTCGCTCACCACTACTCACCGCTCTCCATCTTCTCGGCACGCTTATTCCGGATCTGCACCGCAGCCTGCAAGAAAGACAATATAAACAGGTTAGCACAAGAAAAGCATATAGCACCGCGCTCCACGCTTTCTTACCATCTCGTGCACAAACTGTGCGGCATCAAGAGGACAGCATCCACACCTATAAACAAAGGAAAGAGTAAATAGAGACAATTACAAAACAAAGAACACACCATCAAGACAGATTTACCTGAAGAACGGAGTCGCAGAAGGTCTGGACTCTGTAGAGTCGCTCCAGTGAAGTAACTAGGCAGCGACGAACCCAACCCCAATGCACCCCTGCACCGAGTGGCAGGACGGAGAGCGCACCTTATCAAGAAGCAAGGTGAGAAGTGCGCCAGGGGTTCCTTGGGTCCATATGGGAGGTGGGCCCCGGGTCAGAGGAGAATACCAAGCTAAAATCTAACTACTGTGTTTCAGACCTGGTCTTCAGCCACACAAGGGTCCAAAGGAAGCGGTCCAAGGGTGAAACAGTTCGGAGTGGGTGGCGCCTCTGTGGATACCAGGTGAGCGTTACAGAACGCAAAGCCTCACAATATAAAATCTACCTGGGCGTCATGGAAACCTCTGAGACCGACCAGCTAGCACAGCTGTTGGGGCAGTTACGCGCGGAAGTGCATACAGCCAGACAGGAGACCAATGCATTGCGGAGGGAGTTAATAGTGTCAAAGGAACGGACTGACGAGCTGAGTAGACAGCTTCTCCAATTACAGGCCGGACAAGCTCCTTTGCCTGGGAATATTTCATCAATGCCTACACCACAGACCAATCCGGTACAAATCACTCTCCCAGGAGCAGTTCCATTAGCCCCACCGGAACGCTTTACGGGGGACCCTAGAAAATACGCCACCTTCATGAACCAGTGTCGACTCCATTTTCTTTGCAGATTAAGAAAGAAAGCCAGGCGTTTTGTTACAGCGGGTCTGTTAGGCGAATCGTTGGTCACAATTAAGTCTCAAAAAATTCAACTAATTGTAACAAATTGAACACATGTGGAATGGGGACAGGAAAAACCCCTTAATTCGACATGTCCAAAACAATTTATCATCTCGTTGCAGGTCACTGGATTTGACGGTAAGCCAAGAGAAACCCGTCATAAACTGTAGTACAAGTATGCAAAAGCATGCAAAGAAATCCAGGACATTGCGCCCATTTAGGCTGAAAGTGTTTTATTGTTATTAAATCTTCAAAATTGCCCTTAATTAATGAAATGTGTTTCGGCCTTTGCTGGCCTTTCTCAAATCAGGGCTTGTATATTCATACTATTCTAATGTGAAAATAAAAATAATAAATGGTAATACAGAATTGCGGAAAAGTCCATATGATTAAACACATGATCAATTGTAGAACAAAGTATGTTGTCTATGCTATCAGATGCACTTGTACTAAGCTATACATAGGTAGTACCAAAAGAGAGCTTAGGGTAAGAATTTGTGAGCATTTGGCTAAAATTGGAAGTCAGGACTTGACCCTACATCTAGCAGCACATTGGCAAAAGAATCATCAGATGGATGATAAGACAAACATACAATTCATTGGTTTACAACATATTACTTTAAATAAAAGGGGTGGAGACAGGGTCCAAGCATTACGCCAAGCAGAAGCAAGACTGATTTGCCTTTTTAACACAGCTGTGCTTGGTTTGAATTTAGATACACAAATTGTATCGTTCTTATAGGAACACAGACATAAGGAGTCCTACTAATATGATAAATTGGTGCTATTTTAGGTATACCACAATATGTGTATGCATTCACACTATATGGGTTTAGTGATGATGATGTATTATTATCATGCATCAATCTCTCTTGATTTAACAGTCTCCAGACCATATTACTGTGATTAACATCATTATACTTTTGTTGTTCTATTCAGTATACTTCCCCATAACACTCCATAAAGTTTTTGCTGAGACATATGACAATGTATTATGACAGATCTGAAGGTCATGGACATGACCTGCATAGTTGTATAGATTTTACTGGAACACATGGTAGAACATTCTGTTATTATAAGTAGGTGTATACCTTTAACAAATTCATGAGTGTAGTCCAGTTACCATGACAACGAACACGATTTCTTTCACTATTACATGTAATCTACAGAGTTTGGTTGTTGCCATCTAATAACCGCTAACTACATTTTAGAATGCAGTTTATCGTGGTTAGACCCGCGACGAACTGATACTAACCCCACGCGCAAACTTAGAAATCCGCATGCAAGTGGCTTAGCAACCCGGCACAGAGGCGGATTTGGCGACGCGTCACCATGGGAACCTAACAAATAGTCCCAAAATAGCGCCCGCCTCCTTAGTAGGAAGCCAACGCGTATGACTGCAGTTCTTTGAAAGTAAGTGTTCCTTTACGTTTTCGCGCATTGCGCTTTGTCTAAACTTTGTCACATATCGCAATAGAAGTTATACTAATCAAGTCGGGTCAGAATACTATTATAACAATCGTAAGCAACGGACGTGTGAGATTGGATATTATATATGTAACGTTGCATCTAATTTAGTCGACATGTAGCTTTTTGTTTAGTGTTTACACAAAAAGAATGAGGTATGCTATTAATGCTCTTATAGGGCATGATTCAAATTAATGTGCGGATTTCATTAATAACATGAGGACTACAATAGGATTAAATAATTCTTTCGTATCTATCTTGGTACTAGATTACATATAGATGGGATTTGACCCAACACAAATAACCCAAATAAGAGGAAGCAATGACCCCCTGCTTGGGTAAGTCATGATGCATAAGAGTTATGTTTCTTAAAATATGTTTAGGTCTGGCATAACCGTGACTAATTTAATATCCATTTTTTGTCTCTGTATGTTTGTTTGTCCATTCCCTTCTCTCTCTTACCCTTCTCTACAATTTGAATTGTATGATGTGTCTAATTATCATATGTTCAATTACTTTCTTGGTGCTTAATATGCTTTTTTGTATCAATGCCAAATCTTCTTTCTTGTTTTGTTTATGATGTCTTTTGATTACATATGAATATGGTGGAATTTATTTTTACATTTGTATGACGTAATACCGGATGACTCTTGTTTCATTGGTTCTGTTGATTTGGCATTGGATATATGGACTTTTCCGCAATTCTGTATTACCATTTATTATTTTCATTTTCACATTAGAATAGTATGAATATACAGGCCCCGATTTGAGAAAAGCCAGCAAAGGCCGAAACACGTGTCATTAATTAAGGGCAATTTTGAAGATTTAATAACAATAAAACACTTTCAGCCTAAATGGGCGCAATGTCCTTGATTTCTTTGCATGCTTTTGCATACTTGTATTCCATTTTCTTTGCAGACCTGGAGCCTTCCCTAATGATCAGTCGCGAGTTTCCTTCATGCTGTCTTATTTGAGTGGTAGTGCTGCAGACTGGTCAGTGCATTTTGTCAGTCAGGATGATCCTCTGTTACGATATTTTGGGGGTTTCCAGCATGAGATGGACAAGCTCTTCACCCGTCGTACTCATGGACAGGCAGTAGATAATGAACTCTTGTCTCTTCGTCAAGGAAACCAGGACCTACTAACCTATATAGCAACCTTTAACAGGCTCGTGGCCGAAGCAGGGTGGCTGGAGGAGAAAAGGACCACGTTATTTCATCGGGGTCTACGGGGGGAGTTAAAGGATGCACTTGCCCAAGTGGTGGATCCGCCGAAAGACTGTGAAGCATTCATCAACCTTGTGGTTCAACTTGATCACTTGTTGCAAGACCGAAGGGCAGATCGGAACAGACCTGACGTTCGCCCACTGTTTGTGCGGCCCAAAGACCAGATTCCACAAGCAGCGGGCAATTCGGTGGAACCGATGCAACTGGGAGGAGTGAGACCACCTTTAACTAAGGCTGAAAGAGATAAGAGAAGGGAACTGCAGTTATGTTTATACTGCAGAAAAGCAGGTCATTTTCTCAAAGAGTGTCCAGTAAAACCTTCAAGGAGAACTGTGGGTGCCACGGATAAGGAGACACAGAGTGAAGAGTCGGAAAACTACCAAGCCCGGCAAATGTGGGGGTCCATTTGTCGAGCGAAGAAAGTCAACTACAGACCTCCCATTTCGCTTTGCCCGTGATTCTAATCAACCACCAACAACCGTCTAAAATGCATTCTGTGGAGGCTTACATCGACAGAGGAGCAGTTGGGAATTATATGGACCAGGATCTTGCAGCAAAGATGGGGCTCTCCCTATGTCCTAAGTCGACCACTGAAACAGTAACCACAGTAGATGGTACAGAAATCGCTTCTGGCCCAGTATCCCAGTGCACGACAGTCCTAACCCTTCTGTGCCAAGATGGCCACCGGGATCGATTGCCTTTGACCTCATCAAGGCACCTCAGTTCCTGCATTCCAGTATTTGATGAACGATGTCCTGAGAGAGCTGATTGACGTCCCTGGTCTGTGCCCTGGTCTATATAGACGATATTCTGGTATACTCGGCCTCGAAACGGGACCACATGAAGCATGTCTGCTCCGTCCCTACGAAACTCTGCCAGCATCATCTCTATGCCAAACTCAAGAAATGTTCGTTTCATGTCACCAAGGTGGAGTTCCTCGGCTTCATTCTCACTCCAAAAGGAATCCGAATGGATGCACATAAGGTCGATGCCATCCTAAACTGGCCAGCTCCAAACTCGTTCAAAGGAATCCAGAGCATGTTGGGCTTTGCAAATTTTTACCGCCAATTCATTCCAGGATTTTCTCAAATAGCGCATCCAATCACATCTTTATTGAGAAAGTGTAACAAAAAGTTCCAGTGGACGGAGGAGGCAGAAAAGGCCTTCCAGGAACTCAAGGTGAGATTTACCTCTGCCCCGATTTTACGAAACCCTCGACCGGATCTACCATACGTGGTGGAAACAGACGCCTCCAGTATGGCAATGGGCGCAGTTCTTTCGCGAAGGGACCCACAAACCGGCCAACTGCACCCGGTAGCCTTCTGCTCCCGTAAGTTCTCACCACCAGAGCTCAATTATGCTATCATGGATAAGGAGCTTCTAGCTATCAAATCAGCCTTTAAGGCCTGGCAGCACTATCTTCTCGGTGCCAGGCACACTATCACTGTGATAACAGACCACCGAAATCTGCAATACCTAAAAACAGCCAGGGCCCAATCTTCACGACAGTTATGCTGGGCCCTTTTTTCGCAGAATATGATTATGTAATCACTTTTCGACCAGGAGTCAATACCATTCTCGTGGTAGTAGACTTATTTTCAAAGATGGCCCACTTTCTGCCATTTAAAGGTCTCCCAAACTCATCCAGCCTGGCAAGGTTTGCCTTGAACACATCATACGCCTTCACGGGTTTCCGTCTGTGCTGATCTCAGACCGAGGTACCCAATTTGTGTCCAACTTCTGGAAAAAATGCTGCTCAATGGCTCTAATAGACATCAGACTATCCACTAGCCATCACCCCCAAACAGATGGTCAAACAGAGAGAACGAACCGAATGCTCAAACAGTACCTACACTGCATGTTACACCAAGTTGAAGGAAACTGGAAAGACTTGTTATGGGTAGCTGAGTATGCATATAACTATTCCCTGCACAGCAGTACGGAACAGACCCCATTCTTCACAATCTATGGCAGACACCCACGCACTTCCGAACTGGACGTTCCAACGACACTGGAGATGCCGGCCATTGAAACCTTGCACACCATCATTTCTCAGGCCTTCACAAGTGCCGTCAAGCACCTAAGTCAAGCCAAGGATCGCCAGAAGAAATATGCAGATCAACATTGCGAGAAAGCCCCAAACCTCTAGGTGGGGGATGAAGTTTGGTTAGCTTCAAAACATGTGCCTATTAAGGGGACTCAGACTTTTTGCCCGCTGTATTTGGGACCTTTCACCAGCAAGGCTTTTATAAATCCAGCTGCAGTGAAACTGGCCTTGCCGGCTAACATGCATATTCATCCGGTATTTCATGTGTCCCTCTTAAAACCAGTCCAACCAGGAACACGAATAACCATTCCACCTGAACCAGTAATGGTAAATGAGAAACCAGAGTTTGAAGTCAAAAACATCCTGGACTCAAAGTATGTCAGAAGGAAACTATACAATTTAGTGGATTGGAAGGGGTATGGCCCACAGGACAGGACCTGGGAGCCTTATGATTATATCCACGTGCCACGCCTGATTCAGCGCTTTCATCGGGATTACCCTACCAAGCCCGGACCAGAGGCAAGGACTACCTTGAGAGGGGCCTTGGGGGGGAGTGCTGTCACGACTCCTGCCCTTGGACTGGGGTGTCAGACCATGTGGGCTGCACCCAGTACCTCCATCAGGGCCTCAAGGGCCTTGACATTTGCCCCCAGACTCACTTGGAGTCAGTCCTGTCGCCTTTGACGCGAGGCTCATGTGAAAAGCCAATAATCTGGGCCCATAAGGGCATTTTTTCAACAACATGGATGCTCCCACATGGCTCAGTTCCATAACTGAGTCATGCGGTCTAGCATTTTGGGTGTGGCAGGCCCAGGGACAACTGGGATACCTGCAGGCTATATAAGCCACGCCCAGATTGCAGAACACGCTTTGCGTTTCTCTGCTTGCTGCAGCGTGACGTTCACCGCGGTCAGCTAGAATCTTCATCCGCACGCCAGACCTCATCTCCTGCAATAAACAAAGATAAGATACCATTAGTATTCGCTTACCTTTTGAAATCAGCTCTCGAACTCCGCTCCAGGATCCCGAGCAGTCAAGATCTCGGCGGATCTCGCTCCATCAAGAAAACCGCTACCTGGGAAAAGAAACAGAGGAAACAAAATCAGTAAGCGTTTATTCTTCACATTCAATAAGCACTCACTTACCTGCATAGAACGGCCTCCAACGCCTGCAGAAGAACGCAAGGGCTGTTTCCAACTCAGAGTGCCAGTAAGCGGTTCGCTCACCACTACTCACGCTCTCCATCTTCTCGGCACGCTTATTCCGGATCAGCACCGCAGCCTGCAAGAAAGACAATATAAACAGGTTAGCACAAGAAAAGCATATAGCACCGCGCTCCGCGCTTTCTTACCATCTCGTGCACAAACTGCGCGACATCACGAGGACAGCATCCATACCTATAAACAAAGTAAATAGAGACAATTACAAAACAAAGAACACACCATCAAGACAGACTTACCTGAAGAACGGAGTTGCAGAAGGTCTGGACTCTGTAGAGTCGCTCCAGTGAAGTAACTGGGCAGCGACGAACCCAACCCCAACGCACCACTGCACCGAGTGACAGGACAGAGAGCGCACCTTATCAAGAAGCAAGGTAAGAAGCGCCAGGGGTTCCTTGGGTCCATATGGGAGGTGGGCCCCGGGTCAGAGGAGAATACCAAGCTAAAATCTAACTACTGTGTTTCAGACCTGGTCTTCAGCCACACGAGGGTCCAAAGGAAGAGGTCCAAGGGTGAAACAGTTAGGACTGGGTGGCGCCCCCGTGGATACCAGGTGAGCGTTACAGGGACGCTGTATCCCTTTCATTAGATATCAGGCGGGCATCTTCACTTGACCCGTCGGGCCTCAGGATTACAGAATTCTGAGCTTCCTGCGGGTCGCTGTGAAGATCACCACCCTCCTCCCTCTGCAGTCTTCTCACCCAGGAGGGGGGGTGAACTCGTTCTCGGGATGCTGGTTCCTTGCTTCCACCTGTGGGTGCCTTTTTTTCCAGTACGCCGGTCTTCCACCTTGGCGGCGGTGTGTTTGCTCAGGTAGAGAGCAGGGAGACTTGCTCCTGTGGCGCTCTGGGGCTCAGCAGCATAGCGCAGGCTCTTCCCTGACCTAGTGCGAGCTGTGGTCCTGCCTCCAGGCTCCGTGCAGCGCCATCAGCTCTGTGCGTCTTTCCTCCAGCTGATGGCGTTCACCTCAGCTTCTCTTTCTCTCTCTCTCTCTCTCTCTCTCTCTCTCTCTCTCTCTCTCCCTCTCTTTCTCTCTCCCTTTCTCTCTCTCCCCCCTCCAGGTAAGAGTAAGGGTATGATCCCTTATATGTGATGTCCTGAAATTAAAATAGTCCCATTAGTCCTGAGGTTTCATCTTCCAGGAGGGGTCAGGATCCACACTGAGCAAAGGTCCCATTAGGTCAACATTATCCTCTATTCCCATATATGCTGAGAACACTGGGGATATCGGGTTTAGGGGGAATCTTAAGAGATGTGAAGTCCTTATCCCTTAATGGGGAGTCACTCCCAGTGTGAATCTGCTTGCCCAAACCCATAGTGAGGATTTTGCTTAGTGGGATCACCTCCCTAGTCTTACAGGAGGCCGCACCCCTTTAGGGGCAAGAGACAATTTCCCTGGATTCATCACAGCTTTCACCCTATTGTCCACTTTGTCAACCTTCCATTTAGACTCTGAGTAATGCTTGTATGTCTGAGTGCAAAGCCTTTATCTCCACTAAAACATCAATATGGTCTTCCTGTTGGCCACCTCTAGCCCTCATGCTCCTCTCTCTTGGCTCATCGTTTGTGCGTCTGCCATTTCCAGCCCTTCTTCAAATATTCTGATGCTTTGCATTGCCAGTATACTGCGGGGCACCAAGTCATAGCCCCCTTCCTTCAAGGACCGCCCTTCTATCTCCTTCGGGAAACGCCGACACAGCGGTGTACACGGGTCAATCCACTCTCTTCTCTCAGGCCTCAACTGTCTGCCCTCTCTGAGAGGGTTGCGGTTAAAGGGCTTCATGTGCACCCCAAATCACTGTCTGCTAAGGCAGCATGATTCCTTCTTCAACTGATTCCAAGCACCACCCGAAACTTCTTCTCAGCTTAATGTGCTATCTCCAAGTACCCGCTGGGTTCTGTACTCTCTCCCGTAGACCCCAAGAATGGAGTGTCAATCCAGGCCCTAAATAGAGTGTATTTCTGGGCTCTATCTGGTGTCTTCTCTCATGTTGCAGCAAGCTATTTCCTGCCTCTTATTGACCACTCCCCTGCTCGCCTCTAGGAGCCCGATTCACTCGCCCTGCCCACTCTGAGTCTTGGAGGTGGGTGAAGGAAGCAGCTTACTCTCCCCATCAGATCCTGGTAGGCCAATCCCTCACCACACTCTTCTTCACTGGGCCATAACACCTGCACAATGCCCTGGCTCACCTCTTTCTGTCCTCCACCAGGGATCAGTCTGCTGTTTTCCCAGTCTTCTTCTTCCTTGGCCTAAATGCACTCAGGGGTTGTATCTGGGGGAGGGAGGTCCGGTACTTTTTCACTAGTAGTGTCACTTGTGAATGGAGCCAATTTTGCTGACTGACATATAGCCCATGCCTTCTTTCCTGGTTCTTGTAGTAGATTGCTGGTCTTGGTTGTGCTGGTCAGGTTGTTGTTCACCGTAGAATATGCAGTTTTAAAGTAATCCATACCGGAGCTCACTGTTGGACTTCATTGATTCTTTGCCAAGGCATTGATAGCCCCAGAAATCAGCAGATGTAGTCTTGTTTGTGCTGGTTGTAGTGTTGCCCCTTTAAGAGATCAGCACACGGCGGAGTGACGTTGCATTCTGCCGCGTTCCATATAAATAAAGGGGGCATTCCCAGCTGCCGCAGAGCGACCGGAGAGCCCAAACCGAACACACCAGTGTCCGACTGCGTCTGTGGGATGGAGGGGGCTCACGGGGATACCGAAGGCTGCCGCTGACCTGTAACAGTGGCAACGAGGTCTGATTTAACACCCGGGCACAGCAGTGATAGGGCGGTGAATCTCTTTTTCTCATATTGGGCTGATTTTCACTGTCTTCATGCCGCAGAGAGGGGACGGACCACGCGGCTCGGTGGCCATTTTGGTGGTTAGGCCTGGGATGGTCGCAGCTCTGTTAAAGAGTACCTGTGCGCCATCCAGCGTTAATTTTTTGACACACTGGCAGCGGGCAGCTGATACTGCACGTGCGTCATTTTGGTGTTTTTCGTCGAGTTGAGGTGAGGAGCTAGGGGAGCCCTGCAGTTTCTTTGTTGTTCCCCTGGGCCCACCCAGCTAGATTTCTGGAGTCGAGTCACTGTGGTGACTCACTCATCCTGTGGCTATTCCATATTATGCCTTGCCTGTACTTTTGGTGTGTAATCCATGTATGGTGCTTCCCCATTTCTGGTTTTTGGCCTTTTTGGGGTGAAGTGAACAAGACAATACTCTGCCATCTGCTTGGATATGGAAGGTGCCAAACTTTGTCTGGACTACTAGGTCTGGAGGGCTGGTCCATCATTAGAGCAGGACATTGTGTTAGGGAGAATTCTCTGTTTAGGCTGAATTTCCTAACCTAGTGAGTTCCCCAGCAGCTTTGCTGGATTTTTTGGGGTTTATTTTTTTCTCCTGCCAAGGGTGAAACTCTTTTACCCTCACTCTTGGACATGATTTGAGTGTATTCCTTTGACTCTAGATGTGTTTAATGGGCTATGGGGTCTTTTACTCCATACGGCTTCATGTGTTTTTGTGATGTGTGTTACACAGCACCCTCAGTGCAGTAACACAGGGGTATCATAGTGACCCCCCAGTATAGACTCCATACCCTGGGACTGACTACTGTCTCCCAGGGCATGTAAAGTCACCATTGACTTTACTAGTCTTGAATTCTGAACAGAACCAGTACAAACCATAATAATGTGGACGTACTGGCTGGGGCAATTCGATTGCCCCGGGGTCTGTTAGTCAAGGGGGCACGTCTCCGTCCCCCCTGATTGAGTTTTGGCTGGTGGCAGTGGATACTACTTTTTATATTCAACCGCAAATATTTCTCTATGGGATTTTCCCATTGTTCGAGGCTACTATCTTTATTTATTTAATTACGATAGCCTCGAACATACCGCCGGTTTATTTATTTATTATTAATTCTCCGGTTGGTATTTTTTGCCAAAACTCGGTTCTAAAATGGCATTTGTGTTCTCTTCTGTGACTCCAACCCAAGTCGAGCCCTTTGTTCCACTTTTTTGGTGGGCTTCTCCACAGAAGCCCTCCAAAGTGGTGCCACTCTGTCTGGGGTACTTAGGAGGGGTGGAGGGGGATTTAGGCACCCTGGACTGAGTTGCCTAGGCAACTCAAGTCGCACTCCGTCCTGATTGGCCCAAGTGGTGAGCCGGCCGGCTCACCACTTAGCATGTTTGAGTGACAGCTAAACTGAGTGAATGGGGGTTTTCTGCATAAAAGCAGGGCTTTGGGGACTGGAACTTCAGAAGTCACCACAGGACCTAAGAATCCGACGAGGGAGAAGCTGAGCTGACCTACCACGACGACACCACCGGTGGAGACCTGCTGGACCGTCTCACCACTTTTCCCAACGACAGAGGAGATCTCCCGCCGGAGAGTCTTCTTCCTTTGACTGGTGGGGATAACCAGTTTCACCGTCTTTTCGCCTTGGCGACGCATCTCGTGGCCGCTTTGCCTGTGCCAAGCACCCCGGCAACCGGAATACCACGTTTTACCACGACCGCGAAATAAAGGGTAATACCTTTAATCGGAAAACTCTGTGGTTGGTTTCTTCCCTGGCAGTGCAACGACCTTCATCTTTCCTCCAAGTCGAGATCTTCTGTTCCCCTGGACGACGCCGAGACTTGCACCCGCTGCCAGGAACAACTGCCACCGCTGGAGGATCCTTCCCACTTAAGGTACCGTGTTCCGCCTGGCTTCCCTTGCCACCGACTGTACGGGGTAGATTTAGCCCCCGGCTTTCGAACCTGGGTTAACCTGGGACACCCTGGCTAAACTTTTCTGAGCCTCTCTAAACTCTTTTCGAACTCTCTGCAAGACTTTCAAAGCCTAGTGTAACTGTGTGATCTTGGGCGCATTTGTGCTCTGCTCTCTCTAAGAGTGGGCCCAGCCTATGGACTTTGGCTCACAAGTGACTTTTGCTCTTCTGCCTTGCTAAAAGTGTTCCTAAATCTTAGAGTGGTGTATCTTCACATATTCTGTCTTTTTCCCTCCCTTCTTCATGAACTTATTGGAGTGCCATCTATAGTTAAGCGCTCACCTCTGTCTGGAAATAAGTGGTGTTAACTAAGACTTGTCTGATAAGGAATAAGGGTTGTATATATTATAATAGTAACTGTGTTTAGAGTGTTTTACAATAAGAGTGCTGGAGTGTTTCAAACAAGTGTGTTTTTAAATAGATAATTATATACTTTGATACCAAAGCTCTGGTCAGTGTTTGCTTGTGCTATTGTGTCTGAGGGCCTATTGTGTATACTTTGCATACTGCCTAACTCTTCTTGAGGGAAGTCTGACTGCTCAGCCACAGCTACCAGGTAAATCTGGGTGGTACAGACTGCTACCAAGTGGGTTTACTGCTAACACCTGTAGTCCTAAATCTTTTGCAGTGTTCCCAATGGGAACTGCACAGGTTTCTGCCTAACACTGGTGGCAGCGGTGGGATTTGTATTGAGTATACATTTTAGTGTGCTTTAGGATACCTTAGTGCAACTAACCACAAAGCTTAGCACTGAAAAAGTAATCTTTCTAACATGTTAACTATGGAAAGTTATAGTCAAGAGTCCCTTGCTACAAAAACTGCTGATTGTTTAAGAGTTCTCTGTAAGCATAAGAATCCCCTGACTAGAGGCAAGAAAATAGAGCTAATAGAAAGGTTGTTAGCTAACCAAAGCCTGGATGATGGTTCAGAGGAACCTACCACTCCTGCAACTGTAGATAACAGTGTTGAGATTGAAACTGAACAAAATGTTGATGATCTTGAGGAAGAAGAGGAGGGTGAGGATGCTGTGACTGTCCCCCCCCAGGCCTCTGTCTGCTCTACCTGCTGTACCTACTGGACCTTTACCAAGTCCCACACTTAGTCCTCGATATCTTGAACTAGAGAAGATAACTTGAATTAGAGTTTAAAAAACGTAATACTCAGGCTGAACAAAGACACCAGGAACTGAACCAAGAACTAAGGCTAAGTGAAATGGAGCTCAAGCATGAGCTAGAAATGAAGAAATTGTCTGTTGAAAATGCTTCTCTCTCTGGCTCCTCTAGAGGTTCCAGTCCTAAAAGACCCCGGATGCCTAAAGAATTGGTTGGTATGTATGAGCCTAAGTTGGATGTGTTGGATTGGTTGTCTCTGTTTGAATATAATCATGGGCTCCAGAACATCACAGGAAATGACTTACTCACCTGGTTGTTCTCTAGGCTTCCCCCTGTTGCAACTGATGTGGTAATGGAGTTGGGGGAGGAGGATAGGAAAGAGTATGAATGTGTGAAACTAGCTTTGATAGCTAGATTTGGGAAGACCCCTTCCCAGTATCTTAAGAGGTTTAGAACCCTCAAAAAGCATGATGGTACCCCTTGGGCTACCTGGGTGAGTGAAGGGTTGAAAAACTTAGAGGGATGGATTAAGGGTTACAAGGTGAACACTTATGAAGGTATGAAAAATCTTTTTATGTTGCAGTCAATTTATGATGCCTGCTCTCCTGAGCTCAGACAGCACTTGGCTGATTCAAAGGAATTAGATTCCAGAAAGTTAGCTAAGGCTGCTGACTTGTGGGTTGCCAACAGGGCCACTCATAAGGATTCTGGGGTAACTCAGAAGAAGGATGAGGGGAAACAGCCTAAAAAGGACTCCAAAGAGAATTCTAATACTGCAAATTCCAAAGAGGGCCCCAAACAAAACCATAAGGGTAAGCCACAAGGGAAACCAACTCAGGCTAGTGTACCTTCTGGTGCAAAACCAGAATGAGGTCAGAACAAGCCTCCATTCCAGCGAGCCTTTGGCTCATGCTATGCTTGTAAGGCCACTGACCATGTGAAAGGAGATCCCAGATGCAAAGGTAAACTTCCAGGGATCCGGCTTGCCTCCTTAGCCTTCGCTCCAGAAGAGGAAGTCCCAATGGCAAGTGGAAACTTTCTACTGCTGGCCGATGAACCCATTGGTGTCTCAGCCAGTGTTTCTTTAGTCTCTCTGGGGTTGTGGGAACAGAATTTAGATGTGTATAATTCTATCCCAGATAATACTAAAGAGTATTATAAAGACCGTGTCCAGGTGAATGGTCAGGAGACTCCTGCCATTAGGGACACTAGGGCCAGCATAACTGTGGTGGATGAATCATTTTTCAAGGCAGAGGATGTTGCTAAGGCACCCAAATGCCTCACCAAGTTAGCTGGAGGGCCTGTGCAGCTGTGTCCCCAGTTACCAGTTCTCATCCAGTGTAATGATATGGCTGTAAAGATACCTGTCAGTATACAATGTGAAGTACCAGGTAGGGTTCTGTTGGGTAATGACCTGAAAGCTCTTGGAGTTGTGTCACATACCCCCAGATCTCCTAGTAAAAGGTTACAGGACCTCACAAAACCTGCAAGAGAGTAAACCCTGCGAGGGTTATCTCAGGAGATGATGACAGAGATCACTCCTCTCCCACTGGAGCAACTTACTGCAGTAACTACCAGATCAGGAGCAAAGGGGCAACCCAAGACTCCTAGGAAAAATCCAGCAGCAAGCACTCCAGTGCTTCCAACAAGGACTTCCCCTAGGTTGTCCACAGTTACACCTGTAACTCCACCTCCAGCTGAGGCTGAGAGGGAGGTACAAACCTGG
The DNA here is from genome assembly GCF_040938575.1 of Ambystoma mexicanum. Lineage (NCBI taxonomy): Eukaryota > Metazoa > Chordata > Amphibia > Caudata > Ambystomatidae > Ambystoma > Ambystoma mexicanum. The sequence goes on along the minus strand of NC_090923.1, from coordinate 1,473,950,505 downwards.
GTGGTTGAACTAGACTCTGAAGAAGGGCTAGTAGGAGGCCAAGAACTTATTGGAGATCTGGACCCTGAGGACCATCCTGAGCTGCAGTCTTTACTGGCAGAAGGTGGGCCCAGCAGGGCAGCTTTTCGTAAGGGACAAAGAGAATGTCCAACTTTGGAGGGTCTCCGCCACCAGGCAGCTTCTCAGGCTGATGGGCAAGAGCCTGGGAAGTATAGGTTACACTGGGAAAATGGCTTCTTCTACAGTGAACCAACTGAGTCTGAACCTGGAGACTACAAGCGCCTTGTAGTACCTCAAGAAAACAGACAACAGTTCTTGCACTTAGCCCACGAGATTCCTTTGGCTGGTCACTTGAGTTTCAAGAAGACCAAGGAAAGGCTCTCACTCTACTTCTATGGGCCAAAAATGGGGGCTGAAGTAGATAAGTTTTGCAAGAGCTGCCATATCTGCCAAACTTCTGGTAAGGTTGGCTCCAAGAATGTGGCACCTTTAGTGCCTCTCCCAGTTGTGGGAGTCCCATTTGAGAGGGTAGGGATTGACATTGTTGGTCCCCTTGATCCCCCTACCTCCTCAGGCAACAGGTGTATCCTTGTAGTAGACCATGCTACTAGGTACCCTGAGGCAATCCCTATGAGGACTGTTACAACTCCGGCTGTGGCTAAGGCCCTCCTTGGTATTTTTACCAGGGTTGGGTTTCCTCAGGAAGTAATATCTGACAGGGGGTCAAACTTTATGTCCCACTACATGAAAGCCATGTGGAAAACCTGTGGAGTTACTTACAAGTTCTCAACTGCATACCACCCCCAGACAAATGGGTTGGTAGAAAGGTTTAACAGAACCATGAAGAGCATGATAGGTGCTTTAGAGGAACCCCTGAAAAAAAGGGGGAACTTCTACTGCCATGCCTTCTCTTTGCTTATAGAGAAGTCCCTCAGGAGGGAGTAGGTTATTCTCCCTTTGAACTTCTCTATGGCCATCTAGTCAGAGGTCCGTTGGCCCTGATTAAGGAGGGATTGGAAGGTGCTCCTCCCCTCAAGCCAGTCAGAGTGACTGACTATGTGATAGGTCTCCGGAGGAGAATGTCACACATGATGGCAGAAGCTAGTGATAACCTGAAAGCTGGACAAGCTTTGGTCAAGCATTGGCATGATCAAAAGGCTAACATGGTTGAGTTCACTCAAGACCAGCTAGTTCTCGTTATGCTCCCAACAAGGCAGAGGGCCTTGCAAGACAAATGGATGGGACCCTTCAAAGTTGTGGGAAAACTTGGGGAGGTCAACTATCTGGTGGATCTGGGCAGACCCAGGGAAGCTCCTAGAGTCTTCCACAGCAACCGACTGAAAGCATACGTCTCCAGACCTGAAGTAGGAGCCTTGCTTCTAACTTCAGCAGCAGAGGAAGAAGAGAGTGAATCTCTCCCTGATCTCCTCAGAGGTGTACCTTTAGATGAGAAAATTGAAGGAGTCAATCTCTCTTCAGATCTGACACCTGAGCAACAAGAGGAGTGCAAATCTATGTTAAATCAGTTTGCCTCCCTGTTCTCACTTTCACCAGGCTTGACCCCTTGGGGTCAGCATGAGATTCTCACTGGTGACTGTCTGCCAGTCAAAAGCAGAGGATACAGAATGTCAGAAAATGTAAGAACCCATATCAAAGGGGAGGTCAAGAAGATGCTTGATCTCGGGGTAATAGAGCCCTCTACTAGTCCATGGTCTAGCCCAGTTGTGTTAGTACCAAAGGCAGGATCCAAAGACTTGAGATTCTGTGTGGACTATAGAGCTCTTAATGCAGTCACTAAGACTGATGCCCACCCTTTGCCAAGGACAGATGAGTTGGTGGATAAACTTGGTGCAGCCAAGTACCTCAGCACATTTGACTTTACGTCAGGCTATTGGCAAATAGCCTTGACAGACCATGCCAAGGAGAAAACTGCATTTTCAACCCCAATTGGCTTGTACCAGTTTAAGGTCATGCCTTTTGGATTAAAAAATGCACCTGCTACATTCCAAAGGATGGTGAATCAAGTTCTAGCTGGATGGAGGACTTCTGCATGGCATACCTGGATGACATTGCAGTCTTCAGCCACTCATGGGAGGAACATGTGAACCACCTAGGGCATGTTTTGCAGGCTCTTGAGCAGGCCAATTTGACAATCAAGGCAAGTAAATGCCAGATTGGTCAAAGTAAAGTGGTCTACCTTGGGCATGAGGTAGGAGGTGGAGAAATAAGGCCTTTGCTCAGCAAAATTGAAGCTGTGCAAAATTGGACAACACCTACTACTCAAACCCAGGTGAGAGCCTTCCTAGGCCTCACTGGGTATTACAGGAATTTCATTGAGAACTATGGGACCATAGCTTCTCCACTGAATGTAATCTCCTCTCCAAAATTCCCTAAAAAGGTCAAATGGAATGAGGAGTGCAATCAGGCCTTTGAAAAACTGAAGAAAGCTCTTTGCCAAGCTCCAGTACTCAGAGCTCCTGACTACCACCAAACTTTCATTGTACAAACTGATGCTTCCAATGTAGGTATAGGTGCAGTTCTAAGCCAACTGGATGAGAAGGGTAGTGAGCACCCCATTTGCTTCGTCAGCCGTAAACTGAAGGATCCTGAGACAAGGTGGGCAACAATCGAAAGAGAATGCTTTTCTATTGTGTGGGCACTGAAGAAGTTTAGGCCATACTTGTATGGTTCTACTTTTGTCATTCAGACTGACCATCAACCCTTGAGATGGTTAATGCAAATGAAGGGAGAAAATCCAAAACTATTGAGATGGTCAATCTGCCTGCAAGGGTTTGATTTCACCATTGAGCACAGGTCAGGGTGTCACCATCAAAATGCTGATGGACTCTCTAGGATGTATGTCATCGACTAGAGGTATGAGGTTCATCCAGGAGTGGATTAAATCCTCCTGTCCCTTAGTCTGTGGGGGGGGAGGGGGCGAGTGTTAGGGAAAATTCTCTGTTTAGGCTGAATTTCCTAACCTAGTGAGTCCCCCAGCAGCTTTGCGGATTTTTTGGAGTTTATTTTTTTCTCCTGCCAAGGGTGAGACTCTTTTACCCTCACTCTTGGACATGATTTGAGTGTATTCCTTTGACTCTAGATGTGTTTAATGGGCTATGGGGTATTTTACTCCATAGGGCTTCATGTGTTTTTGTGATGTGTGTTACACAGCACCCTCAGTGCAGTAACACAGGGGTGTCATAGTGACCCCCCAGTATAGACTCCATACCCTGGGACTGACTACTGTCTCCCAGGGCATGTAAAGTCACCATTGACTTTACTAGTCTTGAATTCTGAACAGAACCAGTACAAACCATCATATTGTGGACGTACTGGCTGGGGCAATTCGATTGCCCCGGGGTCTGTTAGTCGAGGGGGCACGTCTCCGTCCCCCCTGATCGAGTTTTGGCTGGTGGCAGTGGATACTACTTTTTATATTCAACCGCAAATATTTCTCTATGGGATTTTCCCATTGTTCGAAGCTACTATCTTTATTTATTTAATTACGATAGCCTCGAACATACCGCCGGTTTATTTATTTATTATTAATTCTCCGGTTGGTATTTTTTCCCAAAACTCGGTTCTAAAATGGCGTTTGTGTTCTCTTCTGTGACTCCAACCCACATCGAGCCCTTTGTTCCACTTTTTTGGTGGGCTTCTCCACAGAAGCCCTCCAAAGTGGTGCCACTCTGTCTGGGGTACTTAGGAGGGGTGGAGAGGGATTTAGGCACCCTGGACTGAGTTGCCTAGGCAACTCAAGTCGCACTCTGACCTGATTGGCCCAAGTGGTGAGCCGGCCGGCTCACCACTTAGCATGTTTGAGTGACAGCTAGGCTGAGTGAATGGGGGTTTTCTGCATAAAAGCAGGGCTTTGGGGACTGGAACTTCAGAGGTCGCCACAGGACCTAAGAATCCGACGAGGGAGAAGCTGAGCCGACCTACCACGACGACACCACCGGTGGAGCCCGGCTGGACCGTCTCACCACTTTTCCCAATGACAGAGGAGATCTCCCGCCGGAGAGTCTTCTTCCTTTGACTGGTGGGGATAACCAGTTTCACCGTCTTTTCACCTTCCCGATGCATCTCGTGGCTGCCTTGCCTGTGCCAAGCACCCCGGCAACCGGAATACCACATTTTACCACGACCGCGAAATAAAAGGTAATACCTTTAACCGGAAAACTCTGCGTCTGGTTTCTTCCCTGGCAGTGCAACGACCTTCATCTTTCCTCCAAGTCGAGATCTTCTGTTCCCCTGGACGACGCCAAGACTTGCACCCGCTGCCAGGAACAACTGCCACAGCTGGAGGATCCTTCCCACTTAAGGTACCGTGTTCCGCCTGGCTTCCCTTGCCACCGACTGTACGGGGTAGATTTAGCCCCCGGCTTTCGAAACTGGGTTAGCCTGGGACACCCTGGCTAAACTTTTCTGAACCTCTCTAAACTCTTTTCGAACTCTCTGCAAGACTTTCAAAGCCTAGTGTAACTGTGTGTTCTTGGGCGCATTTGTGCTCTGCTCTCTCTGAGTGGGCCCAGCCTATGGACTTTGGCTCACAAGTGACTTTTGCTCTTCTGCCTTGCTAAAAGTGTTCCTAAATCTTAGAGTGGTGTATCTTCACATATTCTGTCTTTTTCCTTCCCTTCTTCATGAACTTATTGGAGTGCCATCTATAGTTAAGCGCTCACCTCTGTCTGGAAATAAGTGGTGTTAACTAAGACTTGTCTGATAAAGAATAAGGGTTGTATATATTATAATAGTAACTGTGTTTAGAGTGTTTTACAATAAGAGTGCTGGAGTGTTTCAAACAGTGTGTTTTTAAATAAATAATTATATACTTTGATACCAAAGCTCTGGTCAGTGTTTGCTTGTGCTATTGTGTCTGAGTGCCTATTGTGTATACTTTGCATACTGCCTAACTCTTCTTGAGGGAAGTCTGACTGCTCAGCCACAGCTACCAGGTAAAGCTGGGTGGTACTGCTACCAAGTGGGTTTACTGCTAACACCTGTAGTCCTAAATCTTTTGCTGTGTTCCCAAAGGGAACTGCACAGGTTTCTGCCTAACACATTGTGACAGGACTGTTGTGGTAAGTTGCAGCCCTATCTTTGAACAGGGTGGGGTGCCTGTGTGCTCACTGCCATGAGTGATCCCGACAACCAAGTAGCACATCGAGGGGTACAGCCAACCCCAGTGCCCCAGCCACCGTCCGAATGAGACCTGCAGTTTCTTTGTTGTTCCCCTGGGCCCACCCAGCTGAATTTTTGGAGTCACTGTGGTGACTCACTCATCCTGTGGCTAGTCCATCAGCCCTGCCTGTACTTTTGGTGTGTAATCCATGTATGGTGCTTCCCCATTTCTGGTTTTTCGACCTTTTGGGGTGAAGTGAACAGGACAATACTCTGCTCTCTGCTTGGCTGTGGAAGGTGCCCAACTACGTCTGGACTACTACGTCTGGAGAGCTGGTCCATCATTACAGCAGGAAATTGTGACAGGACTGTTGTGGTGAGTTGCGGCCCTATCTTTGAACAGCAGGGTGCCTGTGCGCTCACTGCCATGAGTGATCCCGACAACCAAGTAGCACATCCAGGGGTACAGCCACCCCCAGTGCCCCTGCCACCACCCGAATGAGACCACCAGGGGCGCTGCAGCAAATGCCTGAGTTTGACATCTCGGATGCCCCTTCCAGCCTGGTGCTCGATGGAAAATGTGGATTGATCGGCTGGATATGTACTTTAGAGCCACCATGGAAACCAATGATAACAGCAAGCTGGCAACACTGTTGTATTCTGCCGGCCCTGCTGTACATGAAGAATTTCAATCTCTTCAAACTGCCGACAACTCCTACGATGCGGCAAATGCTGCTTTGCACAATTATTTCCTGCCCTTGGCTAATGTGGACTACGAACATTTTGTTATGCCGTTTACTCGCCAGAAAGACGACGAGATGCTGGACACTTTCTATGGTCGCCTGCGCCGGCCATCTGTGTCCTGTGCCTGTGATAACCCTGACACTATGAACCGGGACCAGCTGATCTAGGGGTGTGCGTCAGGCAATCTACGCAGACAGGTTCTGCGGGAGCCCGGCATCACGTTGCCTTGCATCCTTGATTTGGGTAGGTGCCAAGAAATATCTGAAGTAAGACCGTCCCCGATGGAGTCAGGAGTGCGCCCTGGCAAAGCTGAAGAGGTATGTGCCATAGGCCGCGGCACCGGTGGCAGAGGTGCCAGGAGGCCAGGTGTCAACCAACGTGACCGGGGCAACAGGTCGGGGGACTCATGTTTGAAATGTGGGTACTATCTGCCACACCCAGCAGAGTGCCCAGCGGCGGGGAAAGCATGTGGCCGCTGTGGGTTGGCAGACCAATATGCCCGCATGTGCAGGGCCCCGCTTCCACTGGTGGTCCCACTTGGTCCAGTTAGACCTGGATTCTTCGCCAGTCATGCCCGCCGAATGTTGCCCAGGTGGATCAAGGGGAGGAGGGTGCCCTGCTGGAAAATGAGGAGGTGGAAGAAAAGGAGAACGTCTTCTTCGTGTCTAGTATGGGTGTCCTACGCCCCAAGAGCAGGCGCCAACTGAGATGTCTAGTAAGAGTGAATGAATCATCTGTTCCTGTAGTAGTGGATACTAGAGACTCTGTGAATGTCATGGCCAGAGAACACTATGACGCCATGGAATGTCCTCCGAAGCTGGTCGCCCCGAAGGCACACATATTCCTGTTTGGGGGGGCACAACACATTCCACTCGATGGGGCCTTCGTAGCTGATGTGCGGCATGGATATTCCTTGATCAGAGCACGCTTCTATGTCACGACAGTGAGCAGCAACACCCTGCTGAGCTGTGCTGCTGCGCAGGTGCAGGGAATCGTCAGCTTTGCATACTATGTGTATGTGGAAGATATCCAAATGCTGCTGGACAAGTACTCCTGCATGTTTGAGGGGATTGGGCGAATGGCAGGTGACCCTGTAAGACTACACATAGACAAATAGATCCAACCCATTGCTCTGAAACATAGGAGGGTGCCATTCCACTTGCGAGACTTGGTCGACCGAGAGTTGGACAATCTGGTCAGTCTTGACATCATTGAAAAGGTGGAGGGCCCGACCCCATGGGTTTCCCCAATTGTCATTGCCAGGAAACCAAAGCAGCCAGACTCAGTCCGAATATGTGTAGACATGCGGCTCCCCAAAAACGTGATCAAGCAGGAACGACACTTGACACCCACCATTGATGACAACATCACGGAGCTGCAGGGCGCCCGTTTCTTTTCAAAGCTGGACTTAAGGGCTGGATACCACCAGGTGGTGCTGCACCCTGAATCACGGTACATCACTGTTAGGAAAGATTTCTTAATTATAGGTAATTTTCCTTCCATATGGCAACCCCTAAACTTTGTGCTGTTGTTTTTCACCATGATCTAGACTTTGCCAGAGAAGCGCAGCATTCTGCCGCACTCCTCTGGACTTTCGCTCCATTCTTACGGGGAAACTGACATGCCCTTAATACAGTCAGTACCGGGAAACGTTGTTTTCCGTAGTTCTTTTATCATGTTGTAGCTTTCGCGCAACATGACACAAGAGGGCACTGTAAGCTAAGTTACTGCTCTCTTGGGTCTCTAGTCACTCTACAGGCCCTAGACACTCTCTTTGGATTGTTAACGAACGGTGCAAGTGAATCACGGATGGGACTGGTGGCAGTGATCGTTTCTTTGTGTTTTGAGCTCCTTTTGGCTGTTTAAGCGCGTTTCTCGCGCTTAGCCCAAAATGGTGGCCTGGCTTCCAAAATGGCCAGACCACGAGGCTCTTTGTCCTGCCCACTGACCGTCTTGCCCCCTTCACCTTCCCCAGGTCGAACCGACCCGGGGCCTTCCTTATTTGGGCATGTACTTTCCCGCGAAACACAGATGCTTTCGCGGGCTTCTACAGGCCTTGTGTGTGCCTCCAGGATGTGGGCTGGAATGTCTGGTCCCAATACACATCCTGGGTGCCAGAGAGTCTAGTGTGTCCTGAATGCCTGGGACCACAGTGGTCCGTGATAGGTCCACATATGGTGTGAGTGTTTTGTGAGCAGATCTCCCATTGGGTCCTCTCCGTTTTGGCGCGAAGGGAACCCTGGATAAGAGGAGGCTGGAAACACCACTACCATGTTGATCTCCTGAGTTCTCACGAATGACGGATACAGGAGCCAAGTATCCTGCAACCACGAGGCTGAACCGAGGAATCGCTGGTGACCCGCTGAAGGACTGCTCCTCTGCACTGCTGTTGCTCTGTGAAACCATTCTGCCTCTGATCGAACGAGAAGGCCTGTACTGGTACTTGGACCCTTTGGAATAGTGGGAACAACTATTCTCGGCATCTTCATCCTCTCCTGCACGTAAGCCTTCGGAAGCGTCTCTGGGCCATCCAGTGGACTGACCAGCCTACACAGGAGTCTTGCTCTGTTACCGCCGTCAGGTTGTGTTGTATTCCGAGTCCTTAGCACTCTCACACAATTTGTACACTTGGCATTCGCAGGTCTGAAGTGAGAAGTGAACATTGGGCTCAAACACACACAGCCGCTTCGTTGCCCTGCTGTGGTAACAATCTGTGCGGGTCACTGCGTTTGGGACATCCTCAACTCTAACTTCTGCTGCCGCGGAATCTACACGACGCTGAGACGTCCCCTGCTCGCATCTGAACCTGCAGGCACTGAAACTGACGCGGAGAAGCCTGGGTCTGCCTGCATCGGGGACCGGTGAGTAGCAACGCTAGGAACTGGTCGCCCTCCTGCAGTAGCCCGTAGCTTTTCCTCGCTGTGTTAAACAGCACACCTTTTTCGCACTCGCGCTCTGCTTCTGCCTGCAAGTGGAGGCTGCGCTTGAGTAGCGGAGATCTGTTCACCCTCCTTTGTTCACCACTCTGAACAGCCTGACTTCCTTGAAGAGACTCCCCTTGGCCCATTGGCACCAGCGTGTGCAGGTACTTTTGAGCACAAGGCTCCACTCTTCGTAGGGCTCGGACTTCCTTCTAGTTAGGTGGCCTCTGAAGGCGAACTCGGTCTAAACGATTACTTGCACTGCCTGTTTTCCTCCCCATCTAGGCGGTCTGCATATTTCGTGCTTCTAACTCTTTAGACCCTTCGGTAATTGTATATATACTGTATTTGATTGTGAGGTATTGGTTTACTTGAGTTTTATCGTGATTCTTTACTATGGTCAATATTACAAAGGCCTTGTAATAAATGTGTCTATATTTTTAATATAACACCTGCTTGGAGTAATTTGTAAGTGCCCTTGCTTTGTGTGCTCATTGCGGGTTTTCAGTCACCCTGACCCCTCTTGAGACCTAGTCTTGACTGCCGCGATCGCTACCTTGATTGGTCTGGCTTGTCCAGAGGTTACCCTGTTCCAAGAAACTAGGCTGGCCTTCTGAACCTCTGCCCCTCCAGGACAGAGTTCAGAAATCCATCTTAACAAATTGGTGTACAGCAGTGGGATAGGACTGAAGGTATCCAGTGTTGCGCACAAGCGAAGGCATTTCAAGTTATTCCTACCAGGACACGTAGTGAATTGTTGTAGTATAACTTTTAAAAGGCCATAGTTCTATCTAACAGTATGGAAACAAATACCTTGTTAACTTTAAATGCTTCTCAATCCGAAACATTGAAAAAGATGTGTGCAGAGAGCGGTGTCTCCTCTCAAGGCACCAAATTGGATATGATCCAAAGAATCGTGGCGTGGCAAGAAGCTCAGCTTGACGCTATAACTTCCGAGGACAGTGCAGAAGGAGGTGGGGCTGCTCTCACTGGTTGAACCGACGGTTCTGCCGCTGCACTGGTCCACCGCGATCATGAGGACTGGGAGGATGAGATGTCTAATGCTTCCTCTGCCAGTGTCGATGGGGAGGCCATGCTTGAATTCAAGAAGCAAGAACTGCTGTTTAGGCAGAAGGAGCTTGATTTCAACATGGCCAAACTAGAAATCGAACAGGCGGAAAAACAGAAAGACAGGGATCACCAGTTGGAACTGGCCCATCTTCAGGTTGAAAATGGATCCAAGGGTCCTGGACATGGGTCTGGGGCCTCCTCTCATCCACGGTTTCCAAAAGATCTGCTCAGTGTGTATGAGGAAAAGAATGACATTATGGACTGGCTGAATACGTTTGAGTATGCATGTGAAGTTCAACAAGTTGACAATTCTGATAAGATTGCCTGGTTACTCAGCAGACTGCCCCATTCTGGCTGCAGTGCCATTATGGAAATGTCGAAGGCTGAGCGAGCAGATTTTGCAAAATTGAAGCAAACTCTCATTTTAAAGTTTGGAAAGACTCCTGCCCAATAGTTAAAACGATTCCGAGAGTATAAGAAAAAAGAAGGTGTTACTTGGGTATCTTATGTAACCGAATCCTTAAAAAACTTGACTGGCTGGGTCGAAGGTTATAAGGTTTCTACCTTTGAAGGCATAATAAGTCTTGTCATGCTGGAACATATTTTTGCATCTTCTTCCCTGGAGCTTAAGCAGCATTTGGCGGATTCTAAGGAGATAGATGCAAAGAAGCTTGCCATTGCAGCAGACTTATGGGTGTCACATCGAGTGTCCCATAAGGACAAAACTCATCCTGGTAAGCAGGAGGAATGGAAAAAGTCCAAAGATAAGGAGGGTGGAGAATCTGATAAATCTTCTTCTCAAAAGGGCCACAAAAAGAAAAATAAGGGTAAGACACAAGAGAACTCACAGGGTAGTGGAGGTCAGCCTCCGAAACAGAACTCTGGTTACAATAAGCCGCCCTATGTAAACAGACCCAATTGGTTCTTGTTTTGCTTGTGGAGCAACTGATCACGTGAAGGGGGATCCCCGGTGTAAGGTTAAACCTTTGGCGGTCCACTCCGCTAATCTGGCCTTCTCCTCCTACGAGGAAGAAGAGATTACAGGAGCACCCTTCTCCTCAGACTCCTTCCCCAGTGGGATAGAAGCTGAGGTAGTTTTAGTTTCCCTGGGTTCCTGGGAGCCTAAAGTCGCAGAGACTTATGCTGGGATTCCAGATAACACCAAGCACTACTTTAAAGACAGTGTGCTGATCAAGGGAGTAGATACTCCAGCTCTTAGGGATAGTGGGTGCAGTCGAACTGTAGTGGATTCTACCTTGGTAGACTCAGAGGAAGTTGCCAGAGCTACTCTGATGCCCACTAAGTAATACCTGTAAATCTTACTTTAAATGGTACAGCAGTCAGGATTCCAGTGAACATTCAGAGAAACGTCCCAGGAAAGGTCTTGTTGGGCAACGATCTCAGAGCGTTAGGGCTCGTAGGAGACACTGCTGACAGACCCTGCACACGGTCTCAAACACGGGCAGCATTGGCCAAGACCAATGCGCTGCCCGAGCCAAAGGAGAAACCCAAGGCTAAAGGAGTCCGAAAATCAAAACGAGGGAAAGAAAATATTCCCCCGAACTCACCTACCACTGCGGTGGAGGAAGTTGGTCAATCGCCCGGGCCTGACGAGGAGGTGGCGATGCCTGAAGTATTTGACCCCAACGACCATCCTGAACTAAATTACTTGTTAGTAGAAGGTGGTCCTGACAGGGAAGAATTCAGTAAAGGCCAACGTGAGTGCCCATCTCTGGAAGGCCTAAGGAGACAGGCCTGCTCCCAGCTTGAGGGTGAACCTCCTGGGAAGCATCGGATTTATTGGGAAGGTGGACTCCTGTGTAGTGAGCCCACAGAGTCTACAGAAGGAAACCATAGGAGGTTGGTGGTTCCCCTTGCTGTAAGACCCTTCCTCCTGCAGTTGGCGCATGAAGTGCTTCTTGCTGGTCACCTTGGTATTAAGAGGACCAAGCAAAGGTTATCCATGCACTTCTACTGGCCCAAGATGGGGGTGCAAGTAGAAAGTCACTGCAGGAGTTGTGCCTCCTGCCAGTTATCTGGTAAGAGTGGCTCAACAATCCAAGCTCCATTGGTACCACTCCCAGTTGTGGGAATACCATTCGAAAGGGTAGGGATCGACATCGTTGGTCCCCTTGACCCGCAGACATCCTCAGGCAATAGGTTTATCTTGGTGCCAGTCGACTATGCTACTAGATATCCTGAGGCTATCCCATTGAAAACTGTAACTGTCAAGTCAGTTGCAAAAGCGTTACTTGGCATCTTTACTAGGGTTGGCTTCCCTAAAGAAGTTGTGTCTGACAGAGGCAGCAACTTTATGTCAAATTACATGCCGGCTATGTGGAAAGAATGTGGGGTCACCTACAAGTTCTCTTCTGCATATCACCCCAGACCAATGGTCTGGTGGAACGTTTCAACAGAACGTTAAAGAGCATGATTGGGGCTCTGGAAGAACCTCAGAGAAGAAAATGGGATCTTCTTTTACTATGCTTACTATTTGCCTACCGAGAGGTACAACAGGAGGGTGTTGGCTTCAGCCCCTTCGAACTTCTGTTTGGTCATCCTGTGCGGGGACCCTTAGCCATAGTCAAAGTCGGATGGGAGATGGCCAATCCCCCTGTTACTACCAACGTAGTAGATTATGTGCTGGGGCTCAGAAAACGGATGGTACTTCTGATGGGCTTGGCTAGTGATAAATTGAAGGCAGGACAAGCGCTGGTGAAACATTGGTACAACCAGAAAGCTTCCCTCATCAACTTTACACCTGGTCTGCAAGTCCTGGTCATGAATCCCATAAGGCCTAGAGCTTTACAGGACAAATGGTCAGGCCCTTAAACAGTGGTGGAGCCCCTGGGTGAGGTTAACTATTTAGTGGACCTTGGAAGGCCTGGACAGGCTCCAAAAGTGTTCCATGTGAATAGGCTGAAGGCTTTCGTCCCAAGAGTCGAAATCGCAGCACTGCTACTGGCTTCAGAGTCTGAACCTCTCCCCGACCTGTTCCAAAGCGGTCCTTCAGATAGCTCCTTTGAGGGTGTCCGAGTGGCCCCTCACCTGACTTCTGATCAGCAGGCTGAGGTGAAAAGTTTGCTTAGGCACTTTTCCCCCCTGTTTTCGCAGTCCCCTGGTTTGACACCTTGGCGCAAACATAACATAGACACAGGAGACAGCGTTCACACCAAAAGTAGAGGATACAGGATGTCAGACAAAGTACGGTCTTACATTAAGACAGAGGTCAACAAAATGTTAGATCTTGGGGTGATTGAACCCTCTAGTAGTCCTTGGTCCAGCCCTGTGGTTTTGGTTCCAAAAGCAGGCACTTCTGAATTGAGGTTCTGCGTGGATTACAGGGCTCTGAATGCTGTCACCAAGACAGATGCACACCCCTTGCCTCGAACAGATGAGCTGGTGGATACCTTGGGTGCCTCCAAGTACCTCAGCACGTTTGATCTCACTGCGGGCTATTGGCAAATAGCCTTAGCAGAACCTGCCAAGGAGAAGACAGCGTTTTCGACTCCAGACGGTCTTTACCAATTCAGGGTAATGCTGTTCGGATTGAAGAATGCACCTACCACTTTCCAGAGGCTTGTGAATCATGTGTTGAATGGGTTGGATGAATTCTGTCTTGTATATCTGGATGATATAGCAGTTTTCAGCGCCACCTGGGAAGACCATGTGAAACACCTCGGGATTGTGCTACAGGCTCTTCAGAAAGCACACTTGACCATAAAGGCTAGTAAATGCCAAATTGGGCAAGGCTCCGTGGTTTACCTTGGACATGAAGTAGGTGGAGGAAGGATACAGCCTTTACCCAGTAATGTACAAGCAGTACAAGACTGGCCTATCCCCACTACACAGACCCAAGTGAGAGCCTTCTTAGGACTCACAGGGTATTACCGCAACTTCATGGCAGACTATGGCACCATAGCACCCCTCTGACTGCCCTCACCACTCCGAAGAAACCCAAGAAGGTAACTTGGACCGACGAGTGTGAGAAGGCCTTCAACGGCTTAAAAGACTCCTTGTGCCAGGCCCCTGTCCTCAGGGCCCCTGATTATCAAAGACCTTTTATTGTGCAGACAGACGCCTCTGACACTGGGATAGGAGCTGTACTATCGCAAGTAGATGAGAACGGTAAGGAACACCCTATTGGTTTCATTAGTCGCGAGCTTAAGGACAGAGAGCTCAGATGGTCCACAGTGGAGAAAGAATGCTTCTCTGTTGTGTGGGCCCTACGGAAGCTGAGGTCCTACCTCTATGGGACCCACTTCACTGTGCAAACTGACCATAAGCCCTTAAAGTGGCTAATGAACATGAAGGGAGAGAATCCAAAGTTGCTTAGGTGGTCAATAAGTCTACAAGGCTTTGACCTCACTATTGAGCATAGGCCAGGTGTCCAACATAGCAATGCTGATGGGTTGTCCAGAATGTTTAACCGGCCTGAACAAGAGACTCAGCCAGGTGTGGATTAGTTCCCCCTGTCCATAGTCTGGGAGGGGCGAGTGTTAGGAAAGATTTCTTTATAATAGGTAATTTTCATTCCATGTGGCAACCCCTAAACTTTGTGCTGTTGTTTTTCACCATGATCTAGACTTTGCCAGAGAAGAGCAGCCTTCTGCCGCACTCCTCTGGGCTTTCGCTCCATTCTTACGGGGAAACTGACATGCCCTTAAGACAGTCAGTACCGGGAAACGTTGTTTTCCGTAGTTCTTTTATCATGTTGCAGCTTTCGTGCAACATGACACAAGAGGGCACTGTAAGCTAAATTACTGCTCTCTTGGGTCTCTAGTCACTCTACAGGCCCTAGACACTCTCTTTGGATTGTTAACGAACGGTGCAAGTGAATTACGGACGGGACTGGTGGCAGCAATCGTTTCTTTGTGTTTTGAGCTCCTTTTGGCTGTTTAAGCACGTTTCTCGCGCTTATCCCAAAATGGTGGCCTGGCTTCCAAAATGGCCAGACCACGAGTCTCTTTGTCCTGCCCGCTGACCGTCTTGTCCCCTTCACCTTCCTCAGGTCGAGCCGACCCAGGGCCTTCCTTATTTGGGCATGTACTTTCCCGCGAAACACAGATGCTTTCGCAGGCTTCTACAGGCCTTGTGTGTGCCTCCAGGATGTGGGCTGGGATGTCTGGTCCCAATACACATCATGGGTGCCAGAGAGTCTAGTGTGTCTTTTAATGCCCGGGACCACAGTGGTCCGTGATAGGTCCACATATGGTGTGAGTGTTTTGTGAGCAGATCTCCCATTGGGTCCTCTCCGTTTTGGCGTGAAGGGAACCCTGGATAAGAGGAGGCTAGAAACCCCACTACCATGTCGATCTCCTGAGTTCTCACGAACGACGGATACAGGAACCAAGTATCCTGCAACCACGAGGCTGAACCGAGGAATCGCTGGTGACTCACTGAAGCACTGCTCCTCTGCACTGCTGTCGCTCTGTGAAACCATTCTGCCTCTTATCGAACGAGAAGGTCTGTACTGGTACTTGGACCCTTTGGAATAGTGGAAACAACTATTCTCGGCATCTTCATCCTCTCCTGCACATAAGCCTTCGGAAGCGTCTCTGGGCCATCCAGTGGACTGACCAGCCTACACAGGAGTCTTGCTCTGTTACCGCCGTCAGGTTGTGTTGTATTCCGAGTCCTTAGCATTCTCACACGATTCGTACACTTGGCATTCCCAGGTCTGAAGTGAGAAGTGTACATTGGGCTGAAACACACATGGCCGCTTCGTTGCCCTGCTGTGGTAACAATCTGTGCGGGTTCACTGCGTTTGGGACATCCTCAACTCTAACTTCTGCTGCCGCGGAATCTACACGACGCCGAGACGTCCCCTGCTCGCATCTGAACCTGCCGGCACTGAAACTGACGCGGAGAAGCCTGGGTCTGCCTGTATCGGGGACCAGTGAGTAGCAATGCTAGGAACTGGTCGCCCTCCTGCAGTAGCCCGTAGCTTTTCCACGCTGTGTTAAACAGCACACCTTTTTCGCACTCGCGCTCTGCTTCTTCCCGCAAGTGGAGGCCGCGCTTGAGTAGCGGAGATCTGTTCGCCCTCCTTTGTTCACCACTCTGAACTGCCTGACTTCCTTGAAGAGACTCCCCTTGGCCCATCGGCACCAGCGTGTGCAGGTACTTTTGAGCACAAGGCTCCACTCTTCGTAGGGCTCAGACTTCCTTCTAGTTAGGTGGCCTCTGAAGGCGAACTGGGTCTAAACGATTACTTGCACTGCCTGTTTTCCTCCCCATCTAGGTGGTCTGCATATTTCGTGCTTCTAACTCCTTAGACCCTTCGGTAATTGTATATATACTGTATTTGATTGTGATGTATTGGTTTACTTGAGTTTTATCATGATTCTTTACTATGGTCAATATTACAAAGGCCTTGTAATAAATGTGTCTATATTTTTAATATAACACCTGCTTGGAGTAATTTGTAAGTGTCCTTGCTTTGTGTGATCATTGCGGGCTTTCAGTCACCCTCACCCCTCTTGAGACCTAGTCTTGACCGCCGCGATCGCTACCTTGATTGGTCTGGCTTGTCCAGAGGTTACCCTGTTCCAAGAAACTAGGCTGGACCTTTTGAACCTCTGCCCCTCCAGGACAGAGTTCAGAAATCCATCTTAACAATCACCATATTCACCTTCCACCGTGGTTTGTAGTTTTGGGGTGTCCTCTGCAGCCGAGGTGTTTCAGAACATCATCCGTGGGGCCCTCACTGACCTGGCTGGCGTTCGCAATATAAGTGATGACATTCTGGTCTTTGCCAAGTCGGAGGCGGAGCATCTGAACAAGCTGGCTAAAACGTTTGAGCGGCTCCAGTCGCTGGGTTTAACCCTACACGAGACAAATGTAATTTCCTCAAGACCACAATCAAATTATTTGGCTTCGTGTTTGATGAAGGGGGGATGTCACCTGACCCCAGGAAGGTAAAAGACATCATGGAGGCACGACCGCCTGAGAATGTATCGGAGGTGCAGAGTTTCCTCAGGATGGTCACCTACTGTGGCCGGTTCATTAAGAACTTGGCCTCTCGGTCGGAGACGCTGCAAGCCCTCACGAAGAAGGAGGTCACCTGGCAGTGGGGGCCGCTGGAGCAGGTGGTATTCGAGGACATTAAAGGTGCCCTGACTGCGAAGGATACCATGGCCTCCTTTGACCCCGCCCTTCAGTCAGAGATTGTGTTAGACGCCAGCCCATTCGGCCTGGGGGCTGTACTCACCCAGGTTGAAGCAAATCTGGGTGTCCGTCCGGTTGCATACGCCAGCAAGGCCCTGTCGGACACCGAACGGTATTCCCAGATTGAGCGGGAGGCCTTGGCGGTCCTCTGGGGCTGTCAACATTTCAGGCTATATGTGCTGGGGAGACCGGTGACGGTGGTCACGGACCACAAGCCTTTGTTACCCATGCTGGCAGGCTCTTCCTCCAAGCCACCAGCGAGGATTGAGCGGTGGATGCTGGCGTTACTAGAATATGGGGTCTCCCTGATATATCGGCCTGGGAGCAACAATGCGGCGGACTATCTCTCTCGACATACAAGAGGGGAGCCGGAAAGGGTTGCTCGACATCTGTGCGGAAGAGGCGGACGCACATGTTTAACCATAGCTCTCAACTCACACGCTTTTGGCGGGTGTCACCCACCTTGTAAACAGCGGACTCACCCGCCAAGCCTCCTGCACGCCCATTCATTTCAATGGGCCTCTCACCCGCCAAAAATAAAATCGGGTGTTTTCACTCGCCTTTACGACACAAATGGTTGAGAGCTATGGTTTAACTGGTGGTTGAGGTGGCAACTCCCAACCCAGTGCCGGTGAGCGAATTGCAACAGGCTGCTGCAGAAGACAAATGTTTCCTCATCCTGAGGACAGCCATTCAGCAGGGGTTGTGGAGGAAGGGACTGGACACTTTTGCCCTGAACTCAGGAGCAGGGACGTCATTTCACCAAAATGCCAGGGGTAGCGGAAGTGACATCACACAACCCTTGACCCCTTATGACCCCACCCCGAAGTGATATCGCGGGAAGTGGTGGAACACAACCTTTCACCCGTTGACCAAACAGGAAGTGGCATCACATAGCATTGTACACTACAAAAAATATGGTTATGATATCACTATATTGTGATGTACATTTCATACAAAAATGGATCACCATATGTATCGTTAAAATGAGTGTGTATAGGCCCATATTACCAAATTACTGGGAATGCAAGCAGACGTCCATGACCAAATGATAATCATGTGTTATTCTATAGCACTTACACTTAAGCGCTTTATATAGAAAAAATAAACACCCAATATCACCCAACCTGTGTTGGTACTCATTTATCGGCCTCAGAAGGAAGAAAGGCTGAGTTGAGGCGTTTAAGAACAGACTAAATCAGTGACTCACCCCCTGAAGTGTGCCTGAAATAAACCTTTAATGAGTCTAGCAATTATTGTATAGAATTCCAGAAAGACACATTATTTGATATTCCTATTCTTTCTTATTTAGGGTCAGTGCTGAAAGTGTTAGACTTGTGGCACTCCTGTTCTTATTTTTCATTTTTTTAAGGGGCCTGAACAAGGAAGCCAGGCACTCCAGAAGTAAAGAGCCACATGGTGTTGCCCAAAGCCCAAGAGCTTGCATTACAAAAAAATAAATAAAAAAATCTTTTTTTTTTTTTAGAGGTCGCAAGTGAGACCACAGAGGTCGCAAGGGAGATCTAAGAGGTCGCAGTTGCGACCTCTGGCGACCCCTAAATGACATCTCTGGTCAGGAGGCCAAAGCCACTCTGGAACAGCTGTGGAGGGTGAGGGACGTACTGACGTTCTCCGAGACCGGCCTTCTACTCAGGGGCGACCGGATCGTGGTCCTGCAAGGGAAAGTACAGCAGGTCATCAAGCTGGCCCATTAGGGACACCGGGGCGCTGCCAAAACAAAGGCTCGGCTGCACCAGATGGTCTGGTTTCCTGAGTTGGAGAGGCGGGTGGAAGAGTTTGTCACGGCATGCGTGTGGTGTCAGGCGGCGTCACCGGTGCAAAAGGAGCCCACCATAGAGACAATGCTGCGAGGCACAAGACCATGGGAGGTGGTCCATGCAGACTTTGGCTCTACAACCTGGGACACACACGTCTTGGTCATCGTGGATGAGTGGTCCAGGTACCCAGAGTTGGAGTTCATCAAGTCTGCGGCATTCGAAAATGTGGTGGTGGAAGTCAAGAAATTCTTTGCCACTCATGGGCTGCCCAAGGTACTGTGCTCAGACAACAGAGCACCTTTTCAAGGCAAGAGCTTTGCCAGGTTGATGGAGGACTAGGGGTTTCACCACAGAAAAGTCACTCCGCTTTGGCCCAGAGCTAATGGCGAGGCAGAGCGGATGATGAGAACCCTCAACAAAGTGTTCTGCATTGCTCAGGGGCAAGGTCAGTGTCTGAAAAGGCCCCTGTATCAATTTCTGCGGGAATATCGTGCCACCCCGCACACATCCACAGGGGTGGCGCCTGCCAAGGCACTGTTCAAGCGGTGTCCACGAGGGCTGTTGCCGGAGACAGGGGAGCATGAGCCTGCCGTTATTGACAATCAGCAGGTGGAAAGGGAAAGGAGGCAAATAACTGAACAGGAGAATCTCCGGAGGGGACTCAGGCCTCAGCAGTTTGCTCCCGACGATGAGGTGCTTGATGAGGTCAGGAACCGGCACCCCGATGGGAAGCTGTCACTAACATATGAGCCGGGGCCGATGGACGTGGTGGCCATGAAAGGATCGATGGTGACGGCCTCGGATGGAACCGCATCTGTCACGCTCAATGCCAACCTCTTCAAGAGGCTAGGTGAGCCCCGGGCGGAAGCGGCCCAAAGCCGGGACGTGATGGAGGTTCCAGATGAGGGCGGGGTTGTGGTTCCACCACCCTGCTCTCCAGCGTGGGAGAGCGCCAGAGAGGGAGTCCCACTCCGGGAGGTTGGCAGGAGGTACCCCCTGAGGACAGGACGAGGGAAACCTGCTGACCTCACTGACTATGTGCTGGAGTTCTGAAGTGGGATCAACATCAGGGGACCCGACAGTTGGTGCAGGGATCCAGGGTGGTTGCTATTAAAGGGGTTTTGTGATTTTGGGTTCAAGTGTGTTATATGTTTGTAGTAAGTAGTGTTCCTTTGTTCATTGTTATCATTATGAAAAAGGAGGAGTGTGGTATTGCCCCTTTAAGGGATCAGCATGCGGCGGAGTGACGTTGCACTCCGCTGCGTGCCATATAAATAAAGGGGGCGTTCCCGGCCGCCACTGAGCAACGGGGGCACCCAAACCGAACACACCAGTGTCCAAATGCGTCTGTGGGCGGGAGGGGGCTCACGGGGATACGGAAGGCTGCCGCCGACCTGTAACACTGGTCACAGATCCTGGCACAGCCTCTCCCAGTAATTAGGCCCTTATAACGCGGACAGACTCCTCCCCTTAACTTTCTCACCTGTCTTCTCTCTCCCCTTCTTTATGCTGAGCCTCCTTTCCCTCTTCAGTGACATTTGAAGCTTTGATCCTCTCCCCCTCCCTGCTCCGCTTGTCTTCTCTCCTCCACTCGCTCCGCTCTTTTGCCGACACAACTGGTTCTACTCCTGTTTAGGGTTCTAACCATTACCCTCCTGCTGCATTTGTTCTTCTCTGCCTCTACTATCTTCCTTCTTTCTTTCATAATTTCTGCACCTCACACCACATCCATTGTATCTCTTATGACCTCCTTCTTTGCCTCGACCACCTTCATAGTTCTCCTCTCCAAATCTGGTGTATGGATCAGCATCATATTATCATGGCACTTGACTGCGATTGCTGCTTCAGCTCCCTTTTCTTCCACTCTGAGAGGGGTGCACAGTATCTGCTGTTAGCTTGCCATCCTCCCAGTCCTGGCACCCTCCTTACCTTTCTTTGTTCAGAGCCGCCATTGTTCACTGAGGTGATTCCGCTTTGCACTCATGGATCCACACCACAAGATTCAATGGACTACTGCACTCCTCAGGGAGTAGGGTGCTTTCATGGTGGAAACCCCTGTGACTCTCTTTTTTTCTTTTTGTAGTTTAGGTGAAAGGACCCTTCACCCTTCCTCTCTCCAATTTTTCAAGTCCTCCCTCCCCACTGACTTTGGATTAACTTTGCCGCTGTATCTCTCGCAACCTCCTTTCCATCTGCCTCCTCCTCTTTACCTCAGACTTTTAACTCCCATGCACTTGCCAGATCGAACTGCTATTTTAACTTGTAGTAGGCGATTTTGATGACATCTTGATTGACAAATAGTTTCCAAGAGGGGCGTTGCATTGTGCAAGCACTGTGATTGGCTGTTATGCACTTAGATTCCAAAAAGCCTGCGCTGGTTCTCATGTGCGATCATCTTACAAGATCCTGCGAGCCACCGTCTTGCTTGTATTTACTTGCTGTTCTGTGTCTGTTTGCCTTGTAGCTGTACATCACTTTCTTTCCATGGTAAGCATTTGCAAGTCTGTGCTCGTCCCAGTTCCCTTCAGCGGCAGCTCGCATTCCTGAAGGAGGAGCTGCCACACAAGGAGGAATGTTTATTCTGACAGTCCTGTACAAACAAGGTGCAGTTCAGAAGGGTGTTGAGTTTGTGAAGTCTCACAGCTCTGTCCTGATAATGTTATGTTATGTTATCAGTACTTGTATAGCGCACTGTCACCAACGGAATTGGTCCCCAGGCGCTCTGGCGGATCTGTAAACAGGAAGGGTGGGGTAGGGTTAGTCGGGAGGAGGGGAAAAGGAGAGTGGGAGATGTGGTGTGCTGTTGGCAGCTTCAGCTCGGTATACACCAAGTGCTGGGGTTTGGTGCTAGTATCGGATCGGATGAAGGCCTCGAGTGCTGTGGGTGAAGTTTATGTGTTGTTGATGCAGTGTGGTAAAGTGTGTGCGGATTGCTGGGAGAGAGATGGTTGTGTGGTTTTGTGTGGGTTTAAGTATGCAGACGATTGAGGGTTGGGTTAGTGGGGTCTGTATCCAGGTTCAGGTACTTATGATTCCGTTAGAGTTGTATACCTGTGGGTTCGGATGTTGCTGGTTCCTGGTGGCCGACTCAATTTGGTGGTGTTGCGCTGATCCAACTGTTTCCTATTGAGTATAGTTTGGATTGGTGGGTGCGTCTGAACCTAATCTTCAGGTGTGGGACTGGGTGGGTGATATCTATTCTTAGGTGATCTAGTGTGACCCTGGTCGGTTAATGCTTTGAGTGGTTCAGGGTTGTGGTCATGTTGAAGTGTTGTCCTAGTGGATCCGTCTTGGTGAGCGTGTGTGTTCAGACGTTCGTATCCTTATGTCGTGACTGATTCTTTGATTTCCGTGGGGTGAACATCCTTGAGACTGTTGTTTAGTTGTAGTTTATGTGGTGGGGCATTGTGCTTCCTGCTTTGTATTGGTGGACCGTGTGTAGTGATGAAACATTCTGTTTCTCACCCATTGCATTGGACCTGTAATGCAGTGCTTCCTTTCCTTCTCTATGTTTTGGGCTGTTGGGGAAGGTCATAGTTAGATCCTGGTCCACTTGATGATTCGTTCTAGTCTTTCTGTTTTAGTTTGCTATGTTTACTGTCTTTGGTCGTATTGCGACTGTCTCCTGTTTGGTCCTTTAGAATGCCGTGGAATATTGACCTCAGCTTTTCCCATTGATTGATCAGTGCGTATAGCGGTCGCTCTCCGTTGGTTGATGTTTTTTGGTATATCGGTGCCCCTGTGGCCAGTCTTTCTAGTTATGACGTGAAGAGCCAGGTTTTGAGTAATTTCCTGAATAATAGGTGTTTCTTGTGTTACGTATTTTTCGGGGCTTGGTGAGAGAAGGAGGATCCTCCAAGTTTTCTTTTGTTGTAGGGCTTCGGTTCCAGGCGGATGTCCATGCTTGATCTGAGCGTTCTTGTTGGTTGAAGTAGGCGCAGTTTGTCTCTTAGGGACTCAGCGCCTTCGTTGTGAACTGCTCTGTGCGTAATGCACATTGTTTTGAACAAGTAAAGGCTTGGAGCCACAGTCCAAAGCGATAACTCGTTTCCCATTGCATGTTCTGCATCCCTGATTGTGAACCTAAAGGTATTTCATTTACAGCAGTTCAATGAAATGAGTGTGGTGCTGGATTTTGCATATTACTGAGGCTGGCCTTCATGTTAACGGTTTATAGTCATTTCGTCGAAAACAAAAATGTGGAACGTCATAATGTGGAAAAAAAAATGTAGAAAAAAAAAAGTCGAATTTTTTTTTCGAAATGGGGGGGTACCCCCTCCAATCCCCCTTTTTTTTTTTTATTTTACCCATTTTTTATACTTACCAAACCCAAAAAATACATATAAATAAACAAATAATAGATTCAACTTTTTTTTGACTTTTTTTTCGACATTTTTGTCATTCGACTTTTTATTTTCGACATTATGACTGCACACCCATGTTAACATCATGGTAGCGGGATCCCTATTACTACTGGGTTGATCCAGCATAATAGATTAGGAATTGACCTTCACTAGCTCCTAATTCACTTAATGAGTTGTGGTTCCTGGTGCCTATTGCTATCCTCTAACATTTGTATTTGAATTTGTATTTAGTTTATTTGTATAGTGCGCATGGCCCTCAGGCATCTGTGCGCATATCTTGGGTTACATTAACATAGTATACAACATAACAAATTTACATAAAGGCATATAGTATAAATCACATATTATACATACAGAAAGGCAAAAAAATACGGGTCATGTAGAATACATACATAGAGGCGCTCGCCCTTCCTGCAGTTTGCATCTGGGTACGGTAAGACAGTGTGTGCTTGGGCAGTTCATCTGCGGGCGGGTAGAGGTGTGGTGAGTGAAACGGTTAGCCAGATAGATGGGGGCCTGATTAGTCATGCATTTGTGCGTGAGGGCAAGCGTTTTGAGGGACATTCTTTGGGTAACTGATAGCCAGTGCATACTTCGCCTAGTGTCCGAGATTTGTAAAGTTCTAGGGAAATTTAGGGCTCCCCTGATGCCATTATTTTGAATAACCTGAAGCTTGTTTAAGTTGAGTTGGTTTGTCCCTAGGTAAAGTGCATTACAATAAATGAGTTTGGACATAACCAAGGTTCTGGCCAGGATGGTGCAGTTAGCAGTAGTGAGAAAGGGACGGCAGGCTGTGATGAATTTGCACGTGTATGCAGAAGCTGAAATAGGTAGATTCCTAAAGTTTTAGTATCATTGGATACCTTAATGGTGTTGCCATCAATATTAAAAGCTTTAAAGGATGGATCTAGTCTGTTGAGTCAGTGTTGGGAACCTAGGATGAGGAGGTCTGTTTGTCGTCATTGAGACAGAGCTTGTGTTGGGCCATCCACGCCTGGATGACTTAATAAACATCATTTACAGCTTTAGTGTCCGCATTGTAGTCACCAGTGATAGGAATGAGTATCTGGGTGTCATCAGCATAGTTGGTCTAGGTGACACCCAAATAGTCGAGTATGTCAAAAAGTGGTTTTGTAAACACATAACGTGTTGGCAGGACACAAGGATCCTTGTGGAACCCCACATAGGACTGGTGACGGTTACGCAGAGGCCGACGGGGAGAAGACCCTCATGGGCCTGTTATCCAAGAAAGATCTGATACAGGTGGTGGCTTTGTCTGAGAAGTGGGCAGCAATTTTAAGATGACGGCAGAGGATTTGGTGGTTAACCAAATCATATGCCGCAGATAGGTCCAAGAAGTAATAACAGGGCCAATTTACCATGATCTTTTAGATCCTCAATTTGCATTTTTAGGTCTAGGAATGCAGTTTCTGTTCCATGCCTGGGCCGGAAGCCTGATTCTCTAAGGCCAAGGAGTTTATTTGATTCTGGGTAATCCTGTATCTGCAGATAAGCTGCACAGTCTAAAATTTGAGCAAAAAAGGGACAGTGGTGATGGGCCTATAGTTTGTGGGTATGCATGAATCCAGGGTGGGTTTTTTCAGGAGAGGGATGACCCAAGTGTCCTTGAGGTTGTCAAGGACGTTGCCAGAGTTGAAGGAGGAATTAATGAGAGCAGTGATGAAGGGGCTAGTTTGTGTGCAGCCTCCTTGATAATGGGAGCAGGGCAGGTATCACCCTGGCAATTAGAGGGTTTGAGTTTGCTGATGATACTTTCATCCTCTGAGATGGTGAGTGGAGAGAAGCCGAATGGTGTGTGTGAGTGTGTGTGTGTGGTGGGCGTAGTATTGCCAATATGGGGATTAGGCTGTGGGTCAGTCTGAAGGCTATTTCTTTTGTCATTAATTTTCGATTGGAGAGTAGATATCTTATTGAGGAGTGCTTTTTGGATGTTGGCACACCAAGTACTGTCTTTGCTGAGATGTCAGAGGGGAAGCAGGAGATTCTAGCTCATTCAGAATTTTGAAAAGCTCATTAGTATTGGATTCCGCTTGTAGTATGTGCGTGTTGTAGGTATATTTTTTTGCTTGGAAGATAGCCTCTTTATAATTAAGGGTAGCTATAATGCGGCTATCTTTGTTGGCTTCACAGGGAAGACTTTTCCAGCGAGCTTCAGCGTTTCATTTTTCTTTGCGTAAAACTCTTAATGGTGGGGTGAACCACGAGTTAAGGTGAGGACGCTGTTTAGGTTTCCTGTATTTGATGGGGGTGATAGTGTTTATTGCTTTGAACATGGTGTAGTTAAAGGTATCAACTAGGATAGTGGGATCAGCGCATGACAGTGCAACCTTGTTAAGGATGGGCAGGATGATAGGAAGCAGTTTGTCACGCGTGATGTCCTTTTTGTTTCTTGTAGAGATTGCGGGCGCAATGTCCTGTTTAATGTATTGGTCATTAGCTAGGATGTTGAAGATGATGGTGTGGTGGTCGACCACGCACAGGGGAGGTTCGATTCTATATTGATGTTGCAGTTTAGGTTGGCTATCCAATCGAGTGTTCTCCCCTTGTTGTGGGTGGGTTCGCAAATGCAATGTGAGAAGCCTAGGTTGGAGAGAGTGCTAGCAATGTCCAAAGCATTATGGTCATTGGGGTCTAGGAGGCCAAGGTTAAGGTTGCTAAGTAGTATGATTTGGGAGTTCATCTTAGTTTTATCTACTAGGATGGAAGTAATGTCATCGGCAAAGGTAGTGAGTGGGCCTGGAGGCCTGTATATGAGGTGCAGGGTGGCGGTGTTGTTAGGAGAGATGGCGAATTTCACAGACAGTAACTTGGCTGAGGGGATCTGTAAGTTAGGGATGATTCTAAGGTTGATGGTGTCTTTGTGAATAAATGCGACACCACGGCCTTTAGATTGGTTTGAATTACGGTCAAATCTAATGATGGTGTATCCACTGGGAATGGCGAGAGAGATTAATGGACCTGAGGCTGCATGTAGCCAGGTCTCTGCAATGGCAAGGAAGTCAAGGTCTTGTGTGGGAATAAGATCTGCAATGTCAAGGGCGTGTGCCGGGAGGGACCTGGCATTGATGAGGGCGCCCTTGATCTTAGTTTCTTTAGGGGTATTTTTGAAGCCAGAGGGTAAGGGGGAGGCTGGGGGTGGTGTTACTTTCGTTGTCTGGTGAGAATTGCAAGATTAGTAGGATGTGCGTTGGAATCTGGATCTGAGTCTGAAGTTTCTAATGTGTTGCGTGCATGGTTGGTTAGGTGAGGGTTTGGATGCAAAATGCTCTAGCCAAAGGGCTGGAGAGTTCAGTTAGGGATTGGTCATGTCATGGTCATGAAGTCAGGGGCACAGGTATGCAGGGGTCGCATGCACAGGAGACCGGGGTGGACACTGTCCTGGCGCCTCTGGCACCAGGCTCATGAACAAAAGTAAACAAGAACATCCATTTAACACCAAAAAACTTTTATTATGGACATAGCACTTCAGATGCATTAACCTTGAACATTCCATCCATTAAGCAGGATGCATTAACCTTCAACATTTCATCCATTAAGCAGCCCCAAGTGTATTCTTCGGTGTGGCTGCTAATGGATTGCCTTTGCACGTGCTCGCTCTCTAGGAGTGGCAGGGTGTGGCTGGCAAGCCGGCCCTAATGGCCGTGCCCATGATCTCAGCTATATAAGCTGCCCCGATCCTCAAGACAGACGCTTAGCGTTATTCTGCACTTGCAAGCAGCGTAACGCTCACCGTCGCCTGAGGTCAGACTTACCTTGGAAGATCCTGCTTCCTGGACATCCTGCTTCCTGCCAGCATACTTACCAACTGGGGGAAGCTGTTCTTACCTGTACATCTCTTCGGTGAACCAAGTATTCATCTTTACACTTTCCGGGAACGCCGATATCTTCATCTTGGCACCGCTGCACGACACGCTCCATCGTCGACAGCAGCGCCTGCAAGGAAAAACAGAAGACAAGGTTAGACATCGAAAAAACAGTCAGTTTAAGGTTGCGCTTCGCCATACTTTGCGCTTTCCTTAAACCCTCACTTACCTGCTGTTGAACATTGCGGTAGCATCCATCTTCCATGCGGCCGCGTCTCGTGTCTCACAGCTGCATTGAAGCCACATTTTCATCTAAGGGAAGAAAACAGAAGAGAGACATTATTGCCGGCATAAATAGGAGCAACATATAAAGACATTAAACAGAACAAACAGCATCACAAGAGCTCAAGAAAGACTTACCAATCATAAGGAGAAGCATAGTCGCAGCTGGACTGGACTAATCCTTATCAGGGATCAGTGAAGGAACTAGTCCCATTCAATGTGCCCCTGCCAGAAGTAGCAGGACGGAGAGCTTATCTTCCATAATTCACAGGTGAGCTTTATGGGTCCGTGTATGCTCACAGAAACCGTACTTTGGGGTGAAGGGTTCGAGAGGTACAACAATCACAGATTGGCGCACTCACACACTCTTATCTCCACGCAGGAGCAGTATCACCACGTACCACCACTCACAGCTTTTCTACTGAGGGAGAGGCCTGAAGGGGGTGATTCAAGTTCAGGGAGAGCTGCAACCGTGCCCCAACGCTTCCGCAGAGACCAGGTGAGCATAACAGGTCACTTGCGGTGAGGATGTCGACGGGGTGTTAAAAGTGAGTAATGGGCTGTAGGGCGAGGCTGGCCTGCCAGTGGGTATGCTGAGGCTCAAAGTCATATCGTAGCCTGTGTGGCAGGCAGAATGCGGTGTGTTACGCATGGGAGTCTCAGTGGTGGTATAATGGGTGAGAAGAGCGCTGCAGTGATGGGCAAGTACACAGACCAGTGCAAGTGTCTTGACCAATAGCCCAAGGACGCGACGAGCAATGGGGTGCAACAACATAGTGATGTTGTAACAATGCGGGTCTTGGTAATTTGAGCATGATTAGCACAGTCAACAACAGCCTGAAACAACGGACTCGGAGATGGTCTGCCTACTAGACCGAAACCCACAATGATTTGGGCTACAAAAGCAACCGAGGAGCTCCCAAAGAAGGAGAACAAACTTGTCTTAATAATTTTCCCAGAGTATTCCCAGGTCTGTGTCAAATAGAACCGATCTTCTAATTGCATCAGTAGCTTAACCATGTGCGATTACACTGTATTTGGGGTCCTCTATGAGCATGTAGTAATTTACCAAAGGTAATCCAAGAAGGAGCGTACACCAGACAAGAGGTAACGCTGTTTATTGCAGCTGGGCAAGCACAAATCAAATAGCATAGTGGAACAGAACTGGTTGATGAGAGCTGACAAACCCGCCCACCACGGCCCAATCTTTTATACAGCCAAACCAGCATTAGCATTGGTTGATGGAAGGGATGGAACGGATGGAACGGACAGAGTGGATGGAACAGTGAATGGAATGAATGGATGGAACAGATGGAACGGATGAATGGATTGAGTGGATGGAACGGATGAATGGATGGAGTGGGTGAAACAGATGAACTAATGGAGTGGATGGAACGGATGGAACAGATGGAACGGACGGAGTGTACTGAACGAATGGATCGGATGGGGCGGATAGATCAGAGGGTATGGATGGAACGGATGGAATGGATGGTGGATGCTGCGGATGCCACGGATGGTGTGGATACTACAGATGGCACAGATGCTAAGGATGGTACAGACTATGCGGATGCTGCGGACGGTACCGATGCTGCGGCTGATGGTACATATCTGTATCTCCTATATATGCTATTTACCTGTATCCCCATGTTATCTGTATCACATGTATACCCTATCCATCCTGTCGCTATGTACGCCCCTCTGTCCTGCTTTCGTACTTTGTCGCAGGCGCTTTACTGATAACCACCATATCACACTACTACGCTTACTCTCTCCTATACACCATAACTCAACTAGAACACAGCTAAACCATGATAAATTTGGGCTAGCTGTTCTCATACTAACATGACTCACAAACACCTCATCATCCTAATAAAACACAGCTAGCTGAGCACATTCCGTCTAGTTTAGGCGACTCCTCAGGCCTAACGCAGCCAGAACTCAGTCTGGGTGTCCACCCTCCAGACTGAACACATCCAACTGATTTCCTCAGCTCCACACCTACTGCTAAGAAGCAGCTATCATGCAACAAACAAACCAGCTGCACACGTATCCGGTGCTCCCACGCACTATACGACACTCTCTCTCTCTACTGACTTGAGCTATGGTTCCCGAGGGCGTTCCACCTACCAGCGCTTTGAGGTCATATCAATGATATATAAGGCACTATATAAATGCCAAGTAACATAACATAACGTAACGTAACGAAAAACTTGAAAATTACTGATACATGCTATTGAGTGTCCCACAAAGCTAATTGGTGGAGCTCGTCAATCCCCTATAGCTGAACATAGGTTAATTAGAAATGACTGGGGCAAAGAGTCCCATCGCCCCTGGTTCATCAACTCCCTCGTGGCTCCACATTCTTTCCTATTATACCCCAAAGGTTAGTTGATAACATGTAATTGTGCTGAGCTGCAGGACTTTAATAACCTGCCATTGGTCAGCACACACTGCAAAAACATGAGACATCTTGAACTTGTGGGAAGGGAGACATTCAAAGGAAATGCGACCAATTAGGTGCATTGCGGACATCGGCGAGGGCACAAGATACTTGTTGATTTTCAGGGTCACCAGACTCCTATTCAGATTGGCTGCTTCGCATATCATTCCGCGCCCCACATCCCTCTTCCCAGGCCCACCTGCCAAGGGCAATTTGAAACTGGTGGACCTACTTTGTCTGTACCTTGCCAGGCATATTTCTGTGAGTTTAATTTCCCCCTGGGCCCAGCGAGCGCTCGAGGGCTTGGCTCGCCGACCTTGTATATATCAGCTGGTTCTGCTCCCAGCAACTGTTCTCCTGGGAGCGGTCTGTGACTCTCCCCCACCCCACTGTCATGAGGGGTCTGAGAAATTCTGAGTTCCCCTGTGCAGTCTACTCACCTGTCGTTTTCACCTGATTTCCACTGGTGCCGCAGCACCCTATATAGTTACGCAATCCTTCAGCCCATAGCTTCTCAGGCTGCGTGCACACTCAAGGCACCTAGCATGCAGCCGTCAGTGATGCTCTATCCCCTGCCAGGGGTGCCTCCCACATTACCCCCATCTCCTGCAACTGGTAGATGCACACACCTGGACAGCTATGTATCAGCACTTTCATTGCAACACAATGATCTCACTAGAGCAAATGAGTGGCCATGTGAGAGACCTAATTTAATAATGTCAGAAGAAAAGAGGCCCCCTCACCCTTTCAATCTACAATGGATGGGAGAAGAGGGACAAGAAGATATCCGTAGAAGCATTAGAGTATGTAAGGCAGTGATGGTACATTACTTTGTGGAAAACCACTGCTTGAATCCTGTCACAGCCACAGTAAGTGCACATAGGTGTCTCCACTACTGGCAGGATGGCCCAATAGGCCCAATAGGCAGGATGGCCCAATAGGAGGGCCAAGGGCCCTATAAGAAGAACAGACAGATTGGCAACCTAGTGGGTGGAATGCGGTAGCGGTCCAGTTTTGACGGTTCCTGGAGACAGAGAGAGGTGAGGGATAAGAGGCAAAGAATGGAGGTGGTGACAAGGAAGAGAGAGGAGACTGAGTTGAGGAGGAGGTGGTTTAAAGGGAGGCAGGAAGGATAGGAGAAGCTGAGAAGGGGTGGAGAGAGGGTGGAGTGACAATTAGTGTAAGGTTGAAGTAGCAGATAATGGAGATGGATAGACAATTAAAGCAGAGTTCCCCTCACTGTAAGAACTAATGACTATTTGTGATGAGGCGTTAACCCCAAACTGATGTTGGAAAATTTACATTTTATATGATGAACCAGTATATCACCCGATCTCTATCACTCCTTTCCTGGGCAAACTCCTGGAAAAGCTGGCCATCTCCCAGCTTACTCTCCAGACTGAATCTGTTGGTTATCACCATGACTATCATTCTGACTTCAGAGCAGCCAGAGGCACGGAAACTGCTCTCCTGAACACCTGTGATGATCTGCTCACTAACCTTGACTCTAGCCTTCCTTCTGTCACATCACGGACCTTCCCAAGAAGGCCCAGTACCAGCTGCACCTCCTCAGAGGCATTCCTCCTTTTATCACTGTCCCCAAGAAGCTCACTGTCTCCAGAGCCCAGGTTCCCTCTAGGCTGGACTACTGCAACAACCTCTTCCTCTATCTGTCTTCCTCTACTCTCTGCTCTCAGCAACTAATCCAGAACCGGACTGCAAGACTTGTCCTTGGCCTCAAGCCCAGGGACCGTATCGCTCCAGCCCTGAAATCTCTCCACTGGCTCCAGGGGGCTGCAAGAATCAAGTTCAAAGTCCCCTGCATTGTCCCCAAGGTTTTCTGGGGACGAAGCCCACACTACATCCAACTTTCTCTTCCAAAATACCTTCCTTCTCGAAATCTTCGCTCAGACCTCAAACTCTCTGAGGGGCAGATGGTTCCGAAGGCAGAGAGTAGGGAGTAGATCTCTTTCCTCTGCAGGTGCCTCCCTCTGGAATGGCCTCCTTGCCCCTCTCAAACTTGAGCCAGACCACCTGAAGTTCCGGAAGCAGCTCAAGACCTTCATTTTCTCCTCTGATTTCTCTCTCTTTCCCCTGCAGACCTAACTGTCTGCTTGTGCCGACTGGTTGCTTGACTACCCTCAGATTCCACTGGGTACTAGGTTCCTCCACAATCAGTCTCCGCTGCACTGCCTACTGGCCACTGCACTAAGAGGCTGTTACTGTTACCCACAGTCCCCTTCCTCCTCACACTTACCCAGAGCTGCGCTGCCCTCGCTGTATTTACTCAGAGCAATGCTGCCATCATTGCACTTCCTCCCTTCCCTCTCCCTGGCACTTCTCCCTCCTCCCTTCCCCTGAACTATACTTCATTGCACTTGCACAATCTGAATGACAAAAGGCCTAGTAAGATCGCTTGTCTTGTCTTCCCTCTGTTTCCCTGGTCTTGTCGCGTCTAAAAACACTTGTGTACAGGTACGTTATAAATGATGTATCATATCATATCAATACTAAGGAGGATGGAAGGGTGAAGCACAGGCAGGAGGTTGGGAGAAACATCAAAGTAGAAGTTGTTGAGTTATTTCAGGAATCAGGTCGAGAAGAAACTGTAAAGGAGGGGTAGGTAAAAATAAGAGAAGATTAATACAGATAGAAGTTGTGAAAGATCGGGCGGAGGTAAATCTAATAATCTAGGAACTATGTAGGTACAAGCATATGGTGAAGTGTCGAGGAGGTTCCGGGAGAGAGACAGATTGGAGAAGAGAGGGCAGGAGTCGCGGGAGAGTGTGTGAGATTGTTGCAACCTGTCAAGGAAGAAAGTGATGATGGTGCTTTGGGGAATAAGCCAGGACACTGAGGTATGGAAGTGGTGAGTAAAGCCTCTTGAAAATGTAGGTTACCAGCCTCTTGGTGGAAGCACTTTGATTTTGCCAATCACTATCCTACCCCATCTTTTTCCCTTGTTCAGGTCTAGTATGCAAGCACAATGGTAACTAGAGACCCAGCTAATGGGACCTCCGTGGAAATGAGGAGAAGCAAAAGACCTCAATCTACAAAAAAAGGATCAAGCAAAATGTGCAGTGGGGATCAAGCAAAATGTGCAGTGGCACATAAAACCCCATGACTGTGAATTGATTATCCACTCTGGTGAGGAAACACAGATTGAGATTTATAAGTGAAAACCCATCAAACTGTCATTGAAATCTTACATTGTATTTTCTTAATTTGGCCCCCACCCAACTGCAACTAGCCCTAATAAACCTTTGTTAAAAGAAGCTTCTTTGCGGCTGCTTTGTGATGTTTCTACTCAGCTTTGTGATATGGGTTAGATACATCTTCTTAACAATCAACTTATGCACGTTAATTATTCTACAGGACCTTCCAATGCAGGTCACTGACCCTTATCCAGGAACATGCATGTTTTGATGTTACAGTTCCCATATAGAGCACTGTGTAAAATTATGTTTTAAGTCATTATTATCTTCATAAGGAAAACTGATGGAAATAATGCAGGATACGTCTTTTGTGCTTTATTCAACTTTTTACTCAGTTCAAATTTGTAGTTCCCTTTTGTTGTCTGTGCTGACGTATTGAAGGAGCATTCTTTTAACTCATTCTTAAACAGTGTTTCATTCACCATTTATTAAATTGGTGCATTCTTGGAAAAGCCACATCATCAGTCTTCCTACCAAGCAGATGTGTATATCATTGTCTCATTATATTTCTTTAGCAGGGCATGCAGGAATGACACCAGTTTCATTCAACATTAAAATAGAGGGGAAGCCATATTTCATAGACCAGCTCGACTTTGATGGAGAAAAATGCATCACCACTTCTAAAGGTGAGCACCTTGGATCACCCCTGCCATTTGAGATTGCCACTTCTGGGTGCCCACTTTCCTGTGCAAACCTAATAAATTTCATTGCCTTAGGGCCTCTACGCTTGTGTTTGGTCCTGCTTATAGTAGTTTTGGATATTGTTAAAAGATTTTGGAATCTCCACTCTGTGTATAATTTGACATTCTTCTCAACCAAATGTGTAAACATTAGAACATCACTTACCACCCTCTTGTTCTCTCCACCCATTTTTATGGTCCCGAATACAGACCAAATCTTCCTCTTCATATCATCCACAGAACCTGCCCATATTCTGTAGGACTACACATATAACTTCAATTCTCCCTCGATGATCAAACTCCTCTCTCTACTCACTCTCTTCCATCCCCTGCCCGAAGCTGTTCCCTTCCAGGTACAGCCTGTCTCTCTACTGTTCAATGTCATTTCAGTAGATAATCTTTTAACAAATTGACCCTCATCCGGAAACTCCTGAGACCATGTCTCAGCAATATAGACCTTGTAACAAAGTACCCTGTTTGGCTCTGAGAACTGGTAGTGCACTGACCCTACGGACTAGGATACCCCCGGAACTTCAGGATGGCAACCTGGGAGATACAGCACAGCAGCCTTGTCACTTAGCAAGGGCCAGCTACATGGAGAATACATCTCAAATATTGCCCGGAACCTCAATTACAAATTGCAACAACATGCTCACTGCCCAAATAGACACCTTGCAAGTCGGCCATGTGGAAAATAGGGTACTCAAGGGTCAAACCCACAAAATGGTCATAGGTCCCTTCAAAAGATTACCCATAGATACCAGCGACCACTAAATAGACCCCTCAGAACCAATGGGGCAGACAAGCAGGTCCCAAGGAGCAGTGGTCCCACAGAGTGGGCAGCATATGTGCACCCAGCTCACTTTGTGCAGGTACAGAAACCACACTTGAATCTGCCAGATTAGGAAGTTAAGCCCTCCAGGATGGCAGACCTAATTCCTGATGCTGCAGTCTAGCAGTAACTGGTGGTCACCCAGGCCCAGACATCCACAATTCTCAATGACCCTACAGCACATCTGCACAACTGAGTTCTCTTACCTCAAAAAGGGTCTGAAAAGGCACTAAAGTGCTACATAAGCCCAAGCCCAATCAGTCAGTGTGTGAGTTAGGTGGAAGGAGGAAGTGGCTGGAGCAGGAGCAAGAACAACAAGAAGATGAAGTTAGGAGAGGTCTGAAAGAAGGAGCTTGCAGGAGTCTGGAGAAGAGGAAAGGAGAGGAGGAGCTAGAAGGCAAGATGGGGCAACGGCATTGGTAGAATTTGTTGGGATAAGGCGGTAGAAGGTAAAGTTATATTGCAGCAGGGCAAGGAGAGGTGTTAATATGATCTAAGGAGGAGGCAGAGATGTGTTAGGAGGTTGGTGTAAAAGATATAATAAAGGAGTAAATTGATGATTTGTTTTTTGGAAGATATGAGGGAATTTAAGAAGGAGGCGGGAGAGTTTAAGGAGGAGGTTGGCAAACTGAAGAAGACGATCAGGAGGTTGCTATGTTAGAATAAAACTGGAGGAAGAGGTTAGAGACTACAGACTTGGAGGAGGGGATATGAGATTTGTTAGAAGGAGATTGAAGGAGGGATACAATAGAGAGTGGATGAGGTGGCAGAAGGAGAGTTCAAGAAGTGATAATGTGTTATTGTTTGGGTATGGATCACTACACCAAAAATAATTACCTATCCCAAGGTCTATAATGCTATTCACACATGGAGTTGTGCAACTTAAACGGAAAGTGTTTTTTATGTGGAAAATAAACACATGCAAATAACATGTAATGTTAATTTAATGTGCATGGAACTAGTAACAATACATTTTACACATGTTGTGCTTCATTGCTGTTTGTTAGGTTGGTGAATTGAACTGCACATGTTCCTTTCTGCCTTTACACGGGTGAAGGCAATTGTTTCTATGCTGCTTGTCTGGCTGCTGTTCAAATCAAAATATTTGGAACAGTGTCTACACCAGAGCTTACAGACTGCATTGTAAGCATTCGTATTTTCTGAGAGGAGTTCTATGATGGAATAAATGTGCTAATAGAGATTATTGGCTTCCATCCAGACGTTTGACATTATTTGAGTGATCTTTGACTTTAAAATAAATTATATGTAATGCCACCAATTACTGTTTGAGGGTGATTACCTGCGTACTGTACAACACCGAGAGGTCCTTGACCACCCTATGTTATACATTGGTGCATTGTAACTCTTGGGAGATAATAAGAAGCGCATAGAGTGGGCTAATTTAGAATTTAAATATCACTCAAGTGGGCAGGATTTGTAAGACTTCTCCTGTCACGTAATACAGATAGCACCTAGAAAGTGATGCCACTAATTCATGTTTGATTGGGAGTTGTCTAAACACTGCACAGCTTCTATGAGGCCCTTTCCCACCCTATGTGATAGGTTAGTGCACTGTAGCTCTGGGAAGAGCATAGAACACACTTAAAATAGGATCTGAACCATGCTAGTACCGATACAGACTGATAAAACAAAGAGCATCTAGGAATGTCCAAAACTGGGTTGCTCTTGATATGATATGATAGGTTATTTATAACGCACTTAATACCCAGAGGTTTCTAAGCACGGACCCGGGGATCGAACCTGTGTTGCTCCGTGTCATCTTGCTTCCAAGACCAGCACTTTGCCCCTGCGCTATCCTCCCCTGACCTTCTCTACAAAGTACCCAAGCATCCTCCCTTGATGCTTACTGTACCAGGATAATCAAGAATTATTTGCCCATGATCCTTCTAATTATTAGAGACTTAACATCTATTTTTAATCCAGGTTCTTGTTACTCAAGAATTTACAGTGGTTGGGGGTGTTCTGCTCCTGAAGAAACCTATTGCTTGCTTTTTAAACTTAGTTAATCTTTTTCCCATTTCTCTTCTTCTTTTCCTTGCTAAAGTCACAGAAAAAGCTGTCACCTGCCAAATCCAGGACTTCATTAGCACCTCTGAATTGCTTGCACATCAAAAGACTAAGTTCTGGCCCACTGAGTGCAATAACGCTATCATTTTAACAGTCCAGAAGGACTTGTGCCAGGCAGTGAATGTGGTAGTGTCTCTGGTCTCTGGTCTGATCCTTCTAGATCTCTCAATTGCTTTTTACCATAGACATTGTAGACCAGACACACTGTTCTGCACAGCCTGTGCAGGTTATGTGTATGAAGGACTCCCTTGTCATCACTCCAGTCCTTTGGGCTGCTCCAACGCAGTTATGATCATACCAAACTTTGTCTCAATTCCCCATCCTTCTCAAGCTGTTTGTTTTTTTCAATATCCATGTTCCAGCTTTGGCTCGTCTTATTCTGTACTATGTTTTTAGATTTTACACATTCGAAATCCATACGCAGATCTTCTGACTGGAGACTGCTGTGATTGATTTAGGGTAAGGCCCATTCCTCAAAGATATTTTATTTTACAGAGCTATGGTAGACCAACAAGACCCTGACATAAAGATCCCAGTACAGCAAAAAGTGAACCCTGTGAAAAACCTGAAGGTATTCTCGCAGATAGAGCCCAGGATCCCTTATCCAGGTGGTCAGGACATGGCCATCGCTGTTGGATCCAGTTCCTGGGGGTGGACCAGTGGGGGAGGATCACCTGGGTGAGGGAGACTGGGGTTATGCTTGGGAGAATACCCAAGGTGAGGCGTGGCACTGTACCGAGGAGGAAGAAGAGGACGAGATCCCTGAGGCCTTCGTAGGTTACAATACATCTGCCTCTCCCCCTTGCATGAAATCCCTCCTACCCAGATCCCGTAAACCCTCCATACAAAACCCATCCTCTAAGATCTGTAACCCGCTTGCCTCTCATTCGAACAACCCCAGACATTCTTTTCCACATTCCTCTAGTTATTTTGTCCAGAACACTCAATCTACTAGGACAGAACACTACTATTTCCACAATCCCCTATGTTCTGTTCTCCATCCTGGTCATTCTCGCCCATTTCACAAACCTTCCCTATCCCATCCCGTAGGATACTTTCAAACTCCAAACCCTCCCCTTTCCAATACGAAGACTATAATACCCGATAATACCTTATCCCCATCCTACCACGCAGAACATGTAAGAACTCTACCTTTGCCCTTTTCTGGCACCAACACTTTTTCCTGATGTAGAAAACACAGGATTTATAATAAAACTGTTTACCTGACATGTCCCGACACAAGGGTCTGGCAAAGTCAGGCAATTGACTTAAAACACACACACCTGACGGCTCTTCCTTTTCCCCACAGAGATAGAAGGTGGAGCAAGAGAGCACAGTACAAGCAAGGCGAGCACGGCAGACAGCACGAGACGGATAATCAGGCGCGGCAGTTCAAGAGAAGGCCTGTGGCACCCTCGTGGAAAAGCCTAAGACCACAAACAATAGCACAAGTGTCTTGCAGCAGATATCAACGGTACCCGGGGCAAGCCTACGCCGATAAGCAGGAGCGAGGGAAGCTCCCTCGACCGTGGTACCGTCCTTGACTCCAGTAAAGGCAAAAGCCAAGCGGTTCATCACAGTCAGTGAGTTGAGGCGAGAATCGATAAGAACCAGGCTGTGTTGAGTGAAAATCGCAAAGTTTCAATGAACTATGAAAGAATTGTATAAACCTTAAGGGGAGACCAGATGCAGAGGGAAACCAGCACCACATAGGTGCTAACTCAAGAGACTCTGTTTGATCCCCATCTGAACGACACTACAGGTACCAGAAAGCCGTAGGAGAATCACCAAAAGAGGTCAAAGTGGTCATACAGGTGGTCTAGTAAAATCCCTGTACAATCGGAAGACTTTGATCTACAAATTGTGTTAAAGCAAGGAGAGTGAATCCCGCCATGTGAGAAAGCAAGGGAATTGAATCCAGTGAACTATGTGTGAATGTGAAGTTAGGAAGAGTGAGCCCGACCGAGGGATGCTGACGAGAAGGGGGCAAAGTCTAAAGTCTCAAGAAACAGTGTATTGTCGAAGATTGAACCCGGTTGAGGGATGTCCACTATGAACTGTTTAAAAAGACATTGAAAAGCCAAGGAAAGTGAATCCTGCTAAAGAGAGGACAGGAGAAGTACACTGTCCCACTTGTCATTTGGAGTCCAAGGCCGACCGAGGGAGAAACCAAGAGACATTATAAGACAGGAGAAGTACACTGTCCCGCTTGGTCCCAGCCCAGCCGAGGGAGATCCAGGGGTGAAGCCATCACTCAAGTTAGTGTCTGAGGGGTCAGCGCCCATAAGACGACCCAGGGGTAAAGCCGTCACCCAAAGCATTTGTAAAAACAAACTTTGTGTATGTTTGTTGCTTGTATAAACCTCGGAACCAGAAGGCAAAACCACTGAAGGCCTTAAGACTGATAGGAACTGTGGGGTGAAGACATCACCCTACGTGAACTATGGCTAAAAATTGAGACGGGTCAGCGCCCAGAAAGGGGGGGGGGCAGGGGTGAACCATTATCACTCAAAGGGACTTTAATTTGGTTAAAGACACTTTATTTTTGCTATTTGAGGTACATCAGGCCCACAAGGGCAAGTGACTTTCAGAGGAAACGAGACTTGTCCATCGACAGTCCTGGGGCTTACCATTGGAACTGTCGTCTCGAGGCCCGAGACTGTGCTGTGCTCCAGGATCCCACTTTACCCTGTGCTCAAAATGTGGGCAAGGGACCCAAGCTACCGCATCCTGACATATTGTTTAAGAACACTTCTTTCTTTTGTTGAAAACCATCCCACACCCTTTTCGTATTAGTGTAAGGATGGGCAATAGTTTTCTTAGTATAGGCCCTTTTCATTTGAAACAACGCCACAAGGACTGCCTTATTTTCATTTGATGGTCATCACTTGCTCCCACCTTATATTTAGATTAGGCGTTTTTTCCAACCTGCATACAGCATTCAGTGTTCAATAAACACCCTTAAACTGTGATCACTTGTGTCTGTCTTACTTGTTGCCACCGTGAGTTCCTTACAGCCCCCACCTTTCAAACCAGTCACCTTTTGACAGGAACACACGATTCTCCATTGCCTCTACATCGCGCCTCTCTCATTCGAGCAACTCAAGAGATATTCACACCATGAGAAAATACATTCACAAGTCCCGCTTGCAACCACATCTACTGTCCTTGCCAAAGTTTAGGCGTCTTTATTCTCCTATACAGTATCCGTACTACAAATCCCTGACACCAGTGCGTTCCCGCAAGAAGGGACGTTACAGCCCGGATTGGAGATTGCCATGGAGATTGACATTGCGGCCCTGACACTGGCCAGTTTCAGCTCACGCTGTTTTTTGGTCACGTGTTACCATCCCGTGACATTTAAGCACCTCCTTCCCATTCCGCAGTGCTTCTGAATTTGCGGAAGTGTGTTGACTTTTTTGCCTTGCTTTTCGTGTTCTATTTTGGATTACCTGGTTTTTTGAACTTTTACCTGTCATCTGGATTTGCCTCGCCTTCTCCTGGTCTGGTTCCGTTAGCTGTATCCTTCCTGCCTTCAATCTCCTCGACCCGGAACTTCTTCTGGAACTGCCTCTTGTTGCCCTGG
This sequence comes from Ambystoma mexicanum, assembly GCF_040938575.1. Classification (NCBI taxonomy): domain Eukaryota; kingdom Metazoa; phylum Chordata; class Amphibia; order Caudata; family Ambystomatidae; genus Ambystoma; species Ambystoma mexicanum. The sequence continues at coordinate 1,473,910,389 of NC_090923.1, read as the reverse complement.
TCTGCTACGTTTGCCATGTTCCTCCTTCAGCATTCTCGATCCGGAACGTCCTTTGGATTGCTTTTTTCCTTGCCGTCTGGTTTTCATGCTCTTTGCTGAATCTGCTCTTCTTCCTGGATCTTCCCATCTAGTTGGATTTGGAGTACGGGTTGCTACACAGGGACTGGCGACTTTCTATGTGTGTTTAGCAATCCCCGTCAGGCGTCCTCGTTTTCGTCGGGCTAGGACTCGGACTAGAGACTTACTGACTCAGGCATTCTCGTTTCGTCGGGTATAGTCTTAAGGGGCTGCTCCATTTCCTCATCATCCTGCTGTTGCTATGGCTCTGCAACTAATTATTATTCCCGAGTGGACTTTCTGGATTCCACCGTAAGACACTCCTCTTGATTGTGTTCACACACACACTTGCAGACACACGTATCATTTTACTAAACATCAGGGCACATGTCTTACAGGTCGTAACAGTACACATTGGAAGAAACCTTCCGGCAGACTATTCTAACAGTTGATGGCATCAGCAGTTTTGTCCTCATTATACCAAGGTTAGTTGGGGTTTTCTTTACGTGCATAACCTAGTCATTTCTTGAGAGAACAGGATTAATTAGTGTACTTACTCTCTTAGGTCATCTGCCGTTCCCTGGTTCCTTTCTTCAGCCTGTGTTTGTGGGATCCATTCTTTCAAAGAATAGATCCTACTGTCTTGTTATTTGGTCACAGACAGTAGGCTATATTGTTGAGAAGAATCCGTCGGCTACACTACGAAGGCAAGTAGAGGCAGATTCTGACACCTTTTAACCCCTCATCTTCACATAGATTTGAGTAGAGAGTAGAATATTACCATAATCTCATATGGAGGAACTATCCTGTAGAGAAGGAGCCAAGTGCCTCTACTGGAAGTCCCACCCTATTCTTCCCATTTGTTGGGAGCCGGAAATTGCGAAATGCACAACGTCAGTATTGGTCTCTATACCGCGAAAGTATCCAATGAGAAGACCCTATGAAAGGTATCCTCAGAGATCGAATGGGCTCTTAGGAGAAGCGCCTGAAGAAGTGTGAAGTTGTCAGGAATGGCACTCTGTCAAGAGTGGCACAGGGTACCCAGGTAGATTTTGGGTGGCTGTGCCGAAGTAAGGTAGCAGATAAGCACACACAGCAGGGAGTTAAACAAGAAAGAAGAGTAGGAAACTGTAGCTGTGAGCCAAAAGGGGCAAAAGATACAAAGGTACAAACAAACTGGATTCCCTCTTGGGGTGTATGCTGAAATGGGAAAGAGTGTTCCACGAACCTTAGGAAACTCCAGCCTTCTGCACAGATTGCTATATCAGAGGCCCACGCTGTATGCTCATGGCTGGGAACAACAGCAGTGGGTGTCTGTAACACTGAAAACGCGACAAGGGAAGGGGCAGAGGTTGCCTGCCGAAAACCAACAGGCAAGCTCTGTACAAAGGGATTACATAAGACACATGAGAAGACAAGAACAGATATATCCAGCGAAAAGGAAGTCAATGAGCAATCTAGCAGAAGGAAATGAAGGAAAGGCAGTTAGACTGAAGTAGATAACCTAAGGTGGATTACAGAGGACTCAAGGAAGAGAACAAGGGAGCAGCAGTCAGGAAAACAGAAGGGCTGCAAAGTAGGAAGCAGGTCTGCAGTCAAGAGTGGCACTAGGTGCAGGCAAACTGTAGTGGACTGCGGAGGACTGTAGTAGGCTGCAAGGCAGGGAGTCCAGAAGAACAGGACAGAGAGAGATTAGTAGTAGGCGACAGACAGAGAGCCCAAAAGAATAGGGCCACGAGGTAGGGAGCCCAGAGGAGCAGGGCCGTAGGTAGCTAAGTGTAAAACAGGCTGTAAGGCAGAGGAGTGTAGCAAGCCGCCAGGCAGGGAGCCCAGAGGACAAGGGCTGTAGGCAGCGGAGGGAGACAGGCTGCAAGGAAGGAGCCCAGAGGACACGGGCTGTAGGCAGCGGAGGGAGCAGGCTGCAAGGAAGGAGCCCAGAGGACAAGGGCTGTAGGCAGCGAAGAGGTGCAGGCTGCAAGGTAGGGAGCCCAGAGGACAAGGGCTTGGAGACAGCAGAGTGTTGTAAGCTGCAAGGTAGGGAGCCCAGAGGACAAGGGCAGTAGGCAGCCGGAGTGAGGCAGTTTGTAGGCAGGGAGCCCAGAGGACAAGGACTGTAGGCAGCCGGAGTGAGGCAGGCTGCAGGGCAGGGAGCCCAGAGGGACAAGGACTGTAGGCAGCCGGAGTGAGGCAGGCTGCAGGGCAGGGAGCCCAGAGGACAAGGACTGTAGGCAGCCGGAGTGAGGCAGGCTGCAGGGCTGGGAGCCCAGAGGACAAGGACTGTAGGCAGCCGGAGTGAGGCAGGCTGCAGAGCTGGGAGCCCAGAGGACAAGGGCTGTAGGTAGAAGGCAGCAGAGCAAGATCGGCTGCAAGGCAGGGAGCCCGGAAAGGGCACTGGATCAAAACAGGATAATGCAGCAACAGGAACAGCATACAATGTAGCAGATCAAGGCAAACAGGAGCGGGGAGATCTCAAGATGCAAGACATTGTGCTCCTGCAGGCAGCTGCTTATATACAGCCCTGCCCTGTTCTGAGGCAGGCTAATTGTCAATCTGCCTCCTCCCTCTCTGGTCCTGAGCAGGTGGAAGCAGCACTGGCCGCTAGGGTTTCTGGGGATTGTGGTCCCAATAACGATGAATGAGAATAGCCAGGAATTGAGGACTGTAGCCAGGTGCATTATGGTAAATGTAGTTAATTGAATAAAATAAGAAAGAACCAAAGTTGAGCAAATGGAAATAAAAGACCAAGGCGTGAAAAGGAGTTGTTCAAGGAGTAGTAGGAGGATAAATGAGTACCAAGTAGTCCATGATGGTTGCCAATGCGTGTGCCAGCAGCGCGGGCATGACAGAAGTAGTAAGGCAAGAGCCTGGTGATGTCACACGAAGCAGAAATGACGCACCAAGAAGAGATGCGAAAGAAGAAAATATATAGACCTTATAGATTCTGATGACGAAACAAAGAGATAAGTGACATTTCATGTGCGAGACTGAAGATTGCACGAACGAAGAGCACTGAAGAAAATGCAAATCGCTTTATAATTGTACAGATGCTGAAACGCAAGTAGACTAAGTAATCATAAGGCTGGCTATAAGTAGTGAATAGACTGCAGGCGGTGCCGCCAATGTATATAAGTCTACATAGATTCTGGATGTTCCACGTCAAATTTTAGCAAACTAGGATCCCATGATCGAGAAGGGCTGAAAGTGTGGCGCAGTACGAGAAAACAACTAATGCTGAGCGAAGATTCGAGAAGGGTTGTCTGGCCCAGTTTCAAGAGTTGGGGCCGCCAAGAACGTGGTTATCTATTCGAGAAGATACAATGAACGTGAGAAGCAAGGCAAGCTTCTGTTTGAGGTGTAATGGAAAAACACTAGAAGTGCCAGGGTTTATTCATTTAATAGTATTAAATACAAAGAAGGAGCTCAAAATGTGGTCTCCTGTCACATGGTCAAGATGAGAAAGGACTTGGGGCGAGCTGCACCGAGACTAGAATATAAGACCATGCTTGCACTCTCTTTTAGTCCCAGTGACGAAAGGCTATTGCAAGGCTGAGTTCAAAGACTGATTCGACTGGCAGACAGTAGGAGTGATGATGGATGTTGGGTTAATTGGGTGGGAAGGCATGAGCTAGTTGAAATCCTCCAGCACATGGGGTGCCAACTTGCGTGCTGCTAGCAAGTGGAATATTCCAGAAGGGTACAAGTGTGTCAACCAATTGTAGTGAGGAGCCCTATAGTTGTAGAAGCCAATGGAACGTCATGTATTTTTATGACACGGAAGGTGACTTGCATTAGGGGTGGGCATAGTTGTATACCTGACCTTAGAGACCCAATCTCATTCCAGTCACCCATAGAAATTATACTTAAATGTTCCTTTTAAGCCTACCACAATCCAGCTTAGGTTTTCTTATTTTGCCACATAGCATGACGTCAGTGTTGACGAAGTTTTGTTATAAACTAGTAGTTTTTAATGAAATATGTTGAGATTACTTGTGCGGCATCTGCTGATGCCCGTTGTACTCCCTGTTTTAGATAATTGTTAATAAAACAGTGTGAGATTTGCCAACTTCCTGAGTCGGTCTGATCATTGATGTATGAGTAAGATCTGCATCCCATCCATCCCAGATAGCGCTGCTTGTCTTAAAGGACCTTCGGGTTCACTTGGTAGCAGAGCGAGGATGGTTCAAGCCTGTCGGCTAGTATGTCTCCAGCATTTCGGATAGTCGGGACACCCTCTGCCATCTGGGGGAGGATCGCGAGGTTTCCTGTGGAGAGCGGCCGATATAGAAGTTTTGCAAGAAAATCGATACAGGTGGGACGGGTCCCTCTTTCATGAAATCGCTCCTGGTTTCCATAGGCGCTGAGTGGACTGAAGGCGACGGTGGCCGATTAGAGTAGGGGTCGATACCAAGGAACTTGAACTGAAAAGCGAGTAGTGAGTAGATTGAGGGGGCTGACAAAATGAAGGGGATGGGATTCTGGTAATGTAGACAAGCAAGGGGGGTTTTGTTTTAGTGCATATGATGAGAGTGTATAGAGAACGAATAGCGTTCTGTAAAGCCCGGTTTCATACTTCAAGGAAAGTTTAGAAGGAGTAATTTCGAAATCCCAAGGAGATAAATAAGGCGCCACATAAACAAGGTTTATCATAGGGAATGACTCAAACTCCATCAGGGTATTTTAGGGCCTGGGTGAAAAGGAGAGTACCATGGTGAGATATATGTAAAGTCGACTAGTTTGTCTGTTTGTGTATTTTGTAATTGAGAAGAGGTGTCGAAGAGCGACAAAATACTGAGGTTAAGAAAGAGAAAAATGTTGTTATCTATCTTTTTAGTCATTGTCGGCGCGGACTGAACAGGTAGACTGGTATAATTGAAAAGTAGAGGCTTTGAGCAGCAAGTGTTGGAGCGCGTTCATATTTGTTGTTTTTCTGAAACGTATTAAGTATTGACAGTCATTTGAGACTTGTCATAATGGGGGATGTTACTCCACTGATGCATTTGTGCAAGATGCTGCCAAAGCATGCGCCCAAGCTCAAACAGTATATTGTGGAGTGGGTAAAGGGCACAGCAGACAAGATGTTCATGCCATGGCCACAAGGGGGATCACTGTCAAAAGTGGTTTTGTAACGCATCTACACATACTTGCACGCTGCGAACACAGGAAAGAAATTGGAAAAGAGGTTAGCTAGTTTAGAGCTTTGTAAAATGTATCAGGAGGAGCGGGAAGATCCGCCTCCTGAGGATTGGATGCTTAATCAGCGTGGGGAGGAAGGTGCTGAGCCTTCTGCTCCCCTTACCGCTCCTGAAGTAAATGGCGATAGTACAAAAGATGAAGGATTGTACCCATTAAGGGAGCTAAAAGCAGCGACAGGATATAGTAATCCAATACCTGAACCGCCTGCTTACAGCAGTGATGATAGTCCAGAAAAGACTAAAGGAAAGGAGAAGATCTTTTAGGTCCCACAGGACAGGGAGGAGAAAAGTGAATGACTAAATCTATCAGTAGATATAGAACAAGAGATTAAAAGATGGAAAGGAGAAAAGGATTAAAGCTAACAAAGTAACGCTTGTACAGAACAAATGGATGGGTTGCCAGATATTGTTCAAGCTTGATGGGAAAACCATCGTGGAATGTAGTAGGCAAAGGGAAGATCAAGACAAACAGGATATGAAAGACAGAGAACGAAAGAAACGATTGAAAGAAGATGAGTACAAAAGAAAGAGCAGGCAAAGACGAGAACAGATACATCAGGAAGAACAGCAGAAAAAGGAAGAAAGGGCAGAGGAGCAAAGGAAATATGACAACAGACAGAGAACAATCGAAGAACGAGATAGGCAAGAAAAGAAGAGAGAAGAAGAGGAAGCACAGAAATTACGGGATAAAAGAATGCAAAGACAAAGGGAAGAAGAGATGCATAGAGCAAATGAGAGAAGGGAAGAAAAAAGAACGGAAGAGGAAAGAGTTAAATGGGAAAGAAAGCAAAGAGAATTAGACAAAGAAATAGAGCGAAAAGGGAGACAAAGAGAACGCAATATTGATCTCATTCAGAAAGAGCTGATGGAACTGAGTCCAGTAATATCATGGGGAGACGTAGAGGAGTTTCTCTCATCGCAAGAAGCAACGTCAGTACCATCTAGGGTAAACCTAGATGAGAATTTCAAGATAGGAAGCATCAGAGATAGAATTGATGAAGGCTATCAGAAGTTGAGAGCAAGAGGTGGATCGGGAAATAAAGGAAAAGAAAATCGATCTATAATCGCACAGTCACGAGGCGAAGAGGAAAGCTTGTTTAGTTTTGAGCATAGAGCCTTGTCTTTAGACATGCTTACTTTAAATAAAGGTGAAAGGGACGAAAGTCATACTAGTTGGGGACTAGATATGTCAGATGAAGAAAGGGAAACCTTCTGTGGGGAGGAGGGCGGAAGTGCATGCGGTCCCGAGGGATGTCTGCAGGCAGACAAGGAAGTATGATGGTCTGATCTAGAGCAGCCTAAGGATAGGACACCAGATCCTATAGCATATCCCAAGTGACCTAAAGGACGACCAAGTAGAGAGTAGAGGGGGAATTGCCACCATATGTGAGCAAACTGAGATCATTGCCAGGTAGAAGGCGATCAGGAACCATTGTTCCTACTATGGATAGGAAGACGATGGGAGCTGATTGCAGATTTGGGGTTACACAGTTCCCTTTATTAGAGAAAGGAGGAGCCAGACCACAGCATATTCTGTGGCCCCAAATGGATAAGGATAATTTAAGGTCTAAACTTCCCAGCTCAACGGCACAGAACACAGCGCACAATTTAGTATTTGCAGAGCAGACATCTGGAGAGCGCTCAGGGTACAGTATCCAGATACATCAGACATGCGTGCAATTATGGCATGTAATATGAAAGATGACGAAGATCTGCTTGCTTATATTCAAAGCATTCAAGAACGGTGGACTTTGGAAACGAGGGAGCCTTGGGGGAAATCGGTGCCAGTATTTTACCACATTCTGTGTCAGGGATTACCGGAGCCGGTACATCGGCAACTCAAGAAATTAGTGGGAATGGAGGCGAAGCCATGGTCATGGATACAGTTGACGATAGCGCATCACTGTCGGCTGGTGCAAGAGAAAAATAAGAAGAAGAAAGAAGATGCTAGAAAACTTGAGGAAGCTAAGTTAGTTCTGAAGAAATTGTCGAAGTACGCCATAGAAGGGGCAGTACTGATGAGCGGAGAAGTATTGGGAATGCAGCAAGCAGTGGGTATATCACAGGCGAATAATCAATGTCAGATGGACCAAGGAGGGAATGGGTTTACGCTGCGAGGAGGAGGAATAGGCTACAGAGGAAGGGGTGGTTTCCAGAATAACCAAGGTGGGTTTCAAAATATGCAGAATGATAATCAGATTATGCAAGGGGAACAGATCAGGAGATTTCCTCTTGTATGTTGGACATGTGGAATGACAGGACACATTGTGCGAACATGTGGAAAGGGCAGTACTCAAGAGGGGGGACATCTTATTCTCCAGCATATAGATCACAAATTAGGGATGGGTTCGCCCAAGATCAGACAGTGGTTCAAGCTAAAGCGCCAAAGATGCAACAGGCATTGCAACCACAGCAAGCACCATTGAATCTGCACGCACCCATGCAGATGCAGCACAATGCAAATGCGGGACAGTTATTGACACCTAGAGTAGGGGGTGTCACTGTGGTGGGAGGAAGTCCTTTCACATGTACAGGAATAAGTATGTATCCACAATAGGACAGCTCACAGGGCGACTTGATGTGTTCAGTACTATCAGTGACACGAGACCCCCAAGGAGAACTGAGGGTTGATGTAACGATAGAAGGCAAATCTTTTTCTTTTTTAGTAGACACTGGGGCTACTTGTTCATGTATCCGAGAGGGCAAATATCCACTGTCGGGAAAGGCCATGAATGCACAAGGTTCTCTGGAGCTACAAGCAGAGTTCCTTTTACTGATGAATTACCAGTCTCCATAGGAGAGTGTAACATGTCTGTTCCATTATTGTATTCACGGCAGACACTTGTTAATATTTTAGGTTGAAATTTAATGATAAAGCTTAATATGACGATCTCTTTCACCGATGATGGCATAGTGTGTTCTACTCCAGAGATACATTATATGAACTTGGGCGAGTTTATATTGGCATTTACAGGGCAAATGGCTACACGAGGAGTTCCATTAGAACCAGAAGTATTCCTTTATGGGGTACATATTTTATTAACATTGCTACCTGGCTTAGTGGGAAAGATTATGAGAATACCTGATGAGTTCTTGTTCAGGCCACAGATACCTGTGGACGAAGAGGGGGGACAGATTATTCCCCTAGAGTTAGATGCAGCCATAGTGCGAGGGGAATTGGCACAGATGACGAGGGCAGGCCATGGAGAACAGTGATTGCCATTGGCGAAGGTTATAGATTAACTGACGTCACAGACAAAGACATGTTCAGAGATGATCCATCAGATGATGAAGTAATATTCGAATTGAGTATTACATATTGGATCAGAATAGAAAAGAGAGACGTCCCACAGCGAATGGTGATAATGCAACAACGCCCAGCATTTTTTGATGAATGAATGATGAAGACTTTGAAAAAGTGTCAACCTCTTTATGGACTGCAGGTCCCTATAACGTAGGCTTACTGAAAGGGAGAGGGGTTGTTAAGATTAAGCTGAAGCCAGGAGCAATATTACCTTGAGCAAGACAGTACCCCATGTCTCGAGAGGTGGATGAGGGTATTTTTAAGACTATATCATCCCTGATGGAACAAGGCATTCTAGTGATGTCAGAGTCACTGTGTAACACTGTTGTGTACACTGTGAAAAAATCAAAGGGAGGGCCATGGAGATTTGTACAGGACATGAGGCCAATTAACCGGATTGTAGAGGCAGAGTTTCCTTTATTTCCGAATCTGGCGACGATACTATGCATTATCCCAGCAGAGGCACGATATTTCATGGTGATTGACTTGAAAAATGCGTTTTTCTCAATCCCGTTGCACAAGGATTCCCAAGACCTTACATCATTTACATTTCGTCAAACTAAGCTGAAGAGCACTCGTTTACCCCAAGGGTACTGTGAGTCTCTATCGATCTTTAACCGAGTCCCGCAGATGGATCTGAGCAACATTGATTTGCAAAGTTTTGTGTTGCAGTACGTAGATGATATTTTGGTCTGCAGCACGACAGAAGATGAGTGCAGACAAGACTCGATTGAGTTAATGACTATCCTAGCAGACAAGGGATATAAAGTAGACAAAGAAAAGTTGCAATATTGTGAAGAAGAGGTGTTGTACATAGGTTAGTTGATCTCACATGAGGGTAAGAAAGTAACACCTGAAAGAGCTGAGGCGATTATGAAAACAGCAAAACCGCACTGGCTAAAGCAAATGCAGCAGTTTCTATGATTGTGCAACAATGTTGGAATATGGGTATTTGATTATAGTTCATACACAAGACCCCTTTTGCAGGCTCTAAAGAAAGCACAAGTGAACAAAGAGAATGGACTGAGGAAATGGAGGAAGGGTTTGAAGAGTTGAAAAAAGAAATTTGTACAGCTCCAGTTTTAGGGATTCCCAACTATGACAAGGACTTTTTTCTGTTTTCACACACGAATGGGACAGTCATGACAGCAGTGCTTAGGCAGAGAACTACATTGGGGTACACACCCCTGGCATATTACAGTGGGATCCTAGATCCAGCCATGAGAGAGCACTTTCCTTGCGAACAATCGCTGGCAGCAGCTGTGTTCGCAATAGAGAAGTCTACTAGTATTGTGATGGGGTGTTCTATGACGTTGTTTGTTGAGCATGCTTTGTTTGCTATTTTAGAGAAACCTAAGGGTACATTGACATCTTAGAGAGCTTCTACATATGAGGTGGTTATATCGAATCCAGCAATCAAGATAGTCAGGTGTAAAATAGTGAACCTTGGCACGTTTGTAGCCAAGCCAGTGGCAGAGGGTGACCATGTGCATGATTGTTCTAATGATGACATTCCGTGTGTAAAGGAAAACGCGCTAGCAAGGGGGGAGATTCTCTTTATTGATGGGTCCTCAAAAATTAATCAGACTGATGGGGAAGGCATTCAGGTTCAGCTGTGGTAAGACACAGAACTAATGGGGAATTTGAAGTGGTAGCAAGTGCAAGACTACGTCTCACTTTTTGGCACAATCAGCAGAATTTGTGGCGTTTATTATGTGCTCAAGAAACGTGCAGGGCAGGAAGTGACGGTGTACAGTGACTCCGCCTATATGACGTCAACCGTGCACGTAGGGCTAGCACATTGGAAAAGGAGGGGCTACCTCCGAGCGGACGGCACTCCAGTGCAACACGCAGCATTATTGGACAGTCTTATTAAGGCACTACAGCTCCCACTAGCCATAGCAATAGTTAAATGTGCAGCACATACTAAGAGAACTGACTTAAACTCACGCGGGAACGAAGCCGCAGACGAAGAGGCCAAAAGGGTGGCATATTCACCAGATATTTCAAGTTTCGCTACTCCAGATGTAAAAGAAAGAGTAGTCACAATTATGATTGTAAATGAAGGATTTAATCATTTGCCCAGAACACAGTTGATGGAAGTTCAAGGCAGTCCACCGCAGGAAGAGCAAGAGTTATGGAAACAGAGGGGGTTTTCTTTATCCTCCACCGAAGCATTGTGGTGACAGGACAGCACTGGAAAGCCAGTGATGCCTGTAGCCTTGTTAAGGGTAGCGCTTGAACAGCTGCACTACCCTGCGCATGTAACTAGGGAGAGTCTCGCTGCAACTATTGCAGAAGACTGGTTCATTCCAAACCTGTTAGAACACGTTACATTTTATGTAGTAAATTGCATTGTATGTCAAAAGTTAACCACTGGGCACACACTGCGAACAATCAGAGGAGTGATTCCTCGACCGAACGGTCCTTTTCAGCATTTACATATTGGCTCTCATTACAACCCTGGCGTTAAGGGGTTAACGGCGCCGTAAAAGGTGGCGGCGCCGTTAACCCCTTAACGCCTGATTACGAGGTCCCTTTGCGGGTTGGTGATTTTAACGCCTGCTTTTTGCAGGCGTTAAAAACCAACCCGCAAAGGGACCTTGGTACTAAGTACGGTGCAGCAATTTGCGGCACCGTACTTAGCGCCTTCCCCATTCCCATTGAGCCCAATGGGGCAAAAATGGGAATGGGGAAGGGCCATTGCGGCATGGGGAATTACCGCCCCGCCAACCTCGGAATGGGGCGGTAATTCCCCATTCCACCATGGCAGAGTCGGTAAATTACGGGCATGGACCATGGTGCTATTAGCACCATGGTCCAGCGCCAGGGTCGTAATGAGGGCCATTGACTATGTCGACATGCTGCAAGTATGTAGTGGATACACGTATATGATAGCGGTGGTGTGTCCCTTTTTGAGATGGATTGATGCAGGTCCATCTACACACACTGATGCCACTTGCGCAGTGAAGTTTTTAGTCTGAGAAGTCTGTCCAAGATGGGGAGTATGTGAGGTTCTGAGATCCAATAATGGGCACCCATTTTGTCAATGAAGTGTTTGAACAGATCAGGCTATTGCTTAGTATAAAACACAAGTTTTCTTCTGCTTATCACCTGCAAGTGAACAGAATATGTGAGAGACTCAACGGTCTTCTTAAAGAGAGAATAGACAAATTGAAATTGACACTGAAGAAGGGATGGCTGTACTGCCTCCACTTGCATTAGATTTATTTATTTATTTATTTATTTATTTATTTATTTATTGAGCGCCTTACACCAAGGCGCTGTACAATGGAACAACAAATACAGAGAAATAACAATTAACATTGTGAGCAAGAGAACAACTTGAATCATTCTACAAAACAGTGCAAGGAGCAATTAACTGAGAGGGGGAAGAGGAGTGGGGATAGGAGTGTTGAGGGGGCAGGAGAAAAATAGAATAAGTGTAGAAGAAAGGGGACAAAGAATGAAATGAGAGAGGGGAGAGCGGAATCAAAAGAGGGGAGAAACAGGGGGGAATGGAGAGGGTAGTTGGGGGCTTCAGGGAGGGGAATGGAGAAGGAGGGATTTAAGGGAAGTGCAAAATGAGGTGAAGGTAGAGGAAGAGTGGATTGGGAGAGGGAGAGAGTTCCAGTGCAGTGGAGCAAGAAGGTGGAAGGAGCGGAACCGGGAGGAAGCACAGGGGGAAGGAGGTACAGTGAGAAGGAAGCGGTCAGCGGTATGAAGGGAGCGAGAGGGGGAGT